>NC_085000.1:9150819-9483319 GCF_963854185.1 Sardina pilchardus | reverse complement strand
ACACACACACACACACACACGCACAGCCCCCCACCCCCTACTTTACAGCCCAGTAGGCCTCCTGTAACAAGGCCAATCAGCTGGCCGCGGGTGATACAAGCCAGGAAGGAGTATATGGCATGAATCACTAACATACACATACACGCACCCACACACACACACACTATAAACTTATATTAGTCAGCTTTCTGCAGGCAATGCAGTTTTTTTCTGTTGGCAATGCACTTTTTCAAAAGGATAACTATGAAGAGATAGAGCTGGGTTCTCCAAATCAATAATAAGACTCAATCAACTAACAAGGCGCTTGGAAGAGGTAAATAATGAGAGTTGTTAAAAAATCAGCAGCTTTGGCACATGCAGCAAGCCCAAAAGCAAATCCAAATGATTGATTTACAGAAGTGCTTTTTAACCACAAGCATTGGATTTTTTTCTGGCAATGAGGATATGAGAGATATTATTAGGCGTGGGTTGGCATCATATCCAAGCATGGGAAAGAGCAGCAGGTAGAAAGCTCAGGCGGTGGGAATCTAAAGCCCTAAATGCTCCCGGCCACTGAGCCGGAACATGCCTGACAAGCATGTTGCGACGCGACGCAGAATTCGCAAAACAGGCCCGATGAGACAACAACAACAAAGCGAAAGTAGAGCAGAGAGATAGGGGCCAGAGCCGAAACACACACACACACGCCTCTCCCGTAACATCACGGACGCAACTCAAGTGGACGAGGCGGTCAGCGAACGGAGCAGAGAGCAGGCAAAGGGACGGATTGAAAGAGAGGAAACTCGGTTTTTGAGGAAACCATTGAGAGAAGGAACAGCTGTTTTCCAAAACATCAAGTCTATGAAGTGTGAGAAAATAGGGAGGGATAGAGGAAAAACCAGAGTGAAAAGCCGAGAGTGTAGAACAGATACAGACTGTGTGTGTCGGCAATGGAGGGACAGAGAAGGCTGAAGAAACAGTGACAGAGAGGGATTGGAGGAACAGCTGTTTTTCTCAGCTCTAGCTCTCTGAAGTTAGGGTGTGTTTGTTGCCTGTGTGGTGCACCTGGCATGAGTAGAAGAGGGATCACCTGTAGTCAGTCTCTCTCTCTTCCTACCTCTCTCTCTCTCTCTCCCTCTCTCCCTGCCTCTCTCTCTATCTCCCTCTCTCTCGGAGAATGCACCACAGGTATGTGCCCCGGAGGAGGCGTTGCGTTGGATGTGCGGAGAAGTGCAAGGTGCACTTTTGTTCTCCTGTCAGGGCTTGCCAGGGCCTGGAGCTTCTTCCAGGACTAGTGTTTAGAGCCCTATTGTTCCGCCACATTCCACGCCGGGAGCTCCGGCGCGGAGGGGGTCCAGGAAGGCGGAGGGTGCTGGTGGGGGGTTTGATCGGCGTAGCAGACGCTTCAGGTTGGGTGATTACGACACAGATCGATCCCAATACCACGTCCCCCATCCCTCCATTACCCCCCACCGCAGCCTCCTACTAACTGCCCTGTTCTGCCCCCTCCCTAAGGGACCTTGCAGGCACATGATTGCACCTGCCTGAAATGTACACCCCCAGGGCCAGAGCCTTATCTCCCCCATTGCCCCCGGGGGGGAGGAGGGCGGGTGTGTGAGGTGGTGGTAGGGGGGCTTCTTTACAACGGGCTCACATGTGTGTCACAGACGAGGGTGTCCCCTTACCCCCTACTTATGTGTGCTCTTTGCATTCCTGCTCTTGAAAAGAGCATCCGCGCCTACAGTAACCATGAAGCCAGCGCTCCTAACCCAATTTAACACGCCGTGAGGGAGAGCATGGGGAGAGGGAGCTCAGTTTGAAACCGCTCTCAGAGAATCACATTCTCTCACTCACATTCGAGTTCTCTCTCACACACACACACAGACACACACATACATACAGTATACACACACACACACACACACACACACACACACACACACACACACACACACACACACACACACACACACACACACACACACACACACACACACACACACACACACACACACACACACACACACACACACACATTCCTTGATGTGATATGCATATCCTCATTGAATGTAATAGTGTTGGCTGACACAAACTCACACCCACCACCAGTCCCTCACACATACCATTCCTGAATCTAATATGCATGTCTTCGCCCTATGCATTGCGGAACATGGTGGCCGACATGAAGTGCACATTGTGTGGATGAAGTATGGTATGTTTGTGTTGGGTAAGGAGACGGCAGCCAGGCTGGAGGATGCAGCGGGGAGCAGCAGGATTAGTTTCCCAGCCATCCAGCCATCCAGCCATCCAGGCAGGCAGGCGAGGGATTGGGCAAGAGGGGAGGGAATGGAGGCGGGGGAAATCGAGTGGCAGGTCTGCGTGTTGGGACTGGAGATGGGGGGGGGGGGGGGGGGGGGAGCAATGCGGGGACGGGGAGGGAGAAGCAGGTCCCAGCACAGAAGGTGGGGACAGGAGGGGCAGAACAGGAGGGGGGGCTGGGGGGGTCTGGTGCACCCGAGGGGGGAGTGGCCAGGTATGGACACCTGTCTCTGCTCGCACAGCGGCAAGCGTCTGGTTACACAGAAAAGGGAGACAGAAGGGAACAACACACACACACACACACACACACACACACACACACACACACACACACACACACACACACACAATAATGCCCACTAATGCACATACACACACAGTACATATCATCACACACACATAAACACACACACCAAATGCACACACGCACAGACAGGCTCTCACACTCTCACAAACTAATGCATATTGTGTTACAGCCGCAAACACAAACTTTGCTCAAAATTACACCCCGCCAGCACTCACACACATATCAAAGGCGGTCATTAAAGTTAGTACCTCAACTCACTCTCTCTCTTTCTCTGTCTGGTGCACAAAGGCATATACACTCTCTTAAACACACACACACACACAGACACACGCACACACACACACACACACACACACACACACACACACAGGAGGACTATGTGTGTGTGTCTTTGTGTGTGTGTATCTCTGTGTGTGTGTGTGTGTGTGTGTGTGTGTGTGAGGAAGGGAGGTCGATGGTGTGTGACAGGGAGTGTGACCTGGCAGCTTGGCTGGAGTCCCCTGAAGTGTGCCTGCAGCTGTCACAGTGTAACCCTAGCTCCCTCCCCACCTGAGCGGCCCACACTGCCTGCGGAGCCAAAACAACAGGACGGCCCCGGCCCGCACTTTACCCCTCAACCCCAATCCACTTCAGCCCCCAACACACACTAAATTCACTCACACACACACTTACAATCATACATTCACTCACACACATACACACACAATCATATATTCACACTCATACACACCAACACACACAATCATTACATACACACACACACACACACTCTGCTCTGCAGCCAGCCCAGCCTACAGACCCTCTCACTACCCAACACTAACATCCCCTGCATAAAATAGACTCTCTCTCTCTCTCTCTCACACACACACACACACACACACACACACACACACACACACACACACACACACACACACACACACACACACACACACACAGTCAGTGCCCCACACTCCGCTTAGGCCTCTCTGTCACCCCACGCCTCCTCCGTTCTTCCTCTTCCTTCCTCTATCCTCCTCCTCCTCCTCCTCCTCCTCTCTCTCTCTCTCTCTCGGTCTCCTCCACCTTCATCTGCTGCTCACTTTGCAGCCAGCTTCAGGGGAGAAGTTTTAATTATCATTCGCTGAGCTCCCAAAATACCCTGTGAGGCCGAGCTTCAAAGGGAGCCCATCTGTGCACCAAACCCAGCGCAGGACACGTGGGGCTCTTTTCTTCCTCCAGGGACAAGACTAGAGGCTGCACAGCCATCGCCTCTCCTCGCCCGGGCCACTACCATCAACAAACATTTGCCACAAGAGAGCATGTGTGGGTGTTTCAAAAAAAGTGTGTGTGTGTGTGGTGCATGTGGTGTTTGTGGAAATGCATGTGTGTCTGTGTACATAGAGACACAGATGTGCTGGATTTTTGTGTGTGTGTGTGTGTGTGTGTGTGTGTGTGTATTCATGACTCATGTGAAAGTACCAAGGCACTGGAATATGCATGAAAGGGTGTATGAAACATTCCTCTAACCATCTCTTTCTGTCTCCCTCACACACACACACACACACACACACACACACACACACACACACACACACACACACACACACAGAGACACAGAGAGACAGAGAGAGAGACACTACAATATGTATGTGGGTGGTAGCTATAAAAGCCATCGGTTACTTTTACAGTCACACAGAGTAGTGGAGATCATACGCATAGATAATAATGCACTTGTGTTTGGGTCAGTGACCTGACATGCAGATTTCTGTGTCCGAATCTTTAATTATTCATGACATGCAACATTTTATTCTATAAAACCTGTATGACTAAGATATTTTCTGTTCATACTTAAATTTAACACTGTATATTTTATTTTACCATCTCAAATCTTCAAAATGTTAGGTGGCGTAACTGTCAAAATTAACGCTATTAAGAATTAAAAAAAAAAAAAAAAAAAAGTCAGGAAATTTGAATAGGCTATTTGAAATGTCAGGGCGGTGCAACCGCATTCATAGAACTTTTATTTTGAATTGAGGAGGGAAAAGCGTCAACAGGATATTGCCTCATCAAGAGGACCACAAGTGACCTTTACTAATGAGTGAAAAGTTTGTAAATCTCTCTATTGATCAGATATGTACTTTCTCCACATAGTTGTTCAATCTTTTGGCTGTGCAACCTTTTTTAGGCTGTGAAATTGCAAATACAGTCTGAAAAAAACCCTTGTAAATGTTACACAGATTTCCAAATTCAAAATGAATTCTGTCCATTTCTAAAGATTAATTTGCCAACACATTTTTAAAAGCCTTATTTGTCAGTGACCCATACTGTATGTGTATGTGTGTATGTGTGTGTGTGTGTGTGTGTGTGTGTGTGTGTGTGTGTGTGTGTGTGTGTGTGGTTATACATTCTCGTTTCTTCTCCTCTGTGTTCCTTCGCTGGTGTCCCACAGGAAGAGCAGTGAGCAGCGGGCAGCATGAGGTCAGTTGGAGCTGAGGCAGAGAGGGGGGGGGCAGTGACGCTCATGCCAACCAGTACGGAAACAAAGGAGAAGCAGAACAAAAAAGCACTAAATTGGATACAGAGATGCCCCTTTCAGGCCTTATTCCTGGTGCCAACTACATTTATGCAGCTCATCTCCTTCATCCTGCTCAGAAACACACACACACACACACACACACACACACACACACACACACACACACACACACACACACAAACACACACACACACACACACACACAAACACACACACACAACAACAGCAACAGCAGTGGCGCCACACACAAACACGCTGAAGTCATTACTTTACGGCTTGTTGTTTCTGGGCTTTTTTGAAGCCTCAGGAAGGCGGCCCCCCTGCCGAGGCGGCTGAGAGAATTCCCACACTGCCGAGCGCCGGCCCATCTCCACCGACCCCCGCCGCCGCCGACGCCACTGCCGCCGAGAAAGCCTTTCCAGATGTTCTAACGTCCGTCCCACGCCAGAGATATGCCACCAGTTACACACACACACACACACACACACACACGCACACACGCACATGCACACACACAGACACACACACATACACAGACAGATGCACACAACCACCAGCTATGTGCTGACAGTCACTGCCACCACTCATGCTCATTCACAATATCCACACTGTCCTGTCTGGAGACAAAAAGTCTGTATTTTGGTACTTGTGCATGGACTTACTAATGACACTTATATCAAAGCTACAGTTCATAGAACATACTGGAATACTGCATGGGAAGCAGGAAATCTGTTCAAATCACTCATCGTGATCATGAAGAATAAAGGGTCTTTGACAGTTTCTCCATTAACACATACTTCAGCCACTGTATTAAAAGTCAAGCTAAGCTGTAGACGGCTTAGATCAACATAGTCGAACACCAAGGGAGACATTTAACATACAGTGCAGCCGTCGTCAGTGTCCAAAACAAATAGAAAAGAAAGACACTACAGCACATTCAGATATAGAGGAAGCACGCTTTGTCTTTCTCTTCATCTCCCTCCAACTCACTTTCTCCTCTCTCTCTCTCTTACTCTCTCTCTCTTTCTCTCTCTGTGTTTTTAACCCTTCCTCACTCTCTCTCAAATGTGTAGCAAACACAGGAAGTCATAAATGGGAGTTCACAGCACCGAATGCCAAATGGGACAGAGACAGTTGAGAGGACGTTCACGGCAGGGGCAGGGAGACATGGAGGTCCACTGGGCAGTGGGCAGACAGACAGACAGGCACGCAGCGGAGGAATAGGGTCGGCCGAGTGGAGTCAACAATCCTGTGGCAAGCGAGAACAACCCGGAGCTCAAATGGGCCGTGGTGGAGGAGCAAACATGAGGAAAGCATTTGCACAGAGCCAGGCCTGAGACAGGGGAGCCCAAATGGAGCACGGAACTCAAGAGAGAGCCGAGAGTGTCCCGGAGATTTCTAGAATGTTAAAGAGGATAGAAAGAGAGTGCAGAAAGAGAACCGAAAGAGAAGGCAGAGGTTCCGGTGATCTGAGATAGGTTCCCTTGGAAGGTGAGAGAGATGTGTAGGCCTAATAGTCAGTGAACAATGGCCTCTTAAAATGATTCACCGGTTTACGAATAAAACTTTTCTCCAAGCTTTTACCCGAGCTGATGTATCTCAGTCAAATTAGTGACAGTGAGAGAATTTCTAGAAGTATCCCTGTCATTTAATTAGAATCGTCTAGAGTTCTAGAGCAGAGAGTCTCCAGGAATGGGCTGGGTGGGTAACCGCTTCCTCCAGTGAGACATGAAGAACCTGTGCCCAGACCAGAGGTCCCAGAGCCAGCCAGTCGAGGTGAACGTGTTCCTGTGAGCGAGCAGAAGGGCGGCCATCTGTCTGGGGCTGCTGGGAGGAAGCCCCCCACCACCTCCACACCACTATCAGGGAGAGTGATCTTCACCATTCTACTGATTCATATCAGATGGTTTTTGGGAAGACATTCAAACCCCACTTCTGCCTTCCTCCCTCTACTCTCCTTTTGGCCAGATTCCCTTTTAGAGAGAGAGAGTGAGAGAATGAGAGAGAGAGAGAGAGAGAAAGGGGGAGAGAAAGGAAATAGGGACAGCCCCAGCTCCACCAGAGTGATCCCTGACAGCTGTCTAAATCTCGAGCCACGTAATCGTGATGGCTTTCAGGGGATGAGGGGGGGGCGTTGGATGAGAGGGGTTTTAAAAAAAAAAAAAGAAGAAATTCCTCCTGGGGAGGGCTGTGTGTGTGTAGGATGCAGACGTGTGCGGTGGTGCACCTTGACTGGTGCCTCTGGCTCAGAGCCCAGATTCAGGCGCTTTGCTCTCTCTCTCTCCTCTCTCTCCTCTCTCTCTCTCTCTCTCTCTCTCTGTGTTCTCTCCTCTTCTCTCCTCTCTTTCCCTTCCTCATTCACTTAGCATTGACGCGATGAAAGCTTTTGGCGCTGTAGCCCTAACAAGCACTCAATTATAAGGCAGCCTTTTCGCCCGGGTGCTAAATGAACAACATACGGCTAATTACTTTGGCACGGACACCTCCGCTGATCAAAGACTCAGAGCAGTGGGGGAGGGAGGGGGACGGAGGGAGCCATTAGAGCAGTTACAGTCTCTGACGCACACACACACACACACACACACACTCTCTCTCCAGTCAGACCCACCCTCTAACACACACACACACACACACACACACACACTCCCTCCAGTCAGACCCACCCTCTAACACACACACACACACACACACACACACACACAAACGTACGCACGCACACACACTCCCTCCTGTCAGACCCACCCTCTAATACACACACACACACACACACATACACACACCTCCCACCTCAGACCCACTCTCTACCAAACACACACACTGGAGTCCCTAACACCTCAACAGGTGTGAAGTGAAGGGGAGGAGAAGAGAGAGAAGGGAGAATGGGAATGGAAAGATAATGGGGGGGGGGGGGGGGGGGATAGCCAAGAGACAGAAATGAAGCACCTGTCTGAGTCACTTCCAGGACCCTTCATGAATAAAGTGACACACTACTGGATACACTACCCGATAAACAGATTTCTATAGGAGAGCATGGTGCCAACTTAGCTATGCTAACAACACAGCACAACACAACACAACACAACACCACAGAACTCACACATGCTGTTTTGCAATTTTCTGTCAAAAAACGTTCTGTCTTTATAATCTCTTGTGTATGTGTGTGTGCGCGTTCAAAGCCAAAAGAGAGAGAAACTGTTTGTGTATCGTGATATTTTTTTTGTCCATACAGCAGAGTTGTTTACAGGTCTGTCTATGATTATGCTCATTGTTTCCACTTGCGATGGCAGGGCAAAACCAAGCCAGTGCCCTTTCGATCCTCTCAGGGGATGGCTACCAGCCATGAGCAAAACCAACTGCAGCCCCACACACAGCCAGAACGCTCACAGGGTCTTTAACATGTGCAGTTATTCATCTAGTAGGCCTAGACAGCTCATTCCAAAGTGACTTACAGTGAAGGTAAGGAAGCAGTGGTGTAGTCTACGTGATATGCAGGACTATGCAGTACTTTAAGTACGCAGCACTTAAAAAGCATCACCGTCTTAGTATACCCACTTAAAATAGGCAAGGATAAATATTAACATTTGGAGTTGATCACAGTATAGGCCTACCCACTAGAACTAACTAGACATACATCACAGTACACCAACTACAGCTAACCAGACTACACTGCGGTAAGGAAGTATGTAGTTCAGGATGCTTCTTACCAGGTTCTACAACTAGCCTTGTGCACAATTCCGTATTTTAGAATTGGCCTCCATTCAATTCATGAATTGGAATTTGAATTGAATTGGCCCCACCCCACAGGAAGTTGAATTTGAATGACAGGAAGTGGAATTCAATGCATGGCCATTCAAAACAATTGTAGTCACATAACGGGAAGAATGTGTTACATACATTCAGTTTTGGGAAGGTTACTTTAAATATGTTATTGATTACTGTTTTCAATTATAAGTTGTATGTTTGTTGCGATCATATCTGACATATTTTGTGAAACTTCACTGTTAAACACTACCCTTAAATTGTGTATATGAATTTCTTTGAATTTCATTGAATTTCAATTCTACTTCCTTTAATTCAAATTCTGCATCCTTTTTTTTTTACCTCAATTTTCAATTACCTCAATTCAAAGTCAATTCAAACTCAAAAATGTAATTGAAATTTAGTCATTCTCAATTCAATTCAATTCAATTCTGTCTACAACCCATGATCTTGGTGCTTGGTGGGATATTGCTGTACGTGTTATAGGCTACAGTGACACAGTTTTAAACATCAAGTTTAAACAGCAAATGAACAGTTATGAACAACCATGAATATGATTAAGCTCTGGTTACAGTAGTGTTTCACACAGAAAGGTGGTGGTAGTGGTGGATGGGGGGGGGCATTCCTTTTGTCTTGGGCTCATAGATTTGATGTAGTGCCCCTGATGACAAGCAGCATAGGAATGAGGGAGAGAGAGGGGGGAGAGAGAGAGAGAGGGGGAGAGAGAGAGAGAGAGGAAGCTGGACAGGGGACAGGATGTCCCCTGCGTTAGGCCCGTTGCTATTTCCAGGCTTAACCTGCATTATTTCTCTCGCACGGCAGGGCAAGGCAGGCAGAGGCTACATGGGCTACACCCACCCATCACATCCCCTCCAAAGCACAGGGTCTTTCCATCAACACACCTCTCAACACCATCAGCCAAACTGCTGGTCAACCTGTGTGTGTGTGTCTGTGTGTGTGTGTGTGTGTGTAATCCTGTGCATATGAAGTATATGATATGAGAGCGTGTATAGAGAGTGTGTGTGGGATTCTGTTCCTGGAATTTGCATGAATCTGTGATCCAGTGTGTGTGTGTGTGTGTGTGTGTGTGAGAGAGAGAGAGTTTGTGATCTTTTGTAGATCACCACTAGCAGTACCATCACCCTCCCCAATTCCAACAGATCACACACTGGCTCTCATTAACCCCCTGCAGGTGGCGTTCTGTGGGGGTGGTGTGGGGAGGGGGCATCAAAGTGGCAGGATCACCACAGACTCACCACTCAATCCTACCATGGGGGTCTGGAGCCAAGGAGACTCACCCCCTAATGAGAGGCCGTCAGTCTCACACACACACACACACACACACACACACACACACACACACACACACACACACACACACACACACACACACACACACACACACACACACACACACACACACACACACACACACACAGATGGCATTACACAGAGTGACAAAGCCCACATAGCAGTAAAAACATATGTGCCACACACACTCTCACACACACATGGTGCCCCACCAGCACAGCACAAATAGACCCGCTTGTAATACCACATAAATCACTGTATTTTGCCACTCAGGCATTAGCATACTCAAATTCCACAGGCCTAGTTAGACACGCAGTGTGTGTGTGTGTGTGTGTGTGTGTGTGTGTGTGTGTGTGTGTGTGTGTGAGAGAGAGAGAGAGAGCATGTGTGTGTACTGTATGTGTGTGTGTGTGTGCGTGTGTGTGTACAGACATGCAGTGTGTGCACGTGTGTTTTAAAAGAAGGTTCGCCTTACTATAGGGAAAAAACACACATACCCCACCTCACCCCACCCCAACCACACACATACCCACACCACGCCACAAACATACCCACGTAAACACACAGACACACATAGCACACATAACCGAGCAGCCCCTCTATCCCAAAATTCTCCCTGTCCTTCTTTCCTCTCCTCTCCTCTCCTCTCCTCTCATTCCCTCGCTCTTTCTCTCCGTCTCATTCCTCTGGAGGCATTCCTTCCTAAGTGGGTCGGCCCGCACGGCTCATTGTCACCACGGGCCCAGTTGTGTCGGGGCTTGAAGAGCACCACACTGAAGGCCCATCACCTTCACTCCCCACTGCAGAGGGAGGGAGGGAGGGAGGGAGGGATGGAGAGAGGGGGCGCAGGGTGAGAGAGGTTCGAATAGAAAGAGAGAAAGAGAGAGAGGGTGGTATATAAAAAAGAGAAAGGGAAAGAAGGAGAGAAATTGATAGAGAGAGAAAGAGGGAGAGAGAGAAAGAGCACGAGCCTATATGCTCACAAAAGAGAGGAGACACATTTTCCAACTGCCGGGAAGCTGAATGGAATTGTGGGTCAATCGACGGGGGCTTTTCAAGCCTGAGATGAGGAGCACGATGTCTCCAGCCAAACTTCTCTGTTGAAAAGAAAAACGTTAAATGTGCGTAACGGGGAACATTTTCTTTAAAAACAAAACACGCAAAAGACATTAAAACACTGACGCCACGAAGGCTGAACGTTTTTTTCCCCTCCCCTCTTCCTCCACTTCTCCCTCTCACTGCCGCAAATCAATCAGGGACACATACCAAACATTCACCAAATCCCGAGACGTTCGGAGCTTAGCGGCCCATCAGTCAATCAGGCCAACTGATGGAGATTGACAAGCACAGAGCTGGGGAGGCACTGTGGGGTGGGGTGGGGTGGGGTGGGGGGGTCAAGAAGGAGGGGTGCGCCTGCCATGAAGTGAGCAAACTGCCAAAAAGGCAAGTGCAGCGAAGAGAGAGGCACTCGGTGTGTGTGTGTATGTGTGAGACTGTGTGTGTGCGTGTGTGTGGGGAGGAGGGGGGGAGGCACCTTGCAACAGCTGGTCTCAATTATCCACCCAGGGGCCAGGGGGTGCAAGGGCCGTCAGGGCACAGAAGAGTCTTTCTGCCGGGGGGGTGCAGGAGGGGGAGTGGGGGGGTGGGGGGGGGCGAGACCACTGGCGCCAGGAGGGGAGCAACAGGTCAGGGAGGATGAAGATTATAAAAATACTAGCAGGCAGTTGGCCCCTGTGGTCAGTGCACAGTGTGTGTGTGTCAGTGTGTCTGTGCACGCGCATGTGTGTGTGTGTGTTAAACACCCTGAGTCAGTGCCACAGGATGTGTGTGAATGTGTGTGTATGTGTGTGTGGAAACGGGACAAGGGGAGGGCGGCAGGGTGGCGTTTTTACCTCCACTTCCTGCACTGTGGCGCTTCCTGTGAGAGAGGGGAAAAAAAGAAAAACAAAGAAAAACAAACGCACAGAAAACATCCATATGAGACACAGACAAGAGATCCATACAGTACGAGAACCACACACTGCGCACACACACACACACACACACACACACACAGTGTTTATGCAGACAGGTCAGCAGGTGGGGAGCTAGCGGAGGACAGCACTGCCCCCACCCCTCTCTTTCATACCCCCACCGTTCTCATTATCTCTCCTCCAACTAAACCAACAAACAGTCCCTCAACACCGGACACCCCCGCAGCCGACTGCTCTTAACCACCGGCCTCTGATGATCTGGACAGAAAAAAACACACACACGGAACACACACATGCACGCACACACACACACTCTCACACAGAGGGGGTTTGTCTGTGACGAGATAAGTGTCCATAATGAGTTAATAGAGGCCAATAAGCATTTCACTGGGACACAAACTCATCAGGATGGCTTTGCAAAAACAAGTTGGTTTTGTGCTCCAAATGGAGAATAACACAGGGCCGTACGCAAGGGGATCTACCATTTTGCCAACATAACCATGTTCTCCTGGTTTGGGAGGGGATTTCAGCATCACAGTAAGTCAGTTAACAGTAGAGCAAATGGACTAGTTACACTGCACTTTGATTATTATGTTCAAATCAACACGTTCAACAATAGGAAACCCAACAAGGAATATTATTTCTAGCACATGATGTGACCACTTGCTGTCCGTCTATTGTTTTACCTGATGTGTGACTGTTCACTGCTTTGGTCACTGGTGAGGTCTATGATGGTACAGTGCCCTTAATGTCAGTAGAGCTCCCTCTAGTGGCAGAGGTCCGGCATGGGACAGGATATTTCAGCCACAGCAGGGGAACTATGAGGTGGAAAAGGGTGAGGATATTTTTGCTAACTCTGCCGGAAACTCTCTGGCTCTCTCTCTCTCGCTCTGTGCGTGTTCACATATCCAACTGGGCGTTGACCCAGATTGGTCCAAACCCAAAAGACAAATTCAAGGTTAGATAGAGGAAGGTGTTTTTTTATTCTGTCGCTGAGGTCAGACATGCATGGATAAATCACATGAATACAAACATCTTTCAAAAATATCTTGACATATCCTGATTCTTGTTGGTGTTTTTTTTTTTTTTGTATTCATTTATTTGTATTTATTTATTATATTTAAAGTGCATTATCACTGGCAGCTAAAACATGATGGTCAGCAGCTTTGATGTCAACTCACTTCCTGACAAGAAAGTGAAGTACTGCTAGCAACGCAGGTCAAAGTTCAGAGTACAAAAGCCCACACCAGAACTGAGGGGCAGGCAGTGGCCATAAACAGATGACAAATGAGACAAATGAGAACTATGCAGAACAGGACAGGAAAGTTTCACAGGTACAACAGAAAGAAAGGAGAAAAAAAAAGCTCAGTGAACACTCACACAAAAAACCCACTCTATATGTTCACACACCACCCAAAATAATGGCACACTGAATGCCTTCCCTGTTATCTAATCTGTAAAGGGCCCACTGTCTATGACGAAAGGAATCGCTTTATGTCTCGTCTCGTGCCACACACCCTGCTCTAATGCTGAGGACCAGAAGGCAGCACGCAATACATCAACTAAATAAAACGCGCTTAAAAAGAAAGAGTAAAAACACACTGTACACTGGATTTGTTGTCACTCACACCTGACACCAGGCTATAAACTAATATGGATAACTAGGAAGATATGTGGAATTAAACTAAACTGAGCTAAATGAACTAGACATGTAAACACCCCTATTCCAATATGCTAAGTATAACAACTTTAAAGCACAGATATAAAGGTCAAATAAATATACATTCAATGCACAGAAACTGGCTTACATACGATAGTCCAAAACAAACCATTGATTGCAACTTTTGGTCTTAGGAATATATGCACCAGGATAATGTAACATTTGTTTTGCGATTTCTGATAACTGATACTGGCATAACTGAGGAAAATTAAAAATGACACTTCAGAGGTAGACTTCCAGTCAACATTAGAGGAGTAAAATGTGCTTTGCGAGTTAGTATTCAACAAGTACTTTCCTCCAACTATGACACATCCCCTCAGAAGTTTCTAGAAGACACTAAAGAGTACTAAATCTATCATATAAAACACAAATAAAAAACATATGGAAAAATAAAGGGCCCTGCACTCTTTATAAATACAAGATGCCAAGAACAGCTTTGGGGATAACCAGAGAGGTCTGTCCAAGGGCCTGAGCCTCTCTCTTTTCTCAATTAGGCTCTCCCATCTCTGCCCTGGTAAATGCACTTTGCTGCCACCTTGTGGTGAGACAGAGTGGCATCCCACCTGAACGCCACAGCAATGATGATGCTCAGCTTCTTCCTCTGTAAGACAACCTTCCTCTATAATGCAAGCCGGGTTTTCACTTTCAAGTCGCCATTTTGGGGTGTGCTGTGTTTGCTTGCCGGATAACTTATGCCCTCATCTTCGTCATCATCGTCATCATCGTCATCATCATCATCGTCATTATCGGTGCTGGCCCAGCTTGCTTTCAAAGGGGTCAGTTCTGGTGCAGTCACGTCTCCATCCTGAGGACAACACCAGCCAAAGATGTGTCAGACACCACATAGTGCAGATTTGCACAATAGTGAACTAGGGTTTTAGGATACAGACAGGTAGTAGAGACCCCTTCAATATTTATAAACATCCAGAGCGTAGGTTGGGTGCGCACGCAGCATGGAGTCAGAAAAATGGAGCCGCTAATAGACCTGCATGTTGAGCTGTCATTGTCACAGAAGAACCGCAATCTGTACCTTAATAAATTAGCATTAGCTAATGGTGATTGTTTGCCTGATCCTGAGAGATTCATTAGCATGACATATATGGCTATCTGGTTGACAAGCCCAGTATTTTTCTGACGTTTCCTTGACGCTTCTGTCAACACACACACACACACACACACACACACACACACACACACACACACACACACGCTAACCAAACTAACTACAAGAGAGTAGTGTACTCATATGTCCATTTGCTTTGAACCTTCTGAAGAGCTACTCAGACACAGATGGGGAGCGAGTAGTAGCTTGCAAGCTACTTTTGGAGACCCCTGACTTAGAGAATTGAGTGGGTAATATATCAACGTATCTAAAAGAACAACTTGCCATCCAAACTACTGTCAGTTTTAATCCCCAGGGAGAAAGAGTCTGTGAATTTAAAGGTTCGCCAAGTCTTGTTACGTGGATTCTAAGCTAGAATTGTTTTTGTAACATACAGCAAACCTCTCCTCATGATCCATTAGCTGCCTGTCCTCAGAATAGGCTGTACAACAACAACAACAACAACAAAACAAACGCAGTCCCTGTGGACAGCTCAGGCTCCGATAACTGCAGCGACAACAACAATCAGCGCCGAGATGCGTATTCATGACCGTTTCAGTTGCACGAGAGGGAGGGGCGAGCTGACTCTCTGCATTGTTCCAAATGTCGATAGAAGTGCCGTTACCCAACCGTGCTAGAGAACCTTTAACCTTTAACATCACAAATAAGAGAAAGAGAAAGAGAAAGAGAAAGAGAGTGTGTGTGTGTGTGTGTGTGTGTGTGTGTAGTGGTGGGGGTTGACATGAGGACATGTGGTGTGATATTTTGAGGCCTCAGTACTGAGGTGTGTGTACCTGTGTTGGTGGGGAAGAAAAACACAAACGGGAATAAAGGCACGAAAGAAAAAACTAGAGCAGAGTACTTAAAGGTGTGGGCTTGTAGGAAGCACATACATTATGGACATGCCTGGCCAGGGGTCAGATCATGTGTACAGGAGTGTGTGTGTGTGTGTGTGTGTGTGTGTGTGTGTGTGTGTGTGTGTGTGTGTGTGTATAGGGCTGAGACAAGATCACTGTAATAAACAGAAGTGTGTGTGTGTATGTGTGTGTGCGTGCGTGCGTGCGTGCGTGCGTGTGTGTGTGTGTGTGTGTTCGCGTGTGTGATGGAGTAGATGGGTGGAGATGCTGCTGCTCCTGCTGTACCTGCGGCTTGGTGAAGTTCATGTCCATGCACCACTGCACAAAGTACTTCTTGGCCGCCTCCAGGCTGCGCTCGTCTGTGCGCTTGCAGTGCACACGGATCAGCTGCTCCGCAAACTTCTCCGGCAGCAGTTGGGACACCTATCGGGGCCGTTGGCACGGCAACACAACAAACACCGCACAACATTCAGAAGAGCGGCTTCCTCATCCATTAGGAAGGACACCACATGGTTCCCAGTACACTTGCAAAAAGCTCTTATGGCACATTTGAAGTAGTCATGGTAGTAAATACTTGGCTCCATTAAATGTCAGTTTTTGTTGTTTTACCATGTAAGCTGACAAAATGAAATGTCGTGTACCTGATTCTTGCGGATTTTGATGGCTTTGGTGGGGTCGTTCTTGCAGTAGAACCGGACGTTGTTGATCGGGTTCTTGCCCTTCATGCCGTAGTCCATGTGGATGACCTGTAGGAACATCACATTAATGTTATTGATATGAAGCTCATTAACGAAAGAAGTTGAGCAGTTATGGAGGTCAGAAAGCTTGAGAGCCAGCTTACGTTGACAACGAAATCCTCGCCTTGGAACTCCACGTCTGTGCCACTGGGTTTGGACCTGGCCACGTCTTTAGCCCACTCCAGCAGCTTACCCTGAGAGGGACCACACACACCAACAGATACGGACACAATCACCTGATTTAGTGAATGGTTTTAAAGTACATACATATTTGCATACATATGTCCTTTCGGTATACAGCAAATAGTCAGCAATTAGGAAGAACAAATGTACTGTACATAAGAAATAATGTTAAAAAGTCAATGTAAACACACATTTACAAAAAATACAGCAAAGCAATGGAACAGAACTATTTCAAAATGATGGCTCTGCAGTGGTGAATGGCCGAGACCAAGCACACACAGGAAATGGACAGCACTTGCATATCTACATTCCACATCTGTATTCTCACAAGAGAAGAAGTAAAATGCACCAAACTTCTATCCACTTCCTCTTTTTTGCATCCAGCACCAGATGTTGCGACAGGACAGAGAGTGATGTTTGAGGCGGCCACCACACTGAGGTGATTCAATGGGGCTCTACGTTAGCCTGGCTAACGCCTCCCACTTCTCAAATGAGACGTGGTCTGGCAACCAGACGTTCATTTTCTCGTATTTGAAAAAATGCTCAGATCCGTTCATTGGGCGCCACGGATGTCAATCAAATGCGTCTCTGCATAGCTCATCATGGTCTTGCTTTCTCCCCTGTTCTGTGATTGGCCACCAACATCAGGCGAAAATGGGGGCGTTAGTTTCCAGACTGCCTTAGCAGCGTGAAAGAAATCATCGCGCAAGGCAGTATGGGAAACCCAGGCTAGCTCTACGTACAAATCAATGAGCCACTATAAATTGTGGGAACCCAATCTAAATGACTGGCAAGGTGCAAAGTCCGAGCACTGTGATGAGCAGTGTGTCGTCCTTGAGCTAACACCATCAAATGGCATGGGACTGGAGTATTGAGCAGACCCACTAACCTCTGTGCATAGGAACTTGCTCATTAAATTAGCAAACTGATTTGCCCTAGTTAAAGAAGAAATCCGACGATTTTTCACATAGATCTGTGTTTCTCGAGGTCACCTAGTACAGGATATTCAGAGTTTTGTACTTGGTTTTAGCTAGCTCGCATTACTAGTTTCAACAGCTAGAGCAGCCAAGCAGCTACAGCGCTACATGCCCCCAGAGTGCAGCACTGTAGCAGCCTGGCTACTTTAGCTGTTGGAAGTAGCAATTCAAGCTAGCTAAAACCAATTAAACACACAAATACAGAGAGACAGAAAGATGTCTTTACTGTTTGCATGTGGTCATGAAGTTAATTACGTTTGGAATCTTGGATCAGGTGGAGATGTGTGTGTGTGTGTGTGTTTCTTCTAGGTGTGACCCTGTTAGCAGCTCATCTGAGATAATGACAGGGTTAAGGGAGGACATAATGATCTGTGTGGTGAATAAGGACAGTGTGTGCCTGCCACTCTGAGATACTACTGTATGCTCATGCTGTTTGGGTTGGCAAGTGTCTAGGACACTTTGGCATGCTGCTGGCCATCGCTATAAACCTCTAAGCCTTTCTGGTCACAAGAAGACACATGCCCCTGATCATCTCCTGCCCAACACTTGGTACTTAGGGGTGTTTGTTTCCCCACACTAGCCACAAACATCCGTCCCTCCAACACGCCATCTTATGGTGCTGCAAGACCCACAGAGAAGGTGACTAGAACCGGCACTGCAGAGCTTGACAGGCGACACAAATCCACAGAAGACAAAAGCAGGGCTTGTAGCCATAAACAACATTTCCCATGAGTCTATCAAAACGCATCATCCCATAATCTCCATTGTTATTGTTTATTGTTATTTGTGGATCCCCATTAGTTGACGCAAAAGCGGCAGACTAGTCTTCCTGGGGTCCAATTAAAATCAGAGCATAAAAATAATAGATTATCAATCACATGTTGTACATTCAAATACATTCATAGTCACAGTGACATTAGATCAAAAAATAAAAACTCAATTCAATACAGTGAGTGGGAGTCTAGAGTTCATAACTAACATGCATAAAAATATGATTTAATTAGCCTTTTGAATTCTTTCTGTCCAGTTACAACACGAGTTTGCAAAGGGAGTGAATTCCATAAAGACAAGGATCTATAGAAGGCTGTTTTCTTCATTGCATTCGATCTACAGTGAGGAAGTAAAACTCGTCCTGCTGTTGCAGATCTAGTCCCATATGAATGAGCATCAGAGCAGAAACCTATTTCATTAGATAGAGTTCTAGGAACACGAGTGGAAATCACATTCTTAATAAATATCAAGGACCTGATGGATAACCTATCAAGAACTTTAGGCCACTTCAGATCAGAGTGCATTCTGTCAACATTAGATCTGTAAGGTCTATCAAGAGCAAGTCTCGCAGCCCTGTTTTGTACAATTTGAAGTTTGTTTAAATCAATCTTCGAGACAGAGGCCCAGATTATAGTGCAGTAGTCAAGATGACATAAGACTAATGTTTGAACAACCTGTCTCCGTAGATTAGCTGGTAAATAGATGGCACATTTCCGGACTGTAGCAATGCTTCTACTCATCTTGGCAGCTATCTGCCTAACGTGATGAGTCCAGTTTAGATTGTTACAAATGGTCAGTCCTAGAAGCTTTAACTTACTCTCCTGCTTGACTGGTTGACCAGAAATCTGCAGATCAAGCCTAGGCTCACTGGCTAGACCATGCCGTGATCCAAAGACAATGCTCAAAGTTTTTGATAAGTTTAAAACAAGTCTATTTGCTGTGACCCACTTAACTACTGCATTCAGATCCTGTGACAGAACAGATTTAAGTTTACAGCATGTGGATGCAGAATGATACAGTGTAGAATCATCAGCATATAAAACCAATGTGGATTCTTGAATAACAAGAGGTAGGTCATTTGAAAAAATTTAAAATAAAAGCGGACCCAAACAACTTCCTTGAGGCAAGCCACAGTGAGTGGTAATGCTATCGGACATAGTACCATTAAAAAAAACCTGTTGAGTTCTGAATGATAAGTAACTCTCAAACCAAGAGATTGCCATAGGTCCAAAACCATAGTGTGTAAGTTTATCAATCAACAACTTATGGTCAATAAGGTCAAAAGCGGCACTGAAGTCCAACATGACAGCACCAGATAACAATGAATTGTCAGTCCCCCTTAACCAATCATCTGTCATTTTTACCAAGGCTGTGCAGGTGGAATGACCCTTTCTGTAGGCATGTTGTGCATTACTTATCAAATCAGTTTTAGACATATAATCATGGATTTGGTTATATACAATTCTTTCTAAAATTTTACTCAGAACAGGTAGGATTGTTATAGGTCTACAGTTAGGACCACTGAAAGTAGATTTTAGGTCTTTTGGTATAGGAACAATTTTTCCTTCCTTCCATCGTTTGGGACAGGTTCCATTTGATAGACAAGAATTAAATATATGACAGACAGGAAGAGCTATATAATCAACAGCTATTCTAAATAATTTACCATCAATATTATCTGTACCAGCAGAGTTGTCTCTATCAATGGACCTTAAGAGTGTTTCAACCTCCTTGATTTCAACCAAGTTGAACTCAAAAGTACAATGTTTGCCTCTCATTATGATATCATCAATGAGCCTACATGATTCATTGTTTATTTGTACATAAGCCCCCCCTTAATTTTCCCACTTTTTCCACAAAATAATTATTAAGGTAATGCGACATATCCCCAGGCTTGGAAATAAATACACCATTATCAGTTTCAATAAAGGATGCTGACGTATTAGTACTCTTCCCCATAATGTCATTCATCACCTTCCATAATTTCTTGCTATCATGTTGGGCTCTATCAATCCTTTGCCGATAAAAATCTTTCTTTTTTACTCTGTTCACTTTCGTGACTTGATTTCTAATTTTACAATATGCTCTTTTATCATTAACTGAACCAGAAGCAATATAACATCTTTTAACCTCATCTCTTGATGTCATTAATTTCTTTAACTCATTGTCAATCCAGGGAGCTCCATTAGGCTTGACAGTGAATTTCCGAAGTGGTGCATGTTTGTTTACAATAGGTGTAAACAAATCCATGAAAATACTTAAAGATTTTTCAGCATCATGTTCATCACAAACTTTAGACCATTGAGCATACTTGATATCTTCTAAAAAAGCTTCGTCACTGAAATTCTTATAAGACCTAGCACAAATTATCTTTGATTTTGCTTTTGGGATTTTTGACTTTCTGGATACAGCAATCAAGTCATGGTCACTGAAGCCAACTGGCAGCAACAATACCTTGGAACATATGTCTGGCACATTTGTATAAATATGATCTATACAGGAGGATGAACGAACTCCGTCTCTATATAGAACATTCCTAGTAGGTACAGAAACTATTTGACTCAGATGACAAGTATTGGTCATAAAAAGCAATCTTTTCTTCATAGAGCAGCCATCTTCAAGCCAGTTCACATTAAAATCACCTAGACAGTACATTTCCCTATTTTCATCTGTAACTCTGTCAAACATGTCACAAATTACATTAAGATATTCTATTCTAGAGTTGGGTGGTTTATAGCAACAACCAATCAGTATTGGGCTGATTTGGGGTAAATGCACCTGCAACCACAACGCCTCAATGTTGTCGTTCATCAAATCAGATCTTAGTTTTACTGGTATATTATGTTTCAAGTAAATTGCCACACCCCCACCAAATCTATTTCTGTCTTTTCTGAACATGGAAAAACCTTCAATTGATACCAATGAATCATCAAACGTGCTATCCAGATGAGTTTCAGTTATAGCCATGACATGAATTCCATTGTCCATTAGAGCTGAAAGTTCATGTGTTTTATTCCTCAAGCTGCAGATGTTTAAATGAGCCAATGCCAGGCCCTTAGGAAGATCCAGCTTGGAGCAAGACCCATTAATGCTTGAACTAGCCATTAAAGTCAAGCATGCCAATACACAGGCTTACTGGAATTATGACATTAAAATAACCAGGGAGTAATGCTGGAGTCTCTGAACAGTTGGTTATTGATGTATAATTTGTCAACTACCAGGGCAACGTGTCTGTTTTGGTTCCGATGTTCTTTCATGATTGGGAACAATACTTTACGCCTGTCATGTATCTCAGGAGGGAATTGGTCATTCATGCCAAAGGTGGTGTTCCTCAGCTCTCTGCCCCTCCTCTTGACAAGCTCCTTATGCTGATAGTATTCGAAACGAGCCAGTATTACACGGGGTCTGTCCTTTGAGGTTCTACCCATTCTGTGCACATGTGAGAATGTAATATCCTGAACCGTTTCACTAGGCATGTTAAGCTGGTCTGACATAAACTCCCTAATGACTGTTTCGCAGTCCTTACCCTCCATCTCTGGTATCCCAGTAAACACAATGTTTTCTCTCATAGAGTGACACTGTTCATGCAGACGTGATTCCTTTAATTTCTTGTGTTCTGTTTCAATAGTGTCAACCCTGGCTTCCATGAGTTCCATCTTGCCCTTTAGCTCTGCATTATCTTTAACTAACTCTGAAATCTGTTCTTGACTGAACTCTAAGCTCTCTTTGAGGCTCTTTATCTCCTCCATCATTGAGTTCAACATATCCAGTTTGTCAAGTTTCTTGTTGATGGACTGTAATGTTATCGTGCTGTCCCCCTCACTAATTGCCAGTGAAACTAATTGTCTAACATCTGTTGGATAGTCCTCATCCCTCTCCGCATCGGAGCGTATCCTTTTACGTGGAGACGGCTTAACATAGTCAGTGATCTTCAGTGACTTGGTACCTTGTTTCTTCTTCTGTTTGTGAGGCCTTGCAGCACTCATCTGTGATATACTCATGTTGTCGTAGTGATACACTATAAAGTTCTCAAGCTCACTTATCTGTTCTGCCAGATCCAGTGTACCTCTGGTAACCCTGGTAGTACCAAGGAAGTTGCAGTTCAGATGGTTTGAGGCTAGTGGCTGGAGCACCAGGCTAGCTTGGTAGTAGAAGGCTGTATACTCAAGCTTGGGGCTGGCTGCTGAATACTCAAGCCTGGGGCTAGGTGCTGGAGAATGTAGGTGTCCAGTGGAGCTTGGAGATAGCACTAGCTCCAGGAGCCTTTTGCTGTGATGGTAGATCTTCCGTCCAGGGGTGCGTTTCCCGATAACGATGGATAGACACTCTTACGAGGGTTTTCTACGATTCATCTTAAGATCGATCGTTAGGATTTGCCGACTGTTTCCCGAACATGCTCGTAGCGTGAACGCGCGTGCACTGATCTTACGATGCTCTTAAGGGAGCTGTCCACGAGATAGGTTCTGAAATATCCCCTAATTTGATTGATGGTGATGTCAGGTGACTGCACGTCACAGCTAAGCCTACCGTCTGAACTTCGGATCTATACATTAATTCACATCAATACGAGAATAGAAAACCTTTGACATCTTGTAAGCATTCCAAGTAGCCTAGGCCATTATACCACACACAGGCATAGCCTACATACTTTTTATTATTTAACATTAGGTTGTTGCCCCGTTTTTATGTTTGTTAGATAGGATATGTAACATATTAGGCTTCGGCTAGCTTACTCCTACATCGTTCATGCCAGTTTTTTGCTAACCTACTTGTGAGAGCACGGTGTGCTGCCTGTGCATAATGTTTCGAGGTGTCACGTTTGAATAAAGAGGTTGATAAGAAAATGAGGAAATGTGTAGGCTTAAATAACATAGCCTAGGCTTAGATTTTGACGCAGCACAGACTATATAGCCACATATTCCTTTCTCTGTTTTTACCTCATAAGCCTAATAAAACTTAGCCTAACTTGTTTGTAGGCTATTTTTGTCCGGTTTTGATAACATCATTATGTCCATTGAATGAATGCTATTTTGCATGCTAAAATCTGAATCATCACAAGTAAATACAATAAAGAATGGTAAATTGCATTATAATCTTAGTTGTAATCCCCCTGCATATCCTGCTGGTGACTCCACTGAGGCTATACGTTACGACGCTCTTAGTCAGCAACGAGAACTCTGGAACACTCGTAGATCTACGAGTGTTTTCACGATGCTCTTAAGTTACAATGGCTTCGGGAAACAGTCGGCAAACCTTAAGACGGTCGTAAGAGGGACTTTACGATCATCGTAGGCTTACGATGCTTTCGGGAAACGCACCCCAGGCCTGTCTAACAGGCCTGAAAACTCCCACTCAGACAATCACACCAAATCTTCATAATTAGTTGGTCATAATCCACCATATCCAGACAGAAAACAGATAATGGACCAATGATTACTGTAGCTGGCAGTGAGTTAAAAACTTGCAAGGATTTCAAAGATCTAAACTGGATTCAAAAGAGCTAGATTTTCAGAGCCTCTGCGTGGCAGCCATCTTGTAACTGTAGTAGATAGTCCATCTAAAGACTTCATAACATCAGGCATGTAAGATAGCCCAAAGAGTATAGATTACCACAGAACATGTGCAACAGTCAACAGAGGACAGGATTCTGATACAGTCATCTCTTCCTCTTTCTTAGAAACCCTGTCCTTTAAAGAGAACACTCAGTGTCTTCATACCAACCATACACTTCGTGGTTTAGAGTTCTTTTTACCCCCTCTCTAACCACGAACATGCAGACCACACAGGAAGAAGACCACACGCTCGAAACGTCATTATGCTGTGCTAAAGAAAATAAAATAAAACTAAAAAGAAGGATTTCAAGTGTGCAAACCTTTTTCCATTTTATTTTCCAAATGTATGACAACCTAGGAAGAAGAAGGCAGGCGGAGGTAGCTGCGCTCTCTGAGTGCTTTTCTAGTTATATAAGTTTTTAGTTAGTATTATAAACTTTTACTAACTCCAGAGATGAGTGTACACGGTGATCCTTCAATAATAAATAACCCTGTGCACGAGCGCAGGCATCTCTTTCTCGAGGTGTGTGTTTACCTGGGACACGTCCATGTGATTGGTGGGGTGTGTCTGACCCACACACTTGTACAGCCGCCGGCAGATGATGTTCTGGAGGATCTCTCGGGCTTCTGCCAACTCCTCAGTAGACGAATAGAGGATCTGCTCAAACACGTTGTCTGAAAGACAGACACAGAGAGAGAGAGAGAGAGAGAGAGAGCTGCTTTAGGACAGTAAAGTAAAACGAACCTCTGTATATCAGTACACATGTAAATCAAGGCAGGAGCATGATGAACGATGACACTGAAAGTGCATTCAATGCCAAATGATCAAAGTTCACCAATGAACAGAATGACAAGCTCCAATATATTAATTACATCTATCTAGCATCTATGCTATCTACAACATAATCTGCAATACGTCATTACAGGGTTTCTTAGGTAAGCATAATCTACCAATATGTAGGAATGTAATCAGTGAAATGGTAGTCTATAGATCACAACTCAAGATAAGGGTACAAATTAATCTCAAGAAACATTTTGAGCAAGTCATTGCCAGGCTTGTTTGGCTGAGGGGTGGTGCCATCTTACCTGTGAGTTTAGTGTAGGCATCCATGTCATCTATGGCTGTGGAGAGAGTGAACATCTTCCCTCCTGAGCCCTGGATCTGGATGTAGGGATCTGCCTTTACCAGAGCCTCTGTAATCCTGGAGAAATGCATCACAAGAACACAAAACTTACAAGACAAGGAGTGTTTCCAGGTGCTGCAGAATTTTTTTTACACAGATACATGTATATGTATGCAACAATTAGGGCAATTAAATGAATCGCCAACTTGTTTTGGTAATCAATTTTTTCAGGAAACCACCTCAAAGTTCTGATTGTACATCTTTAAACTTAAATATGATCTGGTTTACTTACTGCTCTGTTACAGTTTGAGGACAGATTCATCGACTGAAAATAGCTGTTAGTTGCAGTACTATTATTTAAAATAATATATGCCTGCAAACAATTGCTTGTAAAACTATGCTGCTTGGTATTCTAACTGTTAGATGAACACACTTAGCAAAATGCTTGTTTCAAGTAGGCTTTCTTCCTAATCTGTGACTCGACCTCTGCGCCCACTGGCAGTGGAATGGGGCCATGCGATTGTTTACCCTGATGGCTGCCCTTGGTACGCTACCATGCCATTGTTTACCCTGATGGCTGCCCTTGGTACGCTACCATGCCATTGTTTACCCTGATGGCTGATGGCCCTTCATGCACTCACATGGTCTCAACGATGTTGCCAACCTTGTGCTGGTAGGCTCTGCGATGGAGGCAGTTCCGTGTGTGGAACATGTCATACAGGTTCCCCACTTCCTGCAGAACAAACAGAACACAATAAGTTGCCTTGGAGATCCCGGTTTAGTTGGCAACAAATGTGTTTACACCTGCTAGGAACAGGCGTTTAGAGCTACACCAAAGACAATAACACATCAATGCAAATATGAAGAGGGTGTAACATTTTTAGGTGGAGTAACATCTAATACAGATGACTAATGACAGAAACTTGAAGGTATGGCTACTTTGTACGTTTTGATCTCTCATCTCAAACATAAATCAACAACAGAACAGGTTAGGAGTTCAGCATAAGATAGTGTTCCTCCGTTAAAAGAGAATCACATTCGCATCACTGAAAATCCAGGGTGAAACCTGAAGTTACTCTGATAACCCTCAAATTCTGCTTCATAGCACAGGCCTCAGATCTTATACAGGCTCATTTGATCTGATGATCGTGTGACATCCAACTGTGAGCAACTCTGAGAATAGGAAGTGACAACAGGAACCTTTTCTCTCGTGCAAATGTGCTTCGTCCCCTTGACGTCGCACACGCGGGCAAACTTCAGGAAGCGCCGATAGTCAAAGTTGTTCTGGATACCAAGGTGGTAACAGTCCCTACACACACATTCACAAACATTCACACACACACACACACACACATACAAACACGCACAAAGTGTCAATCAGAGCTTCAGAACATCTGATCCACAGAGACAACATCCCCAATGAAGACAAAAAAATGCCACAGATAGAGGCACTCCACTGCAATTACTTTTCTGTTTTCAAAAACACAGATTAGAAGACAGGGACTGTCAAGTATGCTGAATCACCTCGCAAAGTAGTCCCACTTGTCCACGTCGATGCCGTTCCTTTTGTTGGCCACGATTTCGTACAAGAAGGACTTCTCCTCAGGTCTGCCTTTGTAGGGCCACTGGGTAAAAATGCATGTGTCACTTACAAAGCAAACACACACCTTGACATGTAGTCTGCACGCAAACAAGCACAGGTCAATTTAAAGCCCAAATGAATACATCAAATAAAGCATTCCATACCGCCATAGGGTTGCCATGGCAACTTACAGGGGCCTGGCCTTTGCGAGCCGGGGCGTGGTTCTCCAGGGGTCCAGCGATCTGCTCCTTAATGAACACCAGGTCATCGGGGAGGGTCAGGCCGTGCTCCCGCATCACTGGCTCCAGACCGTTCTCCTTCACCAAGTGGTCAAACATCTTTACAGAGGCCATCTCGTGCTGCAGAGAGGGCACATACATGTAAACATGTTCATACAACATACATGCATGCACACACACACGCATGCACACACACACACCATGATGCCATGCTAAAACAGGAATATAAAATCATCATTCGACAATTGATCTTAATGCCCAAATTGGCATGGTGCTTTTTCCAGTAGGCCTATAGCCTGTTTGATTTGCATTGCATTGAGCTCAATAGAGCTCCCCAGTCCCGCCCACAGCCTTGTCCGGAAGTAAAAATCCAATACAATTTCTCCATTGACAATTGGAGAATAAGCCATAACATCGTAACCGTCCATGGTAGACTTAAAACCAGCTACGATGTGACTAAGCGATTATACCTGCTCATATAGATGTCAAAAGTTAATGGGGGCATCAACCTTGTTTTGAGAAAACAATGCTTTATTCACGATTTAACGAGAGAGTACTACACTACCCGACACCCTAACGTGTAAAACTGGTGAAAGCAGAGCCTTTGATTGGTAGAGATCGCCGTTGCCATGGCAATGCCAAACAAACTGTACTCAGCTTTTCCCGCGCCTATCGTCCAGCTTCGTCTCGCTGGAACTTCAAAACTTAAAATGGCTGCAGGGCTGATCAGGACCGATGTGTGGTCTTCCGAAAAATAACGGTTTTCTCATCTTGAAGGTTGAATTTACTCAATGGAAACGGTAGGAAGTAATCATCTTCTTTTCTCAGATTAATATGGAACCATGTTAAACTATCTTTAGGCTGCAAATGTTGGAAATGTGTGTACGTTTGCAAAGCATCCTGGGATTTGAGTTCTCTATCTCGGAATTTAAGATATGTACACAGTCTTGTACCTTTCGCTTTTTTTACATTTTCTGTTCATTTTTTCACTCGAAATTATAAGTTATATGCTTATGAGTCACATCGTATCTGGTTAGCCTAAGGCATGGTCTAAAACTCTTTATATCCGAATTTTTCCAGAAGTCAATGGGAGAAATGAATGAGAATTTTACTTCCGGACAAGCACCTCTCTCGGAGGAGGGGCGGGACTGGGGAGCTCTATGAGCATCAAACAGGCTAATGGTTATGGTTATGGTTATGATTATGGTTATTTAGCAGACGCCTTTGTCCAAAGCGAACTTCCCAGCCTACTGGGGAAAAGCACCATGCCAATCTCTAGCTATGGTGAAGGGTATGTGATGATGTGGGGCTATTTTAACTCCAACGGCCAAGGAAACTTTATCATGATGCATAATATCCTGGATCCATGAAATAGCTGGCCTTAAAAAATAAAAATCTGCCTGCCCCTATGTTAACCCTATGTGTTAAATTCCCATAGGGTTACATAGGGGGTCAAATACTTCATTCCACCTAGCATTTAGGAAGAACATTTATTTATTTACGATACATTCTTTGTATTTTTATTTATTTTTACTCATTTTTTTTAATTAAGACATTAAGATCAATTTTCAAATGATGATTTTATATTCCTTTTTTTAGGTAACTTTAGCATGGTATCAAATACATTTTCTCCCCACTGTACATGGGAACACACCAGGATGCCCACTCGCACATGCACACACATTTTACAGCAGTGTGATTACCTCAGCAAGTGTGTTTATCTTCCCAGAAGCGGTCATAAAACCTCCACTGTTAATCAAGTGACCCTTCACCTGAGGATTCCTGTGTGAGACGTGCCTGGTACAGGACGGGTTTCAGTGGAGCCTCCTCACACGCTCATCCTCCTCAACATCTGACTCTTAAGACTCTGAGATCCAAGCCTCTGGCACTAATAGCACTAACAGTACACTCGTTTTTCCATTTCAGTCCATTCCATTTTGTGGATAATCTACCATTATCGAAAAAATCTGCGTATCTGAGTATGAGACTTAAATTCTGAAAGCCTGGGTACATTGGCATCACCAAACACATCTTGAATTTCCCCTTGGGGATCAATAAAGTATCTATCTACCTATCTATCTATCTATCTATCACCAATGGCTTTAGTTTGGGGTACCATCTATGGTCAAGCTGACGTGATCATCTTATGACTTATTACAAAAGTAAGTAAAATACATCAACACTGGTGGTGCCTTCTTCAGTTGTAGATATTTTCTTTCATTCAAACAGAAAAAAAGTCTTGCATGTGTTGCAAAGGGCTTCATGTCATGTGACAACTGCAATAACTTGTCTTCTAGATCTCTTAAAGCAACAACTTTTACCTGACATCTGTTCTACGTACATAATGGTTGAAGTATGACTCTGCTTTCATCTACTCAGAACGAAACCCACTGGTGGGAAGTAACCTCAGATCCATGTCAATGTGTTTGCATGTCTGTTTTATGACGCACACATTATCACCACTCTCTCAAGGAGAATACGCTCATAACCACAGTCTGCCCAAGGCCAGTGGACACCTGCTCCCACCAATGCCCTTACAGTACTGGGCTATCAGTATGTGTGCGACTTCAGAGTGAAACTTACAACCTAGATGTTGTTAGTGATTTGTGCCACGCTTCCAGCTGAAGGGGTACTTTCGTTCATTTACCTTCCACTTGCAATCAGGCCGAACTTTGGGGATGAACATTCCATCATACATGTGTGAGAAAGGCCCATGTCCTGCATAAAATAAAATAAAATAATAGTGATAAAATGAATAAAGTACCTAGTAAGTATAAACTAAATTTGCTATATAGTCAAAGTAAATAGAGTGTCTGTAGCACTGTCTGTGCTGGAACTGACTAGCAGTGAAAGAAAGACTGTATCCTAGCTTCAGGATAGACTTAAGTCTGATCCCCACCCAATCCTGCTCCTTTCTCCACAGTCAACAGAGAGAAGCCCTCTTTAAAAAGCCCTCTCATCCAACAAAAGCTGAAGACCTGTAAAGCATCTCAGAAGGGAAGTCTGGTTCTTCTGGAAGTCTGAGTGGAGGTGTACTTTACGTGGTGGTACATGTCAGCTTCTCCCTAGCTTTCTGAGTTTGTGTCATACTAACCCAAGTCATGGCACAGGCCTGCAATCTGCACACATAGGATGTCCTGTTTGGTTATGAGCAGCTCCGGTTGTCGTTCGTTTAGGGCTTGGACCAGCCGGCCAGCCAGATAGCCAACCCTGTGAGGCACATACGCAATGCCATGTGAGCAGGGGAAGGAAATACTTACGTTAGCATTGTCGTGCCCTATCATACTTCTTTAGGACAAAACATGAGCCAGGCTGTTCTGCTTCCAAGGTGACACAGATATGGTTTAAGGTCTGAGTTCAGGGTATAGACTGACTGAGGTTTCAGTTTCATAAGAGAAGCATTTACTGCATCTCCATCTCTCCTACAGACACACCCACAAGAACACTTATACACACAAACACACACACACACACACACACACACACACACACACGCAGTATTCAAAATGGTTAGGATGTCCTTCTCTCTCTCTCTCGCTCGCTCGCTCTCTCACCCGACAGAGTGTTCAAAGCGGTTGTGGGACGCCCCAGGGAACACCATGTAGGTCCCACCCAGCTGTTTGATGTAGCGGAGCCTCTGGAACTGAGGTGTGTCGATGATGCACACCAGGAGTGGGTGCAGTTCAATGTGGCCATGGATGGGGTCGTTGAAGACCTGTAGGGGACAATACACTACTGTGTCATATATGCAACAAATCCGCTAGAGAGAAAGACTCAAAGGATTCAGAGATTCAGCTAAGAAAAAGTCTCTCATAATGAGAAACACTCCAGTCAAATTAAACTCTGCCTGAGAGAGAGAGAGAGAGAGAGAGAGAGAGACACAGACAGACAGAGACAGTTTGGAACCATAAAATCTAAAAACATTATGCATCAGTCAAAGAGAAAGATAGAGTCATAAAATTGCTGTGCTGAATCTGATATATTATTTTAGATTGTCCCCCATCCTTTTCTCTTTGGACTGAGAATGTAATACAGTAGCCTACATTACAAATCTCCCTAACGTACCTTCATAGGCACGCTTGTGATCTGCCATAGTTTCTGCAGGCTGTGGAGTATCTGAAGGCGTTTTCCCAAAGGTCTAAAAGAAAAGAGGACTATTATTCACAACACAATCACAAATGATTTCATCCATTCTCTGATTCTCATTCATCTCTTGTTCGCCTTTGTAATAAGCTAAAACTGAACTGGAAGAACCAGTAAAGAGTAACGTGTGCCACCTGTCCAATCTGAAAAGGGCATCTGCAGTTCATGCCCCGACAAGAGAACACTCACCCAATGCCAATCTTCTCCAGTTGGGCCTCTGTGAGGTACCGCAGACCCACCCCAGTGATCTGATGCTCTGGAGAGGAACAACGTGAGTGCATTAGAGGCTAATTAATAATGGAGGAGTAGTTCATCTGGTTTGGCAGCACACTGTAAGGCCAAGGCAATGACAGGAACAATGTGTCTCACAGCAGTCAAAGCAGTGTGTGGTAAACAAAACATATGCAGAAAGTCACAATGCAGTTATTTATTAGTGAATCGAACAGAGATGGTCCTACAGCTCAGAAGTTTCAGGTTGGCATGCATGTTACGTAACCGTCCAAGTAAATGGATCCCATTTGTGCAGTGTGAGCATCACCAGAGGCAGACATGTTTAGGTCAGCCAAATCTACTCCGAGTTCAAACATTATTGAGCTAACGCCAGATGGGAAAGCCACTATCTGCTGCCTGGGTGTTGTGTCTGCACCTTCCAAAACCATCTGTGTTAATACTAGCCCGAAGTGCACTTCAAATGATCAGGGCAGCCATCAACTATCTAATTATTATACAACAGTTAGGTCCGGTTGAACGATTTAGCAATATCTGATTGGACGAGACGCGTTCTATCAGTGGTGATATTAACCGATATCACCACTGGTGACTCTTCACAGCTAATAATCACTCCGCGACGTTGATTCTTCGCTTTGATTTAACCAGAGACGGCATTCCATGTTCTTTGACTTAGCAGTTGCATAGCAACCACAAGCGTTCTGAGCTAGGCCTACTTCGCATAGCGGAGGAACTGGGCTAAATAAAACATTGGCAAATAATAATTATCCTTCCTAAAAATGCACTCGGGTATCTTTTTTTTGTTGGCAATGGAACTGTTGTATAAAAGCATTATCACACTCGTGGTCGTGGTGTTGTTGGCCAATATCGCCACGGCTGTAGTTACCTACGGCACTCAGCCTTCGGCTTCGTGCCTGCGGCGAACCACAGCCGTGGCGATATTGGCCAACAACACCACTCCCACTCGTGCGATAATGCTTAAACAACATATCATCTAGGTTGAATAATGAATTTCTAATTAAACACGCTCAGAATAATGTTAGCCACACTTGAAACCTTGACTTCTGACAAAAAAGTTTGAAAAAGAACTGCTGGCTAATGGCTAGTTAGTTCATTCATACCACAGTTAATGCCACAAGTTAGCTTTGCTCAATACTACAGAGTAGCCTAACCGTGTAGGCTATATCTGCAGATCCATGGTAGCTTAAACATTGTTGTACTGTTTGTAAGGTCTCTCACCTTTAAATTTGCCCTCCCATTCTTCAAGTCCTTCACGACGAAGATAACTACAAGTTGTATCAATGTCCCAGTTTCTGAAATCTACATCCGACTGCGTGGAGCTCTTACCCCGGCGTGGGACCACTGACACCCGCTTCTCTGGGGTTTTGAAATTATCGGTTGAATTGCGTGCTAAATCCTCTCTGGGACGTTTCCGACTATCCATGATTTAATCGGTCACTCACCACACAGTAAACAGGTTTCGTGTTGGCTACGATACACAGATACGTTGTGTCTAACGGTGAAATTGGCAGGCGGTGTTTACTGACACCCTCGTCGGCTGCAGAGCCAGCACTGAAAACTCAGTTTATATGCTAGGTTGAGCCTTTTGCTTTCCCATCTATTTTTGTCTTTGGCGGCTTGAAAACCGCAAAACTACACCACATTAGCGCCGCCTTGTGTAAAGGAGTATAGGCCCATACACAAAATAATTCTGCATGTAGGGGCCTACAACATGGCTCAAACTTATAAGAAATCCATGTACAATATAACAGGTGCAATAAACATTCAGAACAAACAAAACAAAAAAAGAAAAATAAAACACACAAATACATAGGCCTTCTAGGGCTTAGAAAGTAAATCAGATTCTGTTACTCTGTTTCAGAGTTGAATAGCATTCTTAGAAATCATGACTTTCAGGGCTTTTGAAGAAAGGAAATTATTGTGAAACCCACTAAGAGTTGATGTTTTGGGATTGTTGTGATTAGTCAGTTAGCTGATGATGATACAACTGGGGCAGCCTTGGCTTCAAGCTTGTAATGGGAGGGTTACCGGTTCCCCGACCAGTCCACGGCTGAAGTGTCCTTGAGCAAGGCACCTAACCCCTCACTAATCAATGGAATGGAATAGAAGTGTTCATGTAAACGGGGTAGCTCCTCGAGCGCCGCTGGTTGGGCAGGCAGCTCACTGCTCTGGGTTAGTGTGTGCTTCACCTCACTATTTAATGCAAATCTTCAGTTAAATATTTAGGTATACAAATGTATATTTCGAGTGACCCAACTGACAGAGAGAATATGAATGTGTGGAAGATAACCAAGTGTCTTTCTATACCAAACAGACTTTTTACCGGTGCATTTTTAGACATATTAGACAAGCACAAATATCTCAACAAATTTCTGCTCATGATGGTTTAATAGTATTTTTCAACATGTATGCATCCTAACATAGCCTATATCATGTTCTCTTTACAGTTTGCTTGTTAACCCTTTCAGCATGATACTTTATTTATATTAAAATCACAATAGGCTATTACACATGTTAATACACAAACTGAAAAATATAAATTTTTTTCATTTAATATTTTTTTTCAATTCAATTATTCATTTCTTTGGCGACATAGTATAGGCCTTGGTCTATTTACCACAGAAACAGCGAATTTCATTTAAAAATAACTGAAAATGTAATGTGCATTTAAGCACATACAAACTCAGGGAGGTCTGGGAGCCTTCTGTTACCTACAGTATTTCCAAATACAAGTGCACTTCTGGCAGCCAAGCTCCTTGTCTGCAAATGCACCGATACATAAATTAACCATTTGCTTGTATTAGAAAAATATTGTGACTACACCTATATAAGAAAATACCACATCTTTGGATGACCACTTCAGTTCATTTCTCAAAGAAGAAGAAAGAGCATATCAATCAGTCCATGTGAGAGGCTACTCTTTTTTGAAGGCCTCTTTGCCCATCCCCTCATCTTCCTGTGTGTGTGTGTGTGTGTGTGTGTGTGTGTGTGCGCTTGTGTGGGTGGGAGGTGCTGCAAGCCTCGCCAGCTGGCTCCAGCAGGGGGCGCCCTCACACCAGCAGAGGGTTGTCCAGCACGGCCACTCCAGCAGCCACCCCTCCATCGTCGTGCTCAGAGCTCTTGGTCCTCAGTAGGTGACCCACACACTCGTTCATCACCATCTCCTTCCCCTGTCTGCAGAAAAAAAACAGATGAAACATGACCCAGTTAGGAGTCTCTAGGAGGGCATGGCCTCGAGGACTGAGGCCATAATACTTGTCTATATTCAGCAGTTGTCTGAAAAGTTGTCTGAGGTATAGAGATGGCAATGAGGTAAAGAGACAGCACTGCTAATGACTAAAAAAAGAATAAAGCTTAAACCAAACCTATAAAATACATTTAACCTCTTCATGGAGTTTCCCTGTTGTGGTGTGTTTACCTGACATACACCCCAAAGACACCCAGTTCACTCAGGCATGTGCTGAGCTTGAGGTCCGCACCAGGCCTGAGCAGGTAATTCTGAACCGGACAGGGTCGGATCTTGTCCATCAGGATGTAGGCTGTCCTCTCAGAGCCCTCAGTCATGCCCTCCAACACCTGGCATATGTCTTGGCCATAAATGTTGTTCCCTTAGAATGACAAAGAGACCCACCCCGGGACATTCAAAATCTGGATATACACATTAACACAGTTGAGGTACAAAGGTATGGTGGTCATGAGGGACCAAACTTAGGATACATGTGCTTTTTCTAGATGTGTGGAGAAATCTGGAGAAATCTGTGGAGTCTCTCACCTCCTCCTTCTCTTTGGGGTTTCAAGACATAATTGTCAGGTTTGGCCAAAGCCATGGCAACAGTCTTGTCTCCTTCAGCTCCCTGGAGGGGGTTTCAAGGAGGAAAACAATGCACTTTAATCACAAACTAGACCTGTTTAGGTGAAACATGTTAGGTGAGGTAAACGTGTCTGGTATCTCAGTCTATAGCCCCAAGAGCTCTGAGCTAAAGTAGTCAAACTAGTGTTTAAATCCACTTAAAAACAGCCCCAAAAGTCCCACAGGCATTTCCCCACCCCATTACAATGATACATTCTTCTAAAAAAAAACACCTTATTTTAAAAAACAAAACCTTAAGGCCAAGGCGTACACTAATCACACATGCACAGACCGATACACACACTTTTGAGAGAGGGGTTTCCTGACCATATCAAGAGTGTAGAGTCCAGCAAAGGTGGCTCTGATCTGGGCCACGACATCCGGCTGGTCTGGAAAGAAGCGCTCCAGCACACCGGACCGGGCCAGTTCCTGCTGCACCTTCTTGGTGCCGGCCAGATGGGTGCCAATGTCAGGACACTTCACCGCCAGCGACCTCTCCATCATCAGACGCACGTCCCAGCTCTGCAGGACAGTGGAGCAGGATGCATGAGTACACCACCAGCAAGCAACCAGGAATCCCATATAACAAAAGCTATTGACATCTATAATATCTATTATATGACATTACAAAGTCTATAAAGATAGTTATATGTGTCATTAAATCAGACACAGTAGCATATTGTTTACTGTTAACTGTTGAGTAACTCGAATGACATCATAGACAACCAAAAAGCTTTGCTCATCGATATGCTCAGCTCTCTGTGAGTAACTAACAATGGAGCAAAAGTTTTTATCCAGACCTGTGGATGAGTGTAGTTCTGAGGCATGTATCCATTCCGGAAGTACACAACCGCCACTTCTTTTCCATCACTAAGAGTATAAATGGGTTAACAATTGGTTGCAATTGGTTACAACTGGTTAATAATTAGTTAACAATAGATTTAAGCAGTGAAGGCAAAACACTCTGTGGATATCACATGAATACTTACACAAATAATCTCTTATTCTGATCCAAAGACCCAGTTCGGGAGACGTCCTCAAACTGTCGTCGGATGACTGGGATATTTCTATGCAATAGATCAGCAGCAGATGTATACAAAAATCAACAGCAATTCAATGTTGTCACCAATTTAGAAATGTTCACTTTATTGTTTACTAAATGTAGAGATGTCTACTCTAATGGTTACTAAATTACAGCATCATACTGAATGAAATAAGCTCTTAGTGATAAAAAAAGCATAGGCTACTATGATGACGAAACCTTATTTACCTGCTCCAAAGTTCGTTCTCTACATAACGATGATCAAAGATGTTCCTCTGGACATCTTCCACTAAAAACATGACAACGGCTCTGTAATGAAATATTCATACATCACACCAAATCATTTACCATCCCAAATCAGCTGATTTTACTGGAGCATGGCAGTAACGCCTTTCATTTCTGAAAACTGGACAGAGTTTCATCTGATAAATGACACCTTTCATTCAAACTCACTTCTCAGATCCATAAAGCTCCCAGGCTTTGGCCAACCCCTTGGCTAGTCCTGCTGCAGGGTTATTGTCAAGGATTTTCTCCTGCTCCTCCAGTCGATCTGCCACCTTCAGAATGTGCCTAGAAAAATAACACATACAAGCATTATATTTAAAACTGAGAAAGAGAAACAGCATAAAGAGCTTTCCAGAAAACTTTCTAAATAACTGCATGACCATACCGATGGACATCTGGCGTGCGTGAGGAGAGACCACCGAAGCTTGCAGCAATAGTGTTGATCTCTATCTGTTTCAGGGATGTCCCACCATCTTCACCTTGATCCAACATGTAGTCTGAGCGATTAAGACCAAGGACAATTGACTTGTGGAGAAAAAAAACAATAGATCTTTACGTTCATAATAGAGATCATTCAACAGCATTGGACTATTAATAGTACAGTTGACATGAAAACAACTGAAAACTGAAAACAACTGAAGCACCTGTTCAGCACTATTAAATCGCTAATAATACACATGTACACGCAGTACAAGTTTAGAAATACTATGAATTCAGCATTTAAAACAATATTTTGTTCTCTTTTTTACCTGAGCATGGCCCTCCTTAAGAACCTGTCTGTGTATGTTGAATAGCTTTGCGGTAAATTCATCCACTTTGATTGTACTGTTTTAAAAAAAAAATGGAAAAGAAAAAGCAATGTAAGAACTAACCTTATCAACATCTAATGTATAACCGCATATCATCGTAAACCAATGAAATAATTAATTTTATTTCAGTGTCACATGCATTAATTTTATAGAAGTTACATAGATCAATGATTATGTGAGACCAGAGTCATAGACCCTCCACCTTTGCACAGATCTGTGATTGACCACCATTGCTGATTTAGTGTCTTTCTCTGCTGTGGTAAAAATTGCCATCACCACCTTTAGCTGTCCTCTCCAGTAATAAGCTCTCACAAGATCCATTCGGTCTGTATAGTGGGCCTACAGAATGTATAGTTCTGTACCTTGTGAGAGCCTCCTCCAGGAAGGCTGGGTCCTGGCTGATCTTGTCCACCAAGAGATTGTAATGCACCTGCACCGCCAGGGCCTGCTGGAAGAGCGCTCTGGGCACTGGAGAGGGGAAGAGTGTGAAAGGAGCAAAACCTACTACCTGCAACCCGACATTTACAGAGAGAGAGAGAGAGAGAGAGAGAGAGAGAGAGAGGGAAAGTTTATTTGAAATAATTGATTTGCATTAATAAAAACATGCACACACACATACACATGGTTTTAGGCTCTCAGCAGACAGAGCATGTTCCAGCTGCCCATCGGGATGGAATAAATGGCCCTTAATCCAGGGACAAAACAGTGGCGTAAAATTCCAAGCGTGTCTGTGTATTCATAACGCCTGCATGGGTTGCAGAGGGCTAGTCCACTGCTTCTCCTAATTTGTTGTTTTGTTGTTACTGGAGCTAAAATCCAGAAACATACTTTGTGTCAGAGGATATGTTTCTATGGCTTTTTATGTGGAAATGTTTTTCACTCATTTCTATTCCAATGGCCTACTTAATAAAAAATAGCCCACCATCGTTGCAATATTCTGCTGAGTGACAGCACATGCAATTCTTCCACTGAAACCAGAAAGGATTAGATGTGGAGGCTTTTCCAAACATACCTCCGAGGCATTGGGTGTTTCTTTCGTCCGCATTAAGATTCCATTCATGAGAGCAGCATCTTTTGCGATCTCCTCGAGTTTCTTAATTAGAACTTCATTCCTCAGTACGTCCTCGGGAATCCCTAGGGTGGCCATGGTCCCGAAATGGAGACAAAATGAGCTGATCTCCCCCTTGCAAATGTGTTCGCAGGAATTAGTGCTACCGGCCAGTTCTGCAACGGACGAAATGCATGTTAGAACTGGAGCCTTCCAGACAAAAAGTTGACAGGTGAGCCGCAGATTTGAGTCTGAAACACACAGTCACCATGACAAGGCACTAACACGAGAGCACTTGTATTAAGTTATACATTATGGCGAATGGCTATGCATGATCCATACAAACGTTGCAGTTTCACTGTAACCACTGACTGTCTAACGTCTGATCTCTTGAGGCTTTGAACGTCAAGATTTAATCATGTCAAAGTTGCTTAAACATCTCAGTTGTATCCAATGAAAACAGACAAGTATCACATGAAGCATTTCTTACCTGGCTCCTGTCTCGTGCAAGTTGTGCTTTCTCCTCGACCCTTAGTTGTGTTTTGTATTGCCACAGAACAATGTTTAATTACTCTGAAGTGAACTAACCTAAGTTCCACTCTTTGAAAATATATTTGCAGTGCAGGAGTACAGTATGGTCCCAGAGATTTCAATGCAACTGCACTTGTGAATGAAGGTTTAGGTTTACACGACAGCCAATGAATGGCAAGACATTCGAACCCGGAAACAGGAAGAATACTGACGCAATTTTAAAGGGCCAAGTCTTATTTATTCTAGTGTAAAATTTACTGAGCAGGTTAAAAAGTGACGTCTTAACTGCGAGAAAAATACAACAGAAGCTCCTTGTGACAACACGTGAGCACTAAATCAGTCATTCAGACGTCATTTGAAATTATAGCTATCACTGGCATACAGGTTAGCTTTGTATTCTTATTAATGTTGTGTGTGAGAACCTATCTTTTACTGTCTATGGCGAGAACCAACAGGTAAGGACTCTGTATCTAACCATTCATTCAGTAGCCTAATATAAACTCCACATACCATAGCCTTTAATCGTGCACAATAGGTCTGATCAGCATGGCAAACACACACTTATATGTCCACAACCTGCATTGGCATCCATGTCATCCATCCCTTCATCTGATTTTATGGAGGTATATTCACTAAGGACATTTTTTGTTTCGCAAAATAATAGACCATATGATAATGAAAGTGTAGTGGGATGTAGGCCTAGGCTATGATAAATAAAAAAACACTTTTGGTGTCCGTCTGCATTGCGCTGGCAGGCCTAATTCACAAATTATTGAAGTTGGCCTGTAGATGGCGACAGAGGGACAGATGCGTCTCCTACTTAAATTCTCTGTCAGACATCAGCATTGCTGTAGCCTTTACCATAACCCTGTCCCTGACCCTCAAGAAGGCACCCCAGAGTTAATGTGTATGATTATCAGTGGTTTTCTTGAAATTGTTTACTTCTCAAATTCCGTCTATGATAAATCTGTACAAACACTCTAATGCATCATAAATAAAATGCGGTTTTAGAGTAAAACCAGCCACTACCCAGGTCTTTCACAAATCCCCCTCAGGGCAGTGACCTCCGTTGCCATTATTCCAAAACAACGCTATAGAGATCTGACACGTGGCACTGAGCGTTGAGTCATGATGTCCTCTTAGAGGGGCCTGTGACCAGGCCACCGCAACACGGTGAGGCAGGACACCGAAAGGTTGCTCAAGTGCTTGGCCTGATGCCAGTAGGGGCACTTGTCAGGATTCTCGAGTATCTCTTATTGCCAAGCACAACACAAACGGTTTCAACCCCACTGACCCCTGTAGGTCATATATGGGGATCCGGGTTGTGGGAGGGGAAAGAGGAAGAAACAAGGAGCTGCCGAGAGTTGGCATCTTAAGCCAGCTGGACGTCTCCAAAGCCGCCGCCAAGCAGCCAGACTATTAAGTCATCAGCTGGCATGGGTCTCTTGGCGCGAAAGATCTTGTCGAAGGATATCTCATACTGATGGCTTTTATTGTGATCCTATGAATGCAGTAATAAACAGACACAAGTAGGCCTACAAGTGTTATAATGAAGGAAAGCTCCCCAATTTAAGCTACTTTATCTTTTGCACTTGGTTTATGTGTCAGGCTTACGTTCAAGGATTTCATTGTTTTGGATTGCACAGCCATCCAGTCTTTTTTATGTGTGTGTACAGTTGTTGTTTTCACAAATGCACACCGGTTCAGTTAAAGTGCTTGACTAGTGCGCGCGTCCAAGAGAGATGTGTCTGCCGGCCCGGCCAGTTGCCACGTGAGACAGGTGTGGGCCTGTCCCATGGGGCCGTTGGAGCGAGCCGGAGACAGAGGCTCAAACAATCCCAGAATTTCCTGGCTCTTTGATGCGGTGTCCCTGTGGAATGCTGGTCATGGTTAACAGAGGTTTTATATTGGAGCACTTCAAGCCGACCCCTTGGCTGGCACAAGCCAGACTGACCCCACTCTGCTCCAAATCTCTCCTCCTGGTCAGAGCTCCAGTTGCTTTCCCTGTTGCTTTTTCCCCTCCATGTGCATCCATGGAAGGACAATGGCTGTTAACACTGTCAGAGCCAGAAGGGAGGGTTACAGCCACGGCACAAGCATGTGTGACCTTATCAAATACTGTATAAGCCTAAAGAAATTACTAATTACAATTTTGTGAGGCACATAAGGACAACATTTAGTGTATTGTTATAGGCAATGTGTAGTGGTTAATGGCAAACAGAGTAGTATTTAGGAAAAACTGCCTTTCTGCTCAGTCAAAAACGTAATATATATAATATATGAAATAGATTAATTCTGGCTGAAAGTACAATGAAGCCACCATTATACTAAATACTTTTTATCCATCTATAAATGAAGACATTAAATTAAAGGGGGTGATAAAACATGCAAGCAGCTCTGAATAAAAAAAAAAAACACACACACAATTCAGGACCATCATTAATGTTGAGGAGATCGATCCAGCTTGTGTTTGTTTAGCTGGTGTGGGCCCAAGGCCTTGTTAACCCTGTCCGTCTTCCCTGAGCTTACCAAGTGGCAACAGTGGGATTGTGGAGGCATGGCGGTAGTGTCTGCTTGGTTTCTAAGTTTAAAATGTTTACGTGAGCATGTGGCTATTGTTCTGGTTCAGGCGTCAGGGTTTGGGGAGGGGGGTTGGAGAGATATGTCGCTGTCAAAACGTGCTCTAAAATAGAAAGACAGCTGTAGGTGCTCATATCAGTGTGTGTATGTGTGTGTTCGTGTGTGAGAGAGAGAGAGAGAGAGAGAGAGAGAGGGGGAGAGGGAGAGAGTGTGTGTGTGTGTGTGTGTGTGTGTGTGTGTGTGCACATGTGGGTGGGGGGACACTGGGAGAGCTCGGACTAAAGAGACTGAGATCAGATCTGACACAACGCAGGCAAGACAGCGTCTGGAGCCAGGGGAGTAATACAACTGGTATTTCACTTCAACAAGTTGCTAAATGACTGATTATCTTTGTTTTGTTCACTTGTTGAGTTTGCTGACAGGGAGGAGTACGGCGTAGATTTGACGGAGTGTGAAGAAGTGTGGCATGCACCAAAATTGGCCCCAGTAGTCTGTTTCATATCAGTCACAGTGAGTTGTCTGTCATGAAAGACAAGACAAATTACTGCCAAAGTATGCTGGAATTAAGCCTAATCTTAGATTCATCTACGTATGTACATAACAGCAGGGTGGTCTTTCCATTCAAACAAATCTCTCCATACAGAAGGTTTTATATCTGGCCACTGTTTAACAAACTGAACATAATCATGTGATTGGGTTGAGGTGGCAAGAGTATGTGGAAAGATTTGATAAGTCCGGCACTACTGTATTTTAATCCCATCCCATGGCTATGCAAATATGGGGTTAAATAATTCTGGGTCTCTGTTTTAGGAGATAAGCCCGCTGGCATTCAGAACGCTGAATGTGCCAAAATTGTGACACAGGTTGGTGATTCCTATAACTGGAGCATGAGATGATGAGATCACCTGTCCTGTACATCAGTGGCTGGATGAGCACAAGTATTGTGTCTTATGGAGCATGCGGTGTCAGATCAGCTAATGCATTGTGCAAAATGTAGCCAGTTAGATCATCAGTTGTGCCCCTAACCCGAACAATAAAAGCATAGGAGTTAGATAAAACTGCGATTCATCTCAGCTGCTAAACTAATAACCAGATTTACTAGGATTCTAAATAGTGTTTCGAACATCTTCTTATAGTTTATTAGGATTCTGATAATGTTCCTAACTTATTATTCGAATCATATGCTTTCAATTCCCTTTACATTTTACCCTAACATGTTCCTTGTGCATATCTATAAAGATCCTCACTTTTTGTTTGAAATGTGTTTCACATGTCTTTGTCATAACCGATGTGATAGATTTAAAAGTGTTCTGCATCATCCACCATAGAAATCTGATGTCCCATGTATAGACATGTAATAAACGAGCGCCTTTAGGAGGGCGGCCATTTTCTGTTGTTCCTAGAGGTTCTAAGGCTCGGGCTCTTAACCCATAGGCCCGTGGCAGACACCGTGTCTACCTCTGATCGGAATGTGGGCTATTAGGAATGGGAGTTGTATTCTCATCTATTTTGGGCGACTCTGGTAGGTCTGGTCTCTACACAAGGACACTTATCTCCACTTTGACTCTCAAGGTCGTGATGTATTGGGGTCGCCAGTCAAACCACGAATACCTTCCGAAGGTTATCATTCACCAAAAAAATATAATATTGTTATTTGGCATGTTGCATCATGAATAAAATATGCACCATGACAAGAGAATTAGGAAAGTCACACCAAGCCATATAATGAACATAGACATCTGTCATAACTACAGATGTAGGCTACAAGGGACATGTGCGTGTAGGGGGCTATTTTAAATAAGATACTAAATGCAGCACATGGAAATAGGATGAGCAGTTTCAGCAGTACTTCATAACTGTAGACCTTTTTGGATGGGCGTCTATTGTGTCCTACACCAGCCCAAGTGGTCATCTAGTCTATTTTCTTCATGCTATTTTCACACTGCTGTGTTGTGAGACAACATTATCTGAGCCCATTACATGCTGAATTTACATTTTGACATTCCAACATGGAAAAACCTTCAGAGGCTTTGAGTCATGAGCCAATATCATACAGGTCGGCCATATTTAAACAGCTGAAACATACACTTCATTAATGCAGGCCCACATTATGCTATGGAAACCTTAGAACAACCATGTTGCTCCACTATGTTTCAATTATAATTTGGAAATAAGATTAGATATTAGGAATTCAGAATTATGATCTACAAAATCTAATTGACAAACATTCACATGCTGAATGTCCTGGGTTATGAAAAGTTAATATATTGCCTTGCATTAAAACATTTCCTCACACTGCAAATCACATCCTTTAGGTAATGCTTGCCTGCATCTCTTCATTTGATCACAATATAAATCTTAGATGGACACAAGAGTGTTTTAAAAATAACCAGCTTACAGTGGGTTTGTGCTCCGAGACAGAAATGCCGCTTGCCTTTTGTGACGGTCTGTGGTAGGCATACGGGAACGACCAATGAAGCATCGAGGACTGAAGACACATGGAGATTTCTGACATATCTCCACTAACCCTGACCTTGAGTGAGACAATAAAAGGGGATCAGTCCCAAATGCTCGGGCCAAACTGGTGTGTGCGCTCTAAGGTTAGTACGGCGATACTTGCGCTTTGCGTCTTGCGCCTTTTGAGGCATTATCACAACTGTTTCTTACCTGGAGTTTTGAATTCTTTAAAAATGCAAGAGATCCTGCAAGAAATAAGAGATTGTCTAAAAAAACTCCTTTGAAGACTTTTGTGTCAGTCATTTCTTATTTTTAAATACAATAGCCTACTTTCTGGACAGGTGCACATTTTTTGACAGATCCTTCTGTTTCAACTGGAGCGCTTTCACTATAACATCTACTCTGAACATTTGCAGGTGCGTCGATACTGGTTCGGGGCCCGGAACTATAACCATGTCCCTCTTTTTGGAAATGAGAGAGTTCGGGGAGGCGGCCCCATTCCTCCGCAAAACTAACTTGGAACAACTGGCTGCTCAGACGCAGGCATTTGACGGTACAGTGAATTGATTTTCCCAATCTGAATTCAGTGCGCGCAGACAGTGTAACTGGCAAGATGTTTAGCGGAAGTTGTCTGTGTTATTATGAGCTTTTTGTGATACACTCGCACGTTATATTCAGGCAAAAAGCGTGTGTTCATTCCCGATGAGAGGGAGGCGTACGCGGAGGTGGAACTGAGGGATGTAGACGGGGATAAAGCCACCGTTGAAACTAAGGATGGAAGGGTAAGTGACTAATACATTCTCAATGAGGTTACGGTGTCTCTGGATTCGTTGGACATTGCCAGGAATCACCGCAACATTTTCAGTCATGATGACATCAAAACAGTCCTTGCTACTTTTTGGTCCAAAATAACCTTCAAATTACATTGATGATGCCGATTTTAATTCGAAGATTATTTAAGGATGACTATTATTTCAGTCATTTTAAAGTTGTGCTATACTATACAAATCATATAAAAAATTTTCTATTTTGGGAATCAAGAACAGTTACCCTTATTTGCAAGCAGGAAAGATATTAATGAATTAACTTTGCCTATTAGCATTTTTCATTTCGTTAAATCTCAGTTTATACTCAGGCTATGCAAGTCTGTGGACTGTTCTTAAAATTGTGTTGAGGAATTGCACTTTTTTATTTTGCTTTGTCAACAGAGACTAGAATGTTTTTTAATTAGGATAACTCTGAGTATATTGTGTTCTTTATTTTAGCTGTTGATTGTGAAAGAGGAGGACATTCAGCAGATGAACCCCCCAAAGTTTGACATGATAGAGGACATGGCTATGCTTACACACCTCAATGAGGCCTCGGTCCTCTTCAATCTCAGGAGGCGATACAGCAACTGGATGATCTATGTGAGTACTGCTGCAAACCTTAAGGCCGCCTTGTAAGATTTTGGTCTGTTTTCACAGTCGGACTGAAATCATGGGAGTTAGTCTACTGGAATATCAAATATATCTCAAGTCTTTTTAGTCGTGGCTCATGCAAATAGTGACGTGAACATCAAAAAACAACAGTGACTTCGCTCCAACACCAGCAGGAAGGGGCAAAGTAGGCGACTGCTGTGGCCTATATGATTATTTGTTATTTCATTCATTTCTTATAAATTGTTAGTTCAGTTGGCTATTCTATGTGACAGATCAACTCTATATTTGTTAGGTATATGTCACACATGAAACAATGCTGCAGAAACACTAAAAATACTGATATGAGTATAGGCTATGGTATATGAGTTCCTGCTGATATGTACAGTAGTGCACAATGGAAATAATTTAAAGATATCTCTAGTAGCAGTCTTGTAAATAGTGACCCTTACCCTGATCCCTAGTTCCAAAATCATAGTCTGTGACTAAACTGTGACTCAACAACTCTATGACTTGTCTTAAGACTAGTCTTTCAAATATCTTTTCCAAATCTTTGCAAAGTCTGTCAGTGTAAGGACTAAGGAGGGCTTTAGATGAAATCAGACTCTTGTCTGACACAGAGCTCAGATTCCCCTGTTTTCAATTTCAACAAATGTTACATTTGTTTTTGAGTTGATCTAGAGTGTAGGCTTATGTGTGACTTGCCTTTATGATCACCTGACATGATTGCAATAATGGTTGAGTAACACTCTTCCTCTCTCTCTCTCTCTTCCTCGCTCTCTCTCTCTCTCTCTCTCTCTGATGTGTGTGTGTGTGTGTGTGTGTAGACGTACTCTGGTCTGTTCTGTGTCACAGTGAACCCGTATAAGTGGTTGCCAGTCTACACGGCTCCAGTGGTCGCCGTTTACAAGGGCAAGCGGCGCAACGAGACCCCTCCCCACATCTATGCCATCGCTGATAATGCCTACAATGACATGCTGCGAAGTGAGTCCCCTCCTACCATACTGCACTGCATCTCTGAGTGTGTTCAGGGACTACACATTTTGTGTCAATATCAACAGCATTCAATATTCTCTATTCAACAAACATAGCAATTGTGTGGCTGGCTGGGTGAAAAAGAGAGTTCAACTATCTCAAATAACCAAACACATGTGTATCTGCAAAAAGGTGTACCTTTTGTTTGTTTGTTTGCTTGTTTTTGTTGTTTTCTTGCTGCCCAACATTAACTCAAAATCACACAAAATCGTGTTGTCTCTGAACTCACTCATAATGAGTCATTTTGACACATCCCTTTTTGCACTTCAAGCCGGTGCCACATTGGAATGCCTGTTGTAAAAAGACTGTCTTCTAGTCCATCTAAAATTCTAAATCTGTTGTGTTCTATTTCTCCAGATCGTGAGAACCAGTCTCTGCTCATCACGTAAGTGGACTTAAGTGGACTTTCTGTAGGCCCCATATTTTTTTTTTGCCGATAAATCACATTTTCTGTTCTTCATACCCTGAGTTTACATCTGAAAAGAAGCGAACAGTATTTTTTGATTTGTCGCTTTGGTCCTTGTTTTATCTCTTATCCGAACTTTTACACACTTTGGCTATCATGTCATCCACGCTAATGCTTTTTCTACCACTCCTAGCGGTGAATCCGGTGCTGGCAAAACTGTCAACACGAAACGCGTAATTCAGTATTTTGCCATTGTAGCTGCGCTTGGTGAAGCAGGTGGAAAAAAAGGAGTAAGGGCAGATATTTTTTCCCTTTTGTGCCATTTTTCCTCCATCATCCATTGTTTTGTTTTTTTTTTTAAATCTCATTTTTGTTGAATTCTTTTTTTTGGTTTTGTCTTTTGTGTTTTTTACCTTTTGAAATTTTGACTTTGTCATTAATTGTTTTATGCATCACACCTTTTGGTAATACCCTTCAAATATACCCTACTTTGAAATAACCAATAGATTCCTTTGTCCGTCGCTAGATGCTCAGGTTTTGTTGCCCTTCTCCACCACAGTCCTCCTGTTTTTGTTTTGTTTTGTTTTTCACCATCATTTCCCTCATCCCTTAATGTAGGCTAGTTGTTTTTGGAAACACAGTTTGAATTTTTGGATTTCTTTTGTTTTTCATCCCAATCCTCTGTCCCTGTCTTTTAACCTCATGTGTTTTTCCTCGACCAATCATCCTCCCTCAGAAACATATTTTTTTCCATCTTGTTTTACACTTCCGAATTCAAACAAACAAACAGTTTGTTTACAAAAACAGATATCTCCAGTCATAGCAAATATTCATAAATCAATGTGGTGGCCACTACTGTAATAGGCCTATACAGTAGATAGATAGATAGATAGATAGATAGATAGATAGATAGGAAGATGGACAGACAGACAGACAGACAGACAGACAGATCCACTAGTTTATATGACTCATACAGAACAAGAAAAACTCTCACAACAACACCATGAGGAGGGAAAAATTCAATTGTGGGGTGATAGTCTATCCACTAAATTTCAAATTCCAGGCAGGGAACTGACATTGTGATGCAATATGCACAAGTACGAGGTGGTAATGCGACCACGACGCACATGGAACAGGAAGTGTCAGAAGTAGCAAAGAAGTGAACAGTGCAAGAACACACTTACAATCTCTCTCTAATATAAAAAACAAAATGTGAAAAACAACAGAAACTATACCATTTTTTAAACTATATAATTTTGTAAAATTATATGAACATAATGCACAATAGAAAATCATGATTTATGAGTATTGGAAAGAATAGAGATGATCTGTTTTTGCAAATTTACTCTATTAATGGATAAGGCACTGCGACAAATTTGGCCCTATTTTTTAACCTCCTTCAGGGTACTCTAGAGGACCAGATCATTGAGGCCAACCCTGCTATGGAGGCTTTTGGTAACGCCAAAACTGTGAGGAATGACAACTCATCACGCTTTGTAAGTGCACATTGGGATTGTAGAAAAGTATGAAGACTAGACTGTTATGACAAAAAGGTGTCATTAACATCATATTCTTTCTCTTGTGATCTGGCAGGGCAAGTTCATCAGAATTCATTTTGGTGCGTCAGGGAAACTGGCCTCTGCTGATATTGACATCTGTAAGAGATTTCACTTTTTACTGTACATAGCCTATTCATATGTCATGTTCAGTATTATATACTCTCTTGTGTAGAAGTGGTTTTTTTGTCACCTTTTTGTCTATTGGTATATGCTCACTCTGTTTTAATGTTTCACAAACCACAGACCTTCTAGAAAAATCCAGAGTGATATTTCAGCAGCCTGGAGAGAGGAGCTACCACATCTATTATCAAATCATGTCGCAGCGCAAGCTTGAGATGCTGGGTAAGCCTGAGTATTGCTACTGCGCACCCTATTCTCTCCAAAATCTGGATGGAATCCTCAGTGTGTTGGCTAATCTCTAAACAATGGGCTCTTCATTCGCACACATTCACAGACATGCTGCTGGTGTCCTCCAATCCGTTCGATTACCACTACTGTTCCCAGGGAGTGATCACAGTGGAAAACATGGACGACGGGGACGAGCTGATGGCCACAGATGTAAGAACAGACAGGGGCGTAGCGGTGACCACTGAGGGAGTGTGGGGACCCTGAACACCGGACAAGGACCTTGGAACATGCCAGGGCCTGTACATGTTTGAGATTTAGGATCCTAATTTAATTGACTGGAAACTGGCTATGAACAAGCAACAAGCAAAGTCTGCCACACGTGAATTAAAGCGTTTTAATACCTTGGCAAGATCACTTACAGTAACTCTTAGAATTAGTACCAGAAGCACAAATACGGGTGGGTCAACGCAATGCTCCCACATGTCCCATGGTATCCTTGTGCAGTGTACTTTGCTCATTGCTTAGCTCTTAACCCATACAGTGAAATTAAGGGCATTGGACTGCAGAGATTAGATAGTTTCAAGGGCCCATCATTTCTAGATATATCCTTAAAAAAACAGTGTGTTGAAGAGAGGCTAATGTTCAAGGTGAACACATTTTCTTTTAAGAGATCACAAATATTTGCCCATTTGCTAAGTTGAAAAGACGTCAGATAGCAGCCAGCTCTGAGCCACATGCAGTCCAGCCCTAGTGTCTGTCTTGGCCGTGTTATTTATACTTGCATTAACACTGAGGGTCTCATGGGGCCCTGTTGCATATCTGGTTGCAGTCACTTTGTTATTTCTGTTTATCCTCTGCCCCTCACGTTGTTTTTTTTTGTTTTGTTTTCTGTCGCCTCGTCATCGCCATATCATCTGACTCGGGCTGCCACAGCATGCCATGGACACGCTGGGCTTCACGCCTGAGGAGAAGAACGGCTGCTACAAGATCGTGGGCGCCATCATGCACTTTGGCAATATGAAGTTCAAGACCAGGCCGAGAGAGGAGCAGGCGGAGGCTGATGGGACTGATAGTGAGGGCGGCAACCACACACACACACACACACACACACACACACACACACACACACACACACACACACTGTAGCATAGACACTTCAGGCACACACGCACACACACACACACACACACACACACACACACACACACACACACACACCTGTATGATTCCATGACATCTTCCATGAAATCATATAGCTCACTGTAGCAGCTTTTTATCTCATAATGATATGTATGATGAAAATATGCCAGGTATATATCCATGGTGTTCCCATCCACCTTTGTAAAAACTGTGGGGGAGCAATTATTCCTTTTATAACGCGGACCTTTTTAATGTTGTTATTTTATGTTGTTTGTGTTTGTGTAAATACACCAGGTGTGGATAAAGCCTCCTACCTGATGGGCATTAATTCAGCAGATTTCATCAAGGGTTTACTGAATCCCAGAGTGAAGGTGGGGAATGAGTATATCATCAGGGGCCAGACTGTTGAACAGGTGAGAATATACACATATGGTGCGTATGCGCAAGTGCATCGGACTGATGACAGATCACACCTCATATTAGCAGGCCCCTGTGACATTGGAGCTATACTGTATAGTGTTAGAAATGAAGCTAAAAGCTAATGTAACATGAATAACATTAAACAGCTAGTGTAACAACACTGCTTTGTGCTTAGATACAGAGGAGTTAAGATTTATAAGATCAAAGTTCAGAATCATATAAGCAAACCTACTGATGTTCTGTTTTTCACTGATATTTCGTCTGTTACACTTAATGGGACAGTATTAGGTGATGGAGGCATACAATCAATCATCAATATAAATAAATATGGTTTATGAGCAATATGCTGTTCATGAATATTGGCAATTGCAATATTGTTTATTAACATCTCTTAATATGTGTATCTGTATAGGTGTACTATTCTGTTGGTGCATTGGCCAAAGCCACCTACGATCGCATGTTCAAGTGGATAGTGGAACGTATCAACAAGACTCTGTACACAGCCCTTCCACGCCAGTTCTTCATTGGAGTCCTGGATATAGCGGGATTTGAAATCTTTGACGTATGCACTGCAATGACATTTTTCCCCTCTTCACGTTCCATGGATTTATGAAGGAGTAGACTGCTATTTACAGTAGTTATTCTGAAGTAGTGCCTTGTTCATCAAGCTGCACACAAGTAGAGTAGAGGAGAGCATAGAATCTTGCATGCAACTAATAAGTCACATTGTCAGATTGTCAAATAAATTAGTGGTTGTTATAATAACCCTGTTCATGTATTTCCCCTTTTCTTCCATCATGTCCTCCTTACTCCAACTAGTTCAACAGCTTTGAGCAGCTGTGCATCAACTACACTAACGAGAAGCTGCAGCAGTTCTTCAACCACCACATGTTCATCCTGGAGCAGGAGGAGTACAAGAGAGAGGGCATTGAATGGACCTTCATAGACTTTGGCTTAGACCTGCAAGCATGCATTGACCTCATTGAGAAGGTGTGCAAGGATTCCTAATTTGATTGATTGATTGATTGATTGATTGACTGATTGAATGATTGGGAGATAAATCTCTGTTAAACCTATTTTTGTTTTGTCTGCAGCCTATGGGTATATTATCAATCATGGAGGAGGAGTGCATGTTCCCCAAAGCAACAGACAACAGCTTTAAGGCTAAGCTCTATGACAACCACATTGGCAAGTCACCAAACTTTGTGAAGCCAAAACCCGACAAGAAACGCAAATATGAGAGTCACTTTGAGGTGGTGCACTATGCTGGAGTGGTATGTATGTTGGAGATTATTGTAACACATGAAATACAAACATAAAGTGTGTAGTGGTGTCACTAAACAAATACACTGACTGAACTGAACATATTTATGATATCTAGAAGGTACTGAACCATTAGTCTATTCCTTATACTCTTTCTCCAAGGTGCCGTACAATATTTCCGGCTGGCTTGAAAAGAACAGAGATCCTCTGAATGAAACCGTGGTGATCTGCTTCCAGAAGGCCTCTAACAAGTTAATGGCGAGCATTTTTGAGAACTTCATAGGGGCTGATTCAGGTAGGTTCCAGGTTCCAGACTTCAAGTACCTAGGTTCCATTACAAATAAAGCATGTCGATGGCACCCAGAACTACACCCAAACCTATTCATCTTTGTCTATCGCTCAATTATTTGCAGCTGGCGAGCTCAAAACTAAAGAGAAAAGGAGAAAAGGAGCATCTTTCCAAACAGTCTCACAGTTGCACAAGGTAGGCCAATCACTGCGCTGGATAGTCCAAGTAATAGCATGACTGTGTCAATGTTTTAGAAGAAGCTATGTTAGTTTAAACATACTCTACAAAGGGCTTGTCATTGCATCTCAGTATGGTGGCTGTTGTGTGATTACGTTAATGGTGCGGCTTCACTTTGGACTGGAGAGGGAGTTAGTTAAGACTTGCAGTGATGTTTAGGGAAATGAACTCATGAACATCACTTTAAGTCTGTGCTATCTCCACTCTCCCTGGCATCTGCATTTCACATGGTACAGGTAAGTCTGCAGTCACTAAGAGCTTGAGGTTAAAGCTATTCAAAGTTTGTATTCAAGACATACAGTATTCAAAGATTTAAGGTTGAGCATACTCTTGGGATTTCTTTTCTCTGTTATTTGAACTTAGACGACTGGGCTTTTGAAAAGCACGTTGAAGTGGGTGATTCTCATCATTACATCTCTCTTTCCTCTTCTAGGAGAACCTGAACAAGCTCATGAACAACTTGAGGAGCACTCAGCCTCACTTTGTGCGTTGCATCATTCCAAACGAAACAAAGACCCCAGGTAAGAAGGCTCAGATTTCCTGCATTTTGGTGTTCATATGTTGTGCATAAAGAACCGAGTTGTCCATGAGCCGTAGCGGTCTGATGTGAGATCTCTGCTCTGTCTCCAGGGGAGATGGAGCCCTTCTTGGTGCTGCACCAGCTGCGTTGCAACGGCGTGCTGGAGGGCATCAGGATCTGCAGGAAGGGATTTCCCAACCGCCTTCTCTACGCCGAGTTCAAACAGCGGTGAGCAGGACAACTCACACAAATAATATAATCCCATGCTCAGTACATTACAGTACCACCCGCAGTGCAAAATGATGCTCAATACAATAATATGACATCTGAAAGCACACTGTAGCTTCCTGTTTCTATTTTCATCTAAATACCCTGCTTGTCTCTCAATATTGACTGTTCCTTCTCCGTCATATCTAACATTCAAGTCAGTGTTTTTCTTCATAAAGAGTTTAACATTCATGAGTGTTTTCTGTGGTTTCCAGCTACCGCATCCTGAACCCTCTGGCTATCCCAGAAGGCACTTTTGTGGACAGCAAGAAGGCCGCTGAGAAACTGCTCAGTTCCCTCGACATCGACCACACCCAGTACAGATTTGGCTACACTAAGGTATGGAAGGCACCGAAATCTTCCATATTTTAATAAAATTATATAAGTAAGCGAGAGCACTTTTCAACTCATTGTTATAAAATGCTTCACAGAGACAGAATAGAACAGACATTAATACATTCATCAGGTTTTAAAATATTTAGGGTAATAAAAAATACTATAGTGTAGGAAAAGGCAAATGACAATTGTTCTGTGTGAGTCTGTCAGCCCGACCCCACAAAATAAAAATGTTGACACGTGAAGACCTTGTACCTGTTTTGTTCTTCCCTCTCTAGGTGTTCTTCAAGGCTGGACTTCTGGGACTGCTGGAGGACATGAGAGATGAGCGTCTGGCCGAAATCATCACGATGATCCAGGCCGTGTGTCGAGGCAAGATCATGAGGATGCAACGCCAGAGGGTCCTGATGGAGAAGTGAGAACCGGCACCACCAAACATGATTAGCTTAGCTTAGCTTAGAACCTTATGCCTGACAGCACTGCAGTGATGCAGCAGCTAACAGTCCAATGCTGTTGTGTTAGGGAGTCAGAGAATATGATATGTTTACCAAGAAAATGTATCAAAATTACTAACTAAATTAAGGAGCCATATAAGGACAAACCATATATGTGCCATATACATTACTAAAGCTCTTATTAAAACCAGCTGCAGCGCAGTGCATGTATGTATATCATTTTAGCCCACACTCATCCCACCTAAGGAGATCTTTAACACAGTGCTTATGGCGAGGTGGTTGTCTAAGCTGTTAAAGCATCTCGGCACAGGCACGGCTGGTTTAAAGCACTCTGGTATTTATCACGTTCAAGTGTGTCTCTGAGGCTGCTCCATGCTGTCTCTTAATTTAATGCTTAATTTAATGATAATTCCCTGGCACTTGACGAATGTGTGAGGATTTGACCATAGGCATGTATGTGTGTGCATAAGAGCACATTTAAGAAGGCTGTCGCGCACGCCAGAAATGTCTGGGGCCGTGGCGCAGCTGTGGCCTGGCGTGTGCCAGGCGGTCAGTCCACACGTACATGTATGGGCTTGTGTGGTCCCCGAGGGGAACGCTTGTTAAACACACACACACACACACACACACACACACACACACACACACACTCACTCCACAAGACCCCGCCTGGGCTGTACTTACAACAGGAGCAGGTGTGGATGTAGAAGGTGGGGGGGTTGTATGGGGGTCGTATCACCCAGTGCTCTTATGCCAGTTGTCCAAACTTCATCACCCCCCCACCCAACCACACACACACACACACACACAGTCCCACCTCCCCCCACTGCCCCGTATACAAAAATAAACCCCATTCTTCTCCTGACTCCTTTGTCCAGACTGGCCAGGGCTATGAACAACCGCATCCCTGGAATACCAGTCCAGGTGACAGGGGATTAAGTCCTCCTGTTTCATGGAGCTCTTGGGTTTCAGATAATCAACGACCTCTACCCAACCTCCCACTGGCCCAGTGGGTGACACCATGCCGGCAATCCGGAATTGATTTACCCCACTGGGCCCGGCGCGTTGCTCGTCACGCACATACACACACACACACACACACACACTGCTGGACAGCACGGGCCACATGACACAAAGGGCCACGTTCTCCTGGCCGTATTTGGTGTTTGGAGCACTGGGCTAATTTAGAACAATGGAGCGTTAAAGGGCGGCGGTGGCGGTGGTGGGGTTGCACTGTCAGAATGCGCAGCATGTCACACATAAACCCAGGGCAAGGATGGGTCACACAAGGAAAGGGGAGAAGGGAGAGAATGTCAAAAGAGTGGAAAGAGTTTTTGGATAATGTATGGTGAACCTTGTGTAGTGTTAACAGTTAAGAGTCTACCATTACCTATGCTGTAACTCAAAAGCAAATCTTTTACAATAGTGTGACTTCAGTGGAAAGATACTACCCCTCTCCTCACACAAGATTAAAATTCTCTCCGAATTGCTCAGAAATCATCTGGAAATTAAATATCACACACAAAATTAAAATATTGAATTCTTTTTTAATGTATGGGAGCAACTACGCACAGATCTCTTTCCTTCTTATTTTTCGCCTTGTAATGATCAATTCCATCTCCTGTGCTCTACAGGGAGGCCATCATGATCATCCAGTGGAACCTCCGTGCCTTCTACACGGTCAAGAACTGGCCCTGGATGACCCTCTTCTTCAAGATCAAGCCCCTGCTGAAGAGTGCGGCCACCGAGAAGGAGCTCGCCGCTCTCAAGGAGGAGTACCAGAAACTGAAGGAGGCCTACGAGAGGTCTGAGGCCAAGCGCAAGGAGCTGGAGGAGAAGCAGGTGTCCCTGGTGCAGGAGAAGAATGACCTCTCCCTGCAGATCCAGTCAGTGAGTATCCATGCTGATGAGTGATGGGACACAGAATCCAAAGGGGATCCATACTGTATAGAATAATATAGATACTGAATATATAGGATAACATCAGTCGATATAAAACACTAACTTTCAAATGAGTCTATGAGATGATTGAGAAGAAAATCTTTGTGATACACTTATGAGCATATTGTTAGGCATGTTTAAAACAATATAAGAAGCCCAACAACAATGTGCAATATGGAAGAGTGATTGATTATTTATTGTATTAATTGACTGTACTCACTGTGCTAATTGTGTCCTGTGCCCTCAGGAACAAGACAACCTGGCGGACGCGGAGGACCGCTGCAACCTGCTGATCAAAGCCAAGCTGGCGCTGGAGAGCAAGGTGAAGGAGCTGACGGAGCGGCTGGAGGACGAGGAGGAGGTCAGCTCCAACATCCTCAGCAAGAAGCGCAAGCTGGAGGACGAGTGCGTCGAGCTCAAGAAGGACATCGATGACCTGGAGATCACCCTGGCCAAGGTGGAGAAGGAGAAGCATGCCGTCGAGAACAAGGTAAGAGGTTTCATGACTTTGTGCTTTTCAGATTTGTTAGGTTTCTCATTTGTACAACATCAGCTACTCTTCCATTATTCCATATGACATATGACAACAGATATGTCACTTACAGGTGTAACAAACACATTTTGAAATTAAAATGAAGAAAACCACAAGGTGTTCTGACTTCTGAAACCTATAAGGGTATAAAGTAATATTGGCACAATGAGTTTGGAGATATGAAAGGCAAATTGAATGTAGGCAAACATCTCTGTAAGTTCTTGGAGCAATCTTGTTGACCGAGTGCGTCTCTGACATGACCGCAGGTGAAGAACCTGACTGAGGAGATGGCTGTCCTGGACGAGTCCATCCTCAAGCTGACCAATGAGAAGAAGGCCTTCCAGGAGGCTCACATGCAGGCCCTGGAGGACCTGCAAGCTGAGGAGGACAAGGTCAACATGCTGACCAAGACCAAGATCAAGCTGGAGCAGCAAGTGGATGATGTGAGTGTTTGGTGATTGGACAGGGTCGCCGGTGTCCTCTGAGAAGTGTCTTCATGTCGTCTTATGGCATCATGCTTTGTCTAAAAAAATACTAACACTAGAAATTATTAGCACTAGAGCTTTGATTTGATGATCTTTGTTCTTATTAAGGAAAACTGATAGAATTTACTGTGAGCTTGAGGGAAGCCATAGAAAAAAAACATTTGCTGGAATAAACTGAATTAGTTTATCTCACCGATTTGGCGATTTGTTTATGAACTGCATGTTGATGTTGTCTGCAGTTGGAGGGTTCTCTGGAGCAGGAGAAGAAGGTCCGCATGGACCTTGAGCGGATCAAGCGTAAGCTGGAAGGGGATCTCAAGATCGCCCTGGGATCTGCTGCAGACCTGGAGAATGACAAACAGCAGATGGACGAGAGACTCAGAAAGTGAGTGTCTACAATATACAAAGACCATTGTATCCTTGACTATGTTTTGAGATAACCATAACCATGAAATGAACATGTTATTGCAGATGTCTAAGATTAAGTTCCATTAAGTTTCTCACAGGTTGCTCTCTTTGCTTTCATTCAGGAAAGACTATGAAATGACTCAGCTGGGCTCTAAACTGGAGGATGGGCAATCCCTGATCATTCAGCTACAGAAGAAGATTAAAGAGCTGCAGGTATGTACTGCACTGTTTCCAACTCCCAACCAGACCCCATCATGCCTGTCAATGCACTGCAGTGGAAATAGATGTGGAAGATCTGTATGTTGCCATTCTGTTTCTGTTGATCAACATCTACTTCAGAAGCAGCTATATCTCACTGGCTGTTAGGATAGATTCAAGTAATAATGATTCAGTCCCAACAAGAATGAAAAAAATACTGTCAAATGCTTTGTGCTTCAATTCCAACTTATTGTTGAGTTGCTTATCAAACTATTTTCCGAGTAGTTCCACTTTATCAACATTATGATTCCATCTCCACTTTCTGTTTCTGCTCTGCCTCCAGTCACGTATCGAGCAGCTGGAAGAGGAGTTGGGCGCGGAGCGCGTGGCGCGGTCCAAGGCGGACAAGCAGCGCGGCGAGCTGTCCCAGGAGCTGGGCGAGCTGAGCGAGCGGCTGGAGGAGGCCGGCGGCGCCACGGCCGCGCAGATCGAGATGAACAAGAAGCGCGAGGCCGACTTCCTGAAGATGCGGCGCGACCTGGAGGAGGTGTCGCTCCACCATGAGGCCACCACCGCCATGCTGCGCAAGAAGCACGGCGACAGCGTGCTGGAGCTGGGCGAGCAGCTGGACAACCTGCAGCGCGTCAAGCAGAAGCTGGAGAAGGAGAAGTGCGAGGCCAAGATGGAGGCCGACGACCTGGCATCCAACCTGGAGCACATGGCCAAGTCCAAGGTGAGAGAGGGCGAGGTGTGGAGCGGGACATGGCCACATAATCACTTCTAATCAGAGGCCACCGGAATGTGTCGAGCGGTTTAGCACTGCCAAGGGGGAATATGGCAGCCAGCTCAAGAGATAATAGAGGCTGCCATTTTTCATGAAGTACAGTTTGTAGCAGCTCCCCTGATCTTAGAGATACAGTCGTAGATACAGGATTAGTACACTTTAGAGATACAGTCGTAGATACAGGATTACCGTAGTATACACTTTATAGATACAGTAGTAGATACAGGATTAGTATACACTTTTCTCCATCTGTTGGAATGAAGGAAGGACAGCAACAAATTACTTCAATCTTTTGTTATTGCTTCAGTATTATGACTCAAAAAAAGCACTCCAGACAGCTGAATGCCTTCCTTCTCTCCTTCTCTCCTTCTCTCTGACCCTTCTTCTCCCAGGCGGCCATTGAGAAGATGTGCAGGCTGGTTGAGGATCAGCTGACCGAGGCCAAGGTCAAGATTGATGAACTGCAGAGGCAGCTTAATGATGCCACATCCCATAAAGCCCGATCCCAGACCGAGTGTGGTAGGTCATACGAGGCTCACTTGTGAATGAACAGAAATGGTGGCCTGTAGAATACAATTTAACTTTTACAGTAAATTGATTGAATACAATTCTGTTGAATACAAAGATAAGTTAGAACCTTGGAATGTGAAGATTTTTAGATGTGAAGTTACATGAAGTTTTACTATTCAAATGGTAAAAGGAGTACATTTGTAAAGCATTTTTATCCAAAGTGCTTTATAGTTTACCCATGCATACACACCTTCAGACATGTAAGCTTTAGAGTTAGTATTGACTGTCTGTCTCTCTCTGCTCAGCTGAGGCGACGCGTAGGTTGGAGGAGAGGGAGGTGCTGGTCCTCCAGCTGCAGCGCACCAAGCACAACTTCACCCACACCGTGGAGGAGATGAAGAAACACATGGAGGAGGAGAGCAAGGTCAGAGGTCAACTCGGGTTCTGTTCACATTCTGAGTAGTTCTGGGATATTGAGCTTCAAAGTGTTAGGATTCCATAGAGTTATACAGATAAGAGGAACAAAGATATAATGTCCAAAAATGCATACAACTACAAGAATCACCTCACCTCGCCTTTTGAAGTTGTCACACAATAAGAATATGTCACTAACTCAATTTTGACAAAAATGTCAGATAGAACCTTATCATTCTAAGGGGACGACCTATATGAGAAACACACAGACTCTCATAAACACTGACCAACACTGAGTTTTAACACACGCAGCTGGCTTGTGATTGTCCTTTCATATGGAGATTAAATAAAATACCAATTATAACTCACTGTTTTTCATCATTGTGAGATACTGTATTTGTACACCCAAAGATTGATAAATCATATGGAACGGCTATATATCCTATAGCTATATTTATCCTGATTAATCTAATTTGTCAGGTATTTGGCACATCTTGCATACAGTACAGTAGGACAGTGTGAGTTACACTTCTTCACATTGTCCTGTGTATCCATCAGGCAAAGAATGCCCTGGCCCACGCGCTGCAGTCCTCGCGCCACGACTGCGACCTGATGAGGGAGCAGCTGGAGGAGGAGCAGGAGGCCAAGTCCGAGCTGCAGCGCGCCCTGTCCAAGGCCAACACCGAGGTGGCCCAGTGGAGGGTCAAGTACGAGACCGACGCCATCCAGAGGACCGAGGAGCTGGAGGAGGCCAAGTAAGGAGAGGCGCTACTGCATCTGCTGCATTAGAATTGGTCTTATTGGTGATAATGTTTATTGCAGTCATTTAATCCACACAAAAAAGAAGTTGATAGTCAACAGGACTAAGTCTTTGGAAATGTATTCATATGACATTGCTGTGCAGGAGCAATATGCCAATTCTAAACACTGATAAGAAAATCTCTCATCTCAATGTTTTACCAGCATTTGTTGCTTGTAAGCTTTAAATACATACCTCATCTAGCGTCAGACTTATCTCCTGAAGCAACCCATTTTCAAAGCCTGGCTTTGTCCACAGGAAGAAGCTGGTGGCTCGCCTGCAGTTCACAGAGGAGACAGTGGAGGCCTCCCATGCCAAGTGTGCCTCTCTTGAGAAGACCAAGCAGAGGCTCCAGATTGAGATCGAAGACGTGATGGTGGACCTGGAGCGCTCCAACGCTGTGGCCACCGCCCTGGACAAGAAGCAACGCAACTTTGACAAGGTCAGTGCAGGAGCGTGTGAATAGACAACAAGCTTATTAGTATTTTATGACTTTACACATATTTCCGAAAGAGTTCATTGTGATTCTCTGCATTCTAAGTAAGGTCATACAGTGGTGTTCATCCAGTCTGAAAATGACTCATTTTTATCCAACCCCAAAAAAGCGTAACATCTACATACTGCCTTCATAGTTGCCCATGGTCATACAAACAGCTGGCATGTCCATTTTGATCTTGCCACCAAACGTACCTTGCCTCACCGTACGTTGCCGTGGTGACTGAAGAGTGTGTTACCTGCCCCAGGTGCTGTCGGAGTGGAAGCAGAAGTACGAGGAGGAGCACACGGAGCTGGAGGCGTCCCAGCGGGAGGCGCGCAGCCTCAGCACCGAGCTCTTCAAGCTCAAGAACTGCTACGAGGAGGCGCTCGACCACCTGGAGACCGTCAAGCGGGAGAACCATAACCTGCAGGGTAAACAGGGCTGCTCTTCCCATCTCACCCACTGCACACGGCTATTTCATATGATTGGTTTGAGAATTGGACAAAACATAATAGAGGTGGTTTTTTTTGTCACTACTAGTTTCTGTTAAACAACATTTCTAGACTTATAAGAATGGTGTTCCTTTATATTAAAATGACTCTTATATTAGAACTGGTATTCCATTAGCATTACTCGATTATTTGCCCCCCATTCAAGGTTTTCTCAAAATTCTACTATCTTTCCCAAATTGTGTCAAAGTCTTCTGGTGTAAGGATGGCTTTAGTGACATGATATTTGTGCCCACAGAGGAAATAGCGGACCTTGCTGACCAAATCAGTCATGGTGGAAAGACCATCCATGAGCTGGAAAAGACGAAGAAGATTCTTGATGTTGAGAAGAGCGACATACAAGCAGCACTGGAGGAAGTAGAGGTACATTCTGACTTCCTTCATGTCTCATATGAAAAACATATCCTGCCATTAACATGTATTATATCGTACTTTACACATTTGTGATGCTATCTGGGAAAAAACATCACATGGTGAAATTTTACCAACTTCAACAAATTTCACCATGTTTACCATATCCCATCACATGTATTTAATGGGTTGGTTAGTATCCAGGCAAGTAGATTGTGGCAGATGTTCACAACTCTGTGACTGATTGTTTTCCAATCTGTCTAAGTTTTTGTGTAAATTCAGCCTTTTTATTTTTCTGTTGATCCAGGGTAGCTTGGAGCATGAGGAGAGTAAGACCCTGAAGATGCAGTTTGAGCTCACTCAGTTCAAGACTGAGATTGAAAAGAAGTTGGCTGAAAGGGAGGAAGAAATCGACAACCTGCGGTATAAGACACAAAATGATAAAAAAAAAATACATTGCACAAGCGTCCAAGCACTGTTTACACATTAAAGCAGCAAACTGCTGTCAGTTTATTTCAAAAAACAAACAGGCATCTGAATATGATATGATGATTTAACATTAACTAAATCACCAAATTATCTTATTCTCTTCATCACTTTATATTAAAATGCTTATACTAGCTAAACGTGTCCACCAAATGATAAACACATGGTTACATGTATCTGTTTGGCCTTGCAGACGCACCCATCAGCGCATAGTGGAGTCTATGCAGCTCTCCCTGGACGCCGAGCTCAGGTCTCGCAATGAAGCACTGAGGCTTAAGAAGAAGATGGAGGGAGACCTGAACGAGATGGAGCTCCAGCTTTGCAACGCCAACCGCCAGGCTGCCGAGTCCCAGAAGGTGGTGCACCACCTCCAGACCCAGATCAAGGTGAGAGTGGCAGGCTTACAGCCAGGCACGACTACTCACAGAGACGGGATGGTGAGAGTGACCAACAGAGCTGGAGAACTATTTTTGTGAGGCAAATCATATGGAATTACAACTTCTGTAGTTACAGCTGTTAAACGAGACTGCAGAACTTCTCCATCATTGAATTCACCTATTGAATTGGAGGAGATCACAAGGATAATGAAAGCATATTTTCATAATACAGTAATTTCCTGTGCATTAGCCACATTGTGTATAAGCCACAGGGCAGTGTTTTAAGCAAGTTAAAATAAACAAAGCCAAATTAATACCATATTAACTGACCCAATGTATTAATCTCATATCTGAAGAAATTTTGCAAAATCAATGTATAAGCCGAGGCCAATAGTTATGATACGGGCCTAAAGATTCACTCTTCTTGACCTTTGACCCATCAGGAGCTGCACATAGAGCTGGACTCAACCGCCCACCACAACTCAGAGCTCAGAGAGCAGGTGGTTCTGACAGAACGCAGGAGCAACCTGCTAGCCGCTGAGGTGGAGGAACTACGTTCTGTCATAGAACAAACGGAACGTGGGCGGCGTTTGGCAGAACATGAGCTCATAGAAACCACAGAGAGAGTCAACCTGCTGCACACACAGGTAAGCTCACCTGCTCAGCCTCTTGTGCAATACATTCATACAGTAGCTACTACTTACTATTTTTATCAACTATCTATATTTTATCATACAATATTAATATATACTATATATATATATATACTATAATTATGTGGCCAGTTTCCCATTCATGGATCACGCCAAGTCCTACAGTAAATGCTTTTTTCAATTACGATTTTCATTCTTTTAGTCTAGGACTAGGCACGTACGGGACACTAGCTCATAATCTGATTAAAGACATGTTTTAATGGCTTTTGTACAGTAGATAGTGCACATTTGTAAAAGACAATTCCCACTCTTACTGTTGTTTGTTGAGAGCTGAACTGATTCAGGGGCCTTCAGATACTGAGATAATACATTACTTACTTGTCTTTGGTTCTTCAGAACACCGCCGTGTTGAACCAGAAGAAGAAGCTGGAGACTGACCTCAAAGTGCTGGTGGGAGAGGCGGACGATGCCAACCAGGAGTGCAGGAATGCCGAGGAGAAAGCCAAGAAGGCCATCTCAGATGTGAGCACTGGTCTCAATGCACAGCACTAGTGGATGGCACGTGGCTGCCACCATCAGGGCAAAGTGTGGAAAGACACCACTGTTGGGAACATCCCGATTGCTCTGATTCGATTTGATTCAATTTGAGCCAATTCAGTTCAATCTTTATTTCAGACTCAAAAGAAAGTCCATAGCATAGAAAAATAGAGTCAATTTGAAATGATAATAGTGATGATCACATGTACCGTATAAATGCATGCTTTACATATTGAGAAACACAATTTTTCTTACTTTCTTCCGACTGTCCCAAACCCAGGCAGCCATGATGGCTGAGGAGCTGAAGAAGGAGCAGGACACCAACTCTCACCTGGAGAGGATGAAGAAGAACATGGAGCAGACCGTTAAAGACCTGCAGATGCGTCTGGATGAGTCTGAGGAGATCGCCCTCAAGGGAGGCAAGAAGCAGATGCAGAAGATGGAGTTTCGGGTGAGGAACCAGTCGGATGCCTGACTTCACTTTTATAGATAGATAGATAGATAGATAGATAGATAGATAGATAGATTGATCTCCCAGGGGGAATTATATATTACAAGATATATTCAAGATGCATTCAATTGAATAATAATGAAGGTTAGAAGGTGGATCCCAGGCTAATTCCTGTTGTGTGTGAACTGCTGTTTCTCCTAGATGAGAGAGCTAGAGAGTGAGCTGGATTGTGAACAGAGGAAGTCCTCTGAGTACCAGAAGGGCATACGCAAGTACGAGAGGAGGATCAAGGAGCTCACTCATCAGGTACACAGCTACACAAACATGTAATGAGACGAAGTTAAATTTAAGTGTGTTCATCATTCATGTATGGATGACAATTCATTACCTGACACTTTGGCATCCTTTCTGCAGACAGATGAAGACAGGAAGACCCTGCTGAGGATGCAGGACCTCATCGAAAAGCTGCAAACCAAAGTGAAGTCCTACAAGAGGCAGGCTGTGGATGCAGTAAGTGTCCACTGTACAAACACTGACAGGACACTAAAAAGCAAAGGATTTTCTCTTCTTGTACTCCTTCAGTGACCAGAGAGGTATCCTTTTAGACAGTCACAGAGAACTCCATAAAACATAGACAAAAGGAACCTCCACACAAGTCCTCCTCACCACTTTGTCTGTGGTCTTCTACACATGGTATACTGATTTCTCCATTAACATGCATGTCCATCTGTGACCACCAGGAGGAGAACATGAGCAGCAACATGACCAGGTTCAGGAAAATTCAGCACGAGCTGGATGACGCGGAGGAGAGGGCCGAGATGGCCGAGACTCAGGTCACCAAGCTGCGTGTGCGCAAGGAGCAGGTCATAGTGAAGGTAAGCTTCAAGCACAGGGTGCGGCCACTAGCTGCCTAAGACTAGCGAGGGGTGAGAACCAGAGACATTGAGATATTCACATCAAATGAAAGCTGTAGATCAGCTCTTTCTACTGTCAAAAGAAGTTTTAGAATTATTAGTAAAAAAACAAAGAACTTAACATTGAATGCAATGATCCAATTGGTTTTGTTTTGAAGTTGGTGAAATGTGACCAACGCCCCTCTTGTTCAAAGCCCTCGTAGAGCACCACAATCTCTAGGTCACAATTTACTTGGATGATCTCCTGTAGACTATCTACAGATGCTCATATTATTAATAAACTCTGACATTCTGTTGACAACAATTTCTGGTGATGGTCAGTTACTGTTTAAGAGCAATTTTAAAGACTGAACTTGTATGTCAACAAACCCTCTGTAAAGTATCTTTAGGCAGAGTATCCAAGTAAAGTGTTAGTCTTGGTGATGGTGTCTTTGTTCACTCAGATGACCAAAGATCGGGTGAACTGATATGATTTCTCTTTGCAGATAACAGAGTGAACTGAAGCAGGGAGTGAACGCCCTGAAGAAGTGATGTAACATCCCTGCAAATGTATTTAACAGTGCTTCTTAATTTGTAAAATCTTAAAACAGCACACTTTGTGAAGATGTCTTGAGTGTACTTTTTTTGTCAGTGTAGATTTTTGCCTTTGCGTAACTGCAGTGAAAGAATAGAGCAAGCACTCCACTTAAGACTTGTTAAGACGTAGAGGTGCCTCTTGAAATGTACTTTTGAGGAATTGCAACCACAGTGTTCCATTGGACTTTGATCTTGTGTAGTGTAACTGACGTAGATATCAAAGTTGCCGTTGCAGTAGTTGCAGTTTCATTTATGGCAAAAGTGAAACTTAGTGCATGTTAAAGTCACTGAGCTGCTTAAAAACATACAGAGAAACTGAACCCAAGGTGTGATTCTGAAGGTAGCACATGGGTAGTGTTATGTGGTACGAACGGCTACCAAAGTCTGTCTTGTGCTGTGGGAGATATCTTGCAGGCACAAACACAGAGTGCAAATATTTACCCCTCCCCCTCCCAAGCTGTCCTTGAACAAACAATAAACCCTGTATTCACCATCTGACTATTTATCATTTTTGGTTCACATGAGAAATCTCAGGCACTGTAACAAGTATCTCAATATCATTACAATACACAGCAGAGAAGAGGTGTGAGTTAACACAAGTAGACTGACTAGCTCTCTAAGGGCCATTTGCACCAAGAAGGAAAACTAGAACAATAAGCGTCCACACTGACCAACGATAAGGAGTCTCGCTAAAGCTTGATGGATTCTGATTGGCTGTCAGCTTTTTATCGTTTTCGAAATTGCTCTGGCTGATTCCCCAACGATACTGTTCATGTCGTTATCATTATAGTTTATGTGTGGGCCGCGTCGGTCATATTAGCTAGAACGATTGGAGTTATTGCCACACAGTTATTGTTGGTGTGAATGGCCTTTCAAGAGTCACTTAAAACACCAGTCAGAGACACGCATACACATGCAAACCCGTGCACACACACACACACACACACACGCACGCACATTGTGACAGATGTTTGTGACAACTGCATCATCTTTATTAACTTTTAAGATCTTTTGCTTTTTTAATAATCTGTCCATCTGTGAATGAGCTGCATATATAAGATATTTTAAATATAGGCTGTACTCAATCTAAGCAAACCAACAATAAAACAACCAAGAGTGTCCCTGAAATCATTCTTTTTTTGTGTGTGTTGTTCTTTTCAAAAGGAGGGAGGGTTGTGGTGGTGGTGGAGGTGGTGGTGGTGATGGGGGTCTTAGGACGGTAGGCTTCTTTTAGTCCTTCTTGCTCCCCAGCCCCACCCCAACACCATGGGGTGGAGCCCAGGGGGCGCTAGTGAGAGGAATCTTCCACGCTCGCTCGCTCTCTTGGTGGAGGGTTAGATGCACAGTATCTCTACTGCAGATTCGCACAGCTGCTGCGAATTCACATACGCACGCACGCACGCACGCACACACACACAGTCATCTACAGCACACCCAGATTTACAAAGCCTCACATGCTGTGCACCACACCTTCGCAAGCACCACAGCACTTGACACGCACTCACACACACAAACACACATACTGTACATACACACACACTTGCATAAGCAGTTGCTCAACATTTTCACAAACACACACAGATCATTCACACCCACACATCCACGCCCACTCGCTATACAGCAATAAATCCCTGAAGAGCATCCCCCAGAGTCTTGGCCTCAGAGCTGTAGTATGTGAGGGCCCGGCGCAAAAAGCCCTCTCTTCCGACCGCTCGGTCCTGTCCAGTCTGCCTGGCAACAACACATCTCTCTCTCTCGCTCTCCCTCTCCTCCTGAACAGCCCAGGGAGGGAGCCGGGGGGCTGCGGGTGAGGCTAGACCTCCAGGAAGTCTCTGTCCAAGTCCATGTAGGCCTCGTCGATGTAGCTGGCGATGGCACAGGCGGAGGAGCGCTCGGCGGTGAGCAGTACCGACACCGTCTCCTTCCAGTAGGTGAACGGGATGCAGGAGCTCTGCAGGGACAGGGAGGGGAGGGTTACAACACATACGGAAGGCTATAGGTATAGAGTCTAGGTCGTTTGGGAATCATTGATTCATCGTTTATCAAAATAGTTGGGAACAGATGTTCCGATTATTTCACGACGGATTGATTAAATTCGATTAATTATAGCAGTGGTATTACAGTATGTATGGTCCTGCTAGTCTAGTCTTACTATCAAGCATCTCGGCACCAGGACTCGATATTAATGGTTGCCCAGTTGCCCTTGGCTACTAAATTGTTGCAAGTGGCAGACCAGATTTGGTTGGCTTCGGCAACCAAAACCTCATGCCTGGTTGCCAAGCTGGCAGCCAGCTTTATCCACTTTATAGAGTTAACATTGAGCCCTGCTCTGGACCCCCTCTGCTTTTCCCTCTGAGGCCCAGTGCTACATTCTGTCACGCCCATCTGTGCCACATTGCTGGAGCTGAGAGCAACGCAACACACACACAGTCACACACACACACACAGTCACACACACACACACACACACACACACACAGTCACACACACACACAGTCACACACACACACAGTCACACACACACACACACACACACACACACACACACACACACACACACACCTGAAAGCAGTGTCGCAACCAGAGCATTACAGAGACAAGAGGAAATGGTAGAAAGAGGCAATAACCCTGAAGCTGTGGACTGGCAGCGTGTTTATGTGTAGATGTCACTTTGTGTATAGCTACAAACATGTAAACATTAGCCATTGTTATCAGTGTTTGTTGCCCGCCAGTAGTCACGTAACTTAAAAGTATGAATTGAAACACTGTATGAAAACGGGTCAGGGGTGAAAAAGGTGAGAAGACTCTTGATTTGTATATTTTTCTGTTCTGGCTGTCATGAAATTAAATTACAGCTTAAATATGAAATGGCTGGGTTATATATATGAAATATGTATGCTTGTTTTTGTTTGTGTACTTTTTTTAAATTTTATTTTGCTTGTTTATTTGTTTTGTCTGTTGTTGTTTTGTTTGTTTTCCTTATTCCTGTTTACATTGTCTTGTCTATGGTGTTGTAAAGTAATAAAAAAAAAAAGAAAAAAAAAAAAACACTGACAGTTCCTTAAGACAAGTAAACATGTTAAGCCCTATTTTCTAAATACACTACAAACATATGTTGGTGTTGTGATTGCAACATGCCTGTCAGGTTGATCAACAGGGACTAACCCATCCTTTAAAAAAACAAACAAAGAAACAAAATAATTAAAAACAATTTCATGCACAAAAAAAAAAAAAAAAAAAAAAAAAAAAAGTAACAGGGCCCACGTTTCTTAAAGACAGCATTATCATGTCAATCAACTACATCTCTGGACAATATGAGCATTTAATTCAACTGTCACACTAGCCTTTGATATACTGATAAAGTCTGCCTATTTGCTTCACCTATTGCCGATGTAGATGGTTCAAACTGCACGTATTCTTCATCAAAATAACTCGTTATGTCTACATGTTTGTCTAATTTCGCTAACTTTCAGAACATTAGAGGAAAACATCCTGCTACGTTGCTACACTAGTCTCAGCGTCTTTTTCTAATAGAAGTTGAAAGTTTCAACTAGCCCACCTGTGAAATCCCTCGGCATCTCTCCTCGCCAGGATCACTATTCCACCTGACATCTCAGACGCGTCTATCTGCGCTCACAACAGGGAGGCTATACTTGGCTTGCGCGTTCTGTTCGCGTTGCGTCTATGTAGGGATGGGTATTGATACGTTTTTATCAATATCGATGGCATTATCGATTCTGCCTATCAATCTAATTCCTTATCAATTTTCTTATCGATTCCCAAGAAATGTAGGTGCACCCACATTTTTCATAGCATCGCCTTTAACGCCAAAAGGTCACCTTTTATCGCTCTCCTTTCATATTATGTGAATGATTTTTTAACAATAAGGCGTAGAAAAAGCTTGTCTTTATTTAAAACACAATAAGGAATATACATATTCTTTATAAAGAACTATAAAGATGTATAGCCTACAGTATATATATAATATAATATAATTCTTTATATATTCTAATCTATACTACTGACATTTCTGATATTCATGACATTCTTGACTATTCATATTACAACTCTGCCTCTTTAATTCAGCTGTCGGCTTGAAGCCTCAAATTGTAAACAAAGTAGCATAGTTGGCTAGCTTATTATAGTCTACTGGTTGGACTGTTCAGTTTCCCCACGTGTGTTTAAGTTGCAAGGTAAGCTAATACTTTTTCTCCTTGGGACAGGCCCTTTTGAGTCTTAGAGTTGGAAAACATTGAGATGATCAGTCAACTTGAATGCAAGAGTTTGAATCAAATTTGTGCAGTAGCCACGCTATGATGCTAACCGAAATTAATTATAATGTCGCTAGTTGTCTTCTATGCGTCATTGCTTTCACGATTGTGAATGTGCATGTCGAGGGGCGGGTGTCCATTGAGTGCGCACGAGAGAGGGAGAGGGAGAGAGAGCGGGCCAAAGGGGTTACTTCTATACAGTTTGGCAAAGTTGCACGCATAGTCTACAATTAAAACTTGTGAAGGAAACATATGCTTTCACCCGAGCAGCGTCAGGTGCACCAGTGCGACCTAGAATTATTTTCAGGCGCACTCTTAAACATTTTGGGCGCATATAATAGGCTACTCTGGAGCCCTGGACCGGGCAATGTTAGCACCCCTCCGTAGGCTGTCGAACACATGACACTCTTGGAGCTTAATCCCATGCTTCACGGACAAATGTTTTAACATATTGCTGGTATTACTACCGATAACAATACTGTACTGGTTGCAGACGGCAGAATATTCATCACGTTTAGTGAAATGGGGCCAGGCTTTGGATCTCTTCCTCCTCTCGGGGTTGACTTGTAGTATGAGTCGTCGCAGAGGGCGTGTAGTAACACAACATTTCAGGAAAACCGGAAAAAGTCCGACGTCATGCAGGCTGAGGGAATCGTTAAGGGAATCGATAACAAAAAAGATGTACGATGTCGATGGAATGGATAAGTTAAACCTGGTTCCAAGACGGAACCGGTTATCGATGCCCAACCCTACGTCTATGTCAACAATTAGCTTCCACTAATGTTTATTAAACGCATAGGGCAGGGGCTACATTCACGCATCCCTTGCTGATCAGACACGTTTTAAATGCGGCTCTGGAAACACCTCAAGATGCGTTAGTGTCTGCGCATGACTCAGTTATAAATTCAATTCACCTTGACCCCCCCCCCCCCCCCCCCCCCCCCCAAATATTTTCTCGGCGAATTTCGCCGAAAGGTGAGGAGTTTTCATGCCTGTACAACAAGCCAGGGTCCCTATAAGACCCAGGACACACATACTGTACATGCCCCCAACACATGCCCCCTTGGCCCACTCACGTTCTCCAGACAGGTGCTGTCCTTGTCCTTGTTGAGGTAGTGGTGCTGCCAGAAGCGCAGCAGGTGGTGGAAGTTGTTGAGCAGGAAGCCGGGGTACTTGTCGGCGTACTCCTTCTCGCGGAAGGCGCCCAGGTAGAAGGGCAGCTTGCCCCGCCGGCGCGCCAGCATCAAGATCACCAGGCTGGTGTTCAGACAGCTCACGTTCTCCTGCGGGCAGCGCACACAGGAAGAGGAAGAGAAGGACGTGTGAGTGCTGCTGGACAGTGTAGTGTGTAAAACAGCACCAAACACTCGGTGTGAGAGTGCTTATAGTGATGTGTATAGTAGTAAGATCCACTACAATCAGAAGTAGTGCTAAGGTTAGTGTTAATCTTTTATTTGTAAACATGACAATACAACGTTTGAATCCAACTGAAATATGAATATGTTTACCGCTGCTAATGTATCCATTGAGAGGAGAGCGGTGAGTAAGTTTGAGATTTCTGTAACTCAAAACGAGTGACACTCTGAATTGCAGAGGTAGTTATTGTTACAGACGAATATGATATCACAGCAGAGGGCTTTAAATAGAAACCTCTACCTGCCACATGAGTAGAGCAGTTGACCATTGGACTCCCAATAAGCACATACTATCCAATATCCAACTTAGACATGAAAGCGCACTGCAACTCCATGTAGTGGCTCATGGAAAGTGAACCCATAGTTCTAGCAGCTAAAGCAGTGTAAGGACAGGACACCCATTCAAATGTAATATGGAGCACTGGACCAAACATGGACCAATAAGCACATTAATGACAATATGTGCCTGCGTGCAAATATTGTCATTAATGTCTTTGTTTAGTCCATCTCTATGTTTTGTCCTTTAAGCATTTAATGTTCTTTGAATGCCTGCCGCACACCAAATTTCCTTTTTTAAAGGATAAATAAAGTAATCTTGAACTTGAACTTGAACTTGGAATAATGCATAATGCAACTGCCCAAAGACCAGCAGGGAATCAAGGTGAACAGGTAAGGGCAAGGCTGACTGAGGTGGGGGTGGTCACCTGAGTGAGGGTCTGCACGTTGATGATGTTGACCAGTCTGAAGAGGAAGAGGAGTCTGTTCTCCACGCGGGCCATATAGGAGAGCAGCAAACATTCGGACAACACCTCCACCACTGGAGAGTCGTGGGAAGAAAAACAGTTACGTGTAAGAGAGAACAGGCTTCAGTCGACGCTTTTACAGTTTCAAAAACAAACTCATTACGCTGTTACCACAAAACAAACAAAAGAAATTCTTCAGTGTAATGCTTCACATGCAATGAATAGATGGCATACCTTTCATGTCATCGGTCTGGCTCTCAAAGCGGTCTAGCGAGAGAACTATACACCTCACCAGCATGTTGGAGTCCACTAAGGAGCTGTTGATCTGGTTCAAGAACATTTGAAACTGGAAAACAAACAAACGCCAGTCAACACCAATCACCCCAGAACAAATGTGGAGGGTTTGCCAAGAACTGAACTAATTGTACTGAGAAATGTAACGCTTCCTCATCCACAAAGCAAGTCCAAGATCAAGGCAGAGCTTACCTTTTCCTCCGTGTTGACATATTTGTTGAAGCGCTTGAAGGCGTCCAGGTTGAACTTCATGAGTTCCCCGAGAAGGTCAAAGTAGCTCTGCAGCACGTCGCGAGACTTACAACCACTGTCAATGATGCAGTACAGTATGTGCTGGAGACGGAGAGAGAGATAGAAAGAGAGGAGAGAAAGAAAGAAAGAAAGAGCAGAAAGAAAGGAAGGTAGGAAGGAGAGCAGGGTACATAAACAAGACACAATAAATAAGAGTGTGTAGCATCAGGTAGCGAGCAGATGGCTGGTGTTATGTGATGGCTGCCAGCCTGCGGAGCACAGAGAGCATGGAGTGGAGTGGAGGGGAGAGGAGAGAGGAGGGCCAGTGTGGGCTTACCTCCAGCAGCCCCCGCTTCAGCAGGAACACCTGGTCAGCATACGAGGTGGCCCCTCGCAGGAAACTCTCCACCGCTCTCGCCTGCCAGAACCTACACACACAGTCGGGTGGGGAAAAGAGGAAAGGCCCATTAAAATGTGTGAATATGAGAGAGTGTGTGCGTGTCTTATACACATGAGAAAAATAATGTATGAATACAATTCTGCACCTATATAAACAGCATAATGATTGAATTCAAAGAAAGAGACCTGAAAGAGGAATCGGCTGGTTCTTTCTTCATGACAGAAATCAAACGTGTTAATAAGCCCTTCTTTCCGTCACAAACCAGATTCCTGGCAAAGCAGACAGGGCAAATTGATATTAATGACACAGAAACATTAAACACAGACGCATCTTCTGAGAAAACTGTATGCAAATTGTTCTGTACCTGTCAGTGTTGACGAGCGCCTCGACCTCCGGAATATTTGCCTTGAGCGAGATGGCGCTGAGCTCATTCAACTCCTGATTGTTGAGGAGCAGGTACTTGTTTCTAAAGGAGGTCAAACAGCAGATATTAACACGGGGGGGCATGCCAGGACACACACAGGCTCGTAGAATATGCCGAGACACTTCCAAAGCTCTGAGTAACTGTTTTGACCTTAACAGCAGTCAAAACTGTGATCTTTACAAGTAGGTCAGTAGCACAATTAGCTGTAAATGAACACTGAAACTCGATGGGCTACGTGACAAACTTGTCTGAGACTGAGGCTACGTTTACACGCTCAGTTAAAAGTGACCCAATTCCAATGTTTTGCTCACATGTGGACCAGTTCTCATGTGCAGCATAAAGGTGTAAACAGGGAAAAAAGCACATGGACTCCGATATTTTCAGATCAGTTCCAGGTCTAAAACATAATTCTGATAGGAAACGGATACGTGCCAATGTGACTGCCATCTAAACGGGCAGATTGGATAGGCCCTGTCATTTTCAACATACACATCGCTTGAAAATGCCTTTTCACATTTACATTACACATAATATAATTTTCATGTGCACAGCAGGCAGAACTGTGAAATTAAAATGATGGAAAAGCTGCAATAAGGCCTATGCACCTTTTAAAATAAAACCAGTAGTCCATTTTGTAGACTTCAAGACACTTTGGATATGCGCCACTGAAATGCACTGCACTAATAATGCAAGCTTGTGTTACTTTGTGCATTTGCAGTGCCGTCTGTATGTTTGCCTTCAGTGACCAAAATCCCACTGGTGCACATGTGGGTTCTCTCAAGTGTTAATTATGGTTATGGTTGCTTAGCAGACGCCTTTGCCCAAAGTGAACCATGTAAACACATATCTAATATGGGCCACTCTGAGACGGAGATGTAAACATGCAGTCCAAAACATTGGATACAGGCAAAAAATCTGAACTTCCTTCCAGTGTAAATGCAGCCTTGAGTGCCTTGAGACTACACGCACTGCAGGTGCACTGCACTACACAGTACATAGGAAAATTTCCTCACTGTGGCAAATCAATAGAAAGCAAAATTTAAGGCATGATTAACATTATGACTACGAACACTAAAATCAGCATGATTACAATTATTCTAACATGAGTATTATACTGTTATAACAACAAAAAACACAAAGCTTAGTTGGAACGAAACAATATTTAGCTGCGGAGCAAAGTGACTCCTCCTCATTCAGATCAATTTCATGGGTGGCATAAAAACCCGACTCCATACTCACTCGTGATGATCACTGAAGCTCTGGAGCAACCTGAGGAACTGGATCTTGAAGGAGATTTCCTGATGAGAAAGGTGGGGCAGGCAACATATTTAATAAGACTTCATTCACACCACTCCTTATTATGACTCAGGCTGGCTATTGTTACCCTCTCCATAATACAATGCACATCGTATTACATAGTCTCCACAGTACTACTGACCACAAATGATGCCTTCCAATGTAACGAAAACATTTCATCAACCTTTTACAAAAACAAATAAAGGGCACTTTCACAATGATAGCCCTTAAATGAGGTATACAGTACAGATACCGGTGATAAATATGCTTGTGAAAGGATCATTAAATCATGTTATCATAGATCATTTACCAATACACCTGCACCATTTAGTCTTAGTTACGGTATCAGTGAACAATTGTGAAGAGTTGTTCTCATGACAGGATGGGTCAAAGAGGTGACTTACTGGGCTGCAGTCGCAGTTCTGGTTCTGGGCGTGCAGGACATGGTTGGACGTGTGTTTCCTCCAGATGAGTTTGTCGAACAGGTTATTAAGCCCAGGAATCAACTTGAACTCGGCGAGCATTCTGTGAACCTGTTCAACAGAAGCACAATGTTCACAAGGTCAGGACTAGATATTGACAGGCAGACTACCTCCTCATTTCCACGGGTTCCGTTTGCGCGGTGTTTTCAGATGCGTCCAAATGTGTAAAAACAGACTTGGTGCGTATCTGAAGCAAAGCAAGAGCACAGATTGTGCTGCGCTTCTGAAACGCGCTGCTGAGCAGCTGGTAGAAGAGGAAACACTGATGAGAGCTGTGGCCATCAGCTCCGACAACATGTTGGAGATTAGAGAACAGAATGGAGGGAACAGACGGAACGTTGGTTGATTCTCCATCACCAAACAGAACAAAGATCATCTAGAACATACCGAAGTCACAATACACAACTGACAATGATCTGGTGACGGACCATCTAAATCATCATGGTCACTAGTCTGATCTCCGATTGAACAAGCTGACCGATGGTCACTGTGACGTCGGTTCCCCTCACCTGATTCCTCTGTCTGCCCATGAGCATGACGCACAGCACGTAGAGCACCTCCACCTTGTACATGATCTCATGGACGATCTTCATGGACTGAGGCAACCGGTGGCCCAGCGGGCTGGCCGTCAGCGAGCTCTCGTCGGACGACTCTGGACAGAACGACAGGAACACAGAGACACGGGTCAGCACCATTACTACAACAGGAGTCAGTGAGACACGCTGATGAACTGCCCAAGTCTTTGAAAAGGGGTGTACTGCCGTTAGCAATTGGGTGAAGACATACAGCTATCTTCTACAATAACTTAAATATTTTAGCTCAGATGTTCACCATATAGCTACCTAGAATACATAGGCCATGATCAAACGGTCAAGTCAGAAATATCTCGGTAGTGGAATTACCCACTTAGTGCTGTCTGTTTCTTGGTGCCTCCAAGAATTATTTAATAAATCATCTTTTGGAAATGTCACTCTGGTTCATGCAACATGTTGTGACAGTCATACAATCTCTTTTATTTTCATATGTGCGTGTATGTGTATGTAATGTATGCAAACATACATTTTTAACATGTAAATTAAAATGCAAATGAAAATAAAACATTAAATATATATATGTGTGAGTGTGGCTTTAAGCTGAAGCAGCCCCTCACCCGTGCTGCTCTGCTCGGCCTCCTCCGTGGCCATCTGCATGAGTGCGTCCAGCACCAGGGCATTGTCCAGCCAGGCGTGCCAGTCCTCCAGGTCCTGCAGGAAGGTGGCCGTGCCCGTGGCCTCCGACACCTTCCTGGTGGCCAGCTTACACAGGCGCTCAATGAAGCCCGGGATGTTCAACAAGGTCACTGCCAAAGGGCACAACCGACAGGAAGAAGTCATTAGAATATGCAAACGGCAATATTAAAATGTGTTGGCATACACACAATCGGACTTAGAAACACCATCACAAGCCATTACTGCAATAAACTTCCCTATCAAACATGACTATGATAAATTTCCCTTTGAAAATCGCGACTATGATTACCCTAATATCCTAAAACACTAATTCAACTGGCCACACATCAAGTATTCACGTGTTTATCTAACAAGCGAGGCTACCTTCGACCAGGGACCAAGTGTGCTACTCTTATCTACCTTTTTAATCATATCCTTGCAGCAGACTACTTTGCCTGATGTTATAGTATACAAACTACATAACATATTATAGCTGCTACCCAAAGTGACATAACACAAAACAAGACAGACAATGCCAAGTCAACCATTTGGTCTGGGGAATGCCCATGGAGGTGGTGATCTACCTTGATTAACTTCGGCGCGGGACGGGCACGCATTGGCCTTCTGCTGGGCGTTCCTGGCCAGTAGCGTGTGCTTGTCGTCGGCACCCACGTCCGGCTCGGAGATGGTGACGGACAGGATGCGGCAGAAGTTGGCCAGCTGCTGCTGGTTGAAGCTCTGCACCAAGTTGGCCAGGTTGGGGATGTCCTCCAGCTGGATCATCTCCTAACGTGCAGGGAAGAGGGCGCAGGAGGCCCAGAGTGTGTTAAATTAGAGCGCCACTAAAATGGAGTTATGGCCCAAGCTATCTACCAGCGAGAGAGTTGCAAAACCTTGCAAACACCACCAACAGCACCGTTGGCATTGAAACACACGACTATCACAAGACTATAGTGTCAAAATCCATTTGAAGGTGACCATAAAACTAGTAGTTGCCTGTAACTAACTTTTATCTTGTAGCCCATTTCTTCACATTATGTTGCATTCTACCACTGCTAATTACAGGGTCTTCCCATTATCACAGCATTAATTGTATGTTTTGTTGTATCTATCTCCTTACCATCTTGTGAATTCTCATTTTTACTCTGGTGTTTTATTTACTGTTTTGTTTGTTTGTTTTAATTATTTAAAAAAAAATCTATTATTGTGTTAAATGTTCCAAATGTAATGCAATTTGAGCTGCATGCTGTTAATGAAAGGTGCTATACAAATAAATCTTGATATTATTATTAGTATTACACAAATCTTGGCTTGAGAATGAAGAAATTACTGAAGTAATTACTGTAGGAAGGGCAGCATCCATCATTTGCCAAAAAAGCACCTTAGTGACATGCCCTCACCTTTCGGACTCCAAGGATGTCCTCGATCAGCGTTGCCGTTTGCAAGAAGGTCTTTTTGTTGGACGTGAGCGTGAAGAGGAACATGATGAAGTCGTCCCGTGACGCAAGGCTTTTTGTGATCCCATCTGTCTGCAGTGGACAAAAATAAAAAAAGCCATTCTGGGATAAGCACCAAAAGTAACGAGTCCGCTCAAGCCAAGGCAGATGTTTAATCAGAAAATCTTATTGCTAAAGGCCAAGGAGCTCTAAAGGAATTCAGGTCTGATCTTAATCTTGTCCTTAGTAACTAAGGCTTAAAACCACAGTTATGCAAAGGAAAGGAAAATTCACTTCTCTGCACTGGAGCTTGAACGTGTACTTACGCAAATGCAGCAATTGTAGAGAACACTCAGGCAATCTTTGACAAGGTCGTCACTCACTGTAATGTTAAAAAAAGCATATGGATGTTACAAATCAGGACCTGTCAAATTCTAAAGGCACTTTCAACAAGCAATTTGAAACTATACATTTAAGGAGAAGAAATAAACAACTAGTACTTACTCTTAGGGGTATCTTTCTGAGTGGTAAGCGTAGGCCTCATAAGGACCTCCACCAACAACTATGTAAAAAGACAACCAAAAACACTTGGTCAACAGTCAATGACTTGTCATCATCATGAAAAGATCAACTTTCCAATCACCACAAGCAACATCTGTGGCATAATATCCTAATAAATAACAGACTTCTTATGACAACATTTGTACAAAAAATGTCTGACGCAAAACACTTTAATTTAATAATTTCAAGCGTAAGGTCAGTGGTCAGTGCCTTTACAAGATTAGGTGAGTTATTGAGGAGGATCGACTAAAACCTCCCTTGTTCCATCTTGCAGTACCGTTTCCCCATCATAATGTGAAATGGTGGTAATGTGCATCTAATCTACTTGATCTGGGGCTACTTTTCATAGTATAGTCAGGCTTATGTTGCATGCCATATGGTTTTGTGCCTATTATAGTCAGGACCATATATTAGACAAACTTTTCACAACACATACAAGTAACGTTTCTGGCAATAAATACGGCGAAGCAATAAAGTGAAAAATACTCACATCAACTCCACCAAAAAGGTCAAATGTGTAAGTGTTGGGATATGTGGACTCCTGAGAGGTCTTCCTGTCCTCAGTGACGAAAGACATGGCCTCCATGGATAGCAGTGATGACATTTCCTGTAAATCCAGTAACATGTTAAAACATAACCGCTGAGCACATCTTACATAAACAATACATGAGTCTTGCCCTACATGAGAAGCAATTACATTCATTTCTAAAATAAACATTTTGTATCTTGGAGCAGATTGTAATGGTGGAAGATTGCAGAATGTTAGCGCAGAAAATAATTAGTATAGAAAGGCTAGACCATATAGTACCTTGACCACATTGTGAATCTGGGACATGTCACTGTTAGGGCGGCTGTTGTCGTACAGTTTCCGCAGTAGGATGGGGATGCCCTGCCATCGAGCCTGCTTGTCCCTCTCCAGAAGGAGCGCCTCCGGGATCTATGGAAAGCAACCATGATGGGCCATGCCAATGTTTTGGATAAGAAGCAAGCATTGAAATGCATTGAAACAATGTCAGTGACCAAATGTTTCATAAGCATTGGTCTGAACAAATGCTTATTCAATTATTTTATGACAGCACAGTTTACATTTTGCTTAGATCAGTGGAATATTTCTCTGCCCTTCCTTGACTGAAAATCAACAACTTGTTTAAGTAACAAATTCTGAGGCCTCAGAGTCATGTAAATATTCTTAGTAGGCTTCTTCTAATAAGCACAGACGTGAAACAATATCAGGGCAAATTATTTACGATAAAGGAACCACAAAAGTTGATCCTAATTCGATTACAGGTTATACGAGTTGACTGGCTGTGGTATCTGGAGTCAGCTGTCACTGTCAATCCAGACGATAGAACACTACAGCAGTGGCCAAAAATCATCAGTGTCAAAATACATGTCTGGGGCAAGAGCTCAGTAACAAGCAACATTTACTTTGTTGCGAAATAGACATTATATTTAGCCGTTATTACGTTAACTTTAAAATCCATATGCAATGCATAGCTAACATATCATGGCATAAACATAACGTCAATGATACATGAGCCACCTAGCAGGGTGAGAGAGGAGACAACCGAGAGATTTCCTTGACTGCTGAATGTCAGTTGAGAGGCTAAATCATTAGAAATATTGCAATGACGATTAAGCTTTGATTAACAGGCTACCTGTATTTTGCTATTCAGCGTCAATATTAATGTGCCTGTCGCCAAGCCTACCGTTCACGTTACTATTGTTTCAATGAGGTAATGCATCAAAAAAATGTGAATAGCGTTCAATCAAAATGCCTTTTTTCGCACCTTTGTCTACTGACGAACACAATTAAGTAGGCTTGATGTGGGATAAAGTGTAATACTCGACTAACGGCAGCGTCAACAAACACATACCAATGAACTAGCAGGCCTATAAACTTCACTACCTACTAGCTATCTACAGCCGACAAAACAATGTTTGCAAGGGTTAGCCAGATTGCTATGTTAGCCTTAGCAAAAGTTAGCTTACTATGTCCCATTAGGTTAATCCTTAAAGTTACATAACTAATTTTCGTAAATAAATCGCTTTAAGGGTGACATCTTTTCGGCATATGATTATTTGTTTGTTATCGCTACCCGTTGTTTTCATTGTATACTTTCTATGCTCACCAGACGGTTCGTAATGGCATTAGCTGACAGTTAGCAACCGATACTACACAATCTACATAGCTTGCCAGCTATGTAAGGTTAAAGGCTGGCACAAAAACTAGCTAGCTAGCTAGCTTGCTAACTACATTAGCTGGTGGCCTTCACATCTGGAGAAATTATGCCACCAAGACAGAGAAATGTACGATGTCTTTACCTGTGTTCCTCGTTTCATTCCATGGCCTGTAACCTGTCCATGTCTGATCCTCGTAAGGATATTCTTACTTCGGTTTTTTCGACTTACAAATGTACGGGGGGACTCCAACCCCACTGGCGTCGCCATTACTTCTCTTCCCTGAACTCCTCGATAAAACAGGAAGCTGAGGTGGTCGCTGGGATACATCTATTTATCAAGGTAAAACAGCGTCATCTAACGGTCAAGTCAACCCGAGTCAACCTCAGCCGAGTTATAAAGCAGGCTGTAGGCCCATATGCAAACTAAAAGAAATAAAGAATTCCAGACAGAAAGAAAAAAAGTAGCCTGTCATTTAAACCCGCGTCTGGAAAGCACAGTTAACTACATAAAAATAATAAAATAATAAAGAAAACCTATAGGCTTAGGCATGTGATTCTAAATAGGCTACTGATTGTCTACTCTTAAATTTGACTGTAACTGACATTATAGCTGACCATCAAAACACGCTCAAAGCAAATAGGATTGCACAGGCTGAACACTTATCATCGAGGAGACGCGTAGCAGCTATATTAGAACTACTTTCTGTAGTTTACAGTGTAAAGACTGTAATTCCTGGACAGTCATGCATGTCTCAAGATAACAGCTCATGCCTGGGATTACTGTCTGAGACAATAAGAGGAAGTGCAGTTTAGAATTGATCTGTCTCCATTTCCTTGCAACAGATGGTTGCAATGGCAGGCAGTAACAGAGGAAGCAGTGAGGTCAAGTTTAAGCCATCTGGGGACAGTGATGGGAATGTTTACATCGGGAGCATTAAATCTGAGTGACCACGATGTCCTAACATGCATGCATGTTTGTCGTGCAATTTTACAAGGGATTGCGTTGTGAGAGGAGACCTACACAAATCCCTAACCCCTTAAGTCTTGTGTAATTGGTATTGGAAATTGTGACTTGTGCATGAGAGGAAACCACTCACTCCAGACCTCACAAAACAGCCAAAACCCCATATAAACCCTACAACACACACTGTTTTTTTATTCACATATATCTTAAATTATGAACTTTCATTGTTCTAATAAAAAAAAATGCATGAAATGGAAGTTATAGTCTCTGTAAACGGCAGTGGGTGGTAGAACAGTCAGAGAGCTTGCTGTGCATTTGTTGATGTGGAATAGTTTATTGATCCCTGAGTCAGCGCTTCAAGTTAAAGAAACACAACCACAGCAGATTACAAAACTGTATTTCCAAAACCTATCTAGCACCAAGCTGTACATGTTCAATCAACTTCTCTACTGGAATGTTATATTTTTAAAAAGTATCTAGTCAGAAAGAGAGAGAGAGAGAGAGAGGGAGAGTGAGAGAGAGAGAGAGAGAGAGAGAGAGAGAGAGAATAGTAATGAATCATGGTTTAAAATCCTGTTTTCCATATCTCTTTGGGAACATCAGAAGCCTTCTTCAAAATATGTGTGGCGTGTGGGAGTGTGTCGCTATTCTGTTGGTTTGTGCCAACCTGCCAAGATTAGTGTTGGCAGCTTCGTATGGATAGGACTGCCATTCCCCCCTTCTCGCCCACCCCCACATTCTCTCTCCCGCGCTATATGGCACTGGTACAGATCTATATTAAAAACAGTATTTTTAATTTCACGCTTCACAGTTGTTGTGACTTCTCAGCTGGCACAATCTTCTGATATCCCTGTGTAAATAAAGAACTCGTATTACACCAATTTTAAAGTCCCAATTACATAACATATTTCACTCTTAAGCCCTCCTCCCTGTGACAACAATAGGAAACATGTCTTAAAGCCATGCACAACCAGTTGGCTTAGCTCTGAACTGGCCCCATATAACATTTTTTCAATTTTTTTTATAAAACAAATGTTTTATCTATCGTTTTTTTCCAGGATGGCATGTACCTGTTTCGGGATGATTATCCAATTACATGCAAGGGTATAATGACTCCGGATGCTGGTGTCATTATTCCCTGTACAGCTAATTGCTATGGGAATGAAGAGGCCCCCCAGTGGCCTATTGCGTCACTTTAAGTGAACAAGGCCAATGCAGTGTGAAAGCAATCTGAGCCGTCAGCCTCACCATGACCAAAACACGCTGACAGCAGCGAAACCCACTCACAGGAACGGGAGTGAACAGCAGGAGGAAAGAAATGGGAATGAGGGAATTTCTCACTATCACACAAGAATTGCGCATCCACTAAATACAAAAATCACTCCAAACATATGACCTATACACATTTTGGAGTGTAATTGAGACATAATAAGCAATTCATAGATATATTTGTGGTTCAGCTACAGCTGGTTCATATGCAAAACTGTTAGAAGAAGAAATAGACAGCAACAGACCAGATCAGGGGAAAATGTCCAGCTAGGGAATAGCCATTGAGAGACCAGAGCAGGCTGTATCAGTCAGTGGAGAGGCAGGGCTGAGCCCTGAATGGGGGACGGAAGGGGAGGAAAGGAGGGAGGGAGGGAGGAGAGAGAGAGAGAGAGAGACGGAGAGGGAGAGGGAGAGGGAGGAGGGGATTGGGGGGAGATTACAGGAGCTCGGGTGGTGGTGTCAGCCAAGCTCAGCACTCAGTCGGAGGATGGACACACATCGCGAGCACACGGGTCCTGATGCTGCTGAAAAGAGTCGGCATGGAAAAAAATGACATCTCGTGAAAGACCTGAGCCAGAGGACAGAAGGTGCCTGAGCCCATGAGAGGGATTTTCAACCCAGAGGAAACGAGGCTGCCGTTTCTGCTTACATGGGCAATTCTCTTGTGTAAGGATTCTTGAGAGTCAAGTCCTTTGGGAAAAACAAATGCAAAGGCAGAGGGGGAATGGAACTAGCAGAGCATGCAGTGAGTGAGTGGGGATCCTTTTTTGGGTGAGCATGCAGGGGAAGCTGTCTCTCTGAATATTTCATCACTTATTTTTGAAACTCCACATGGGGGTTGTGTGACAGGAAAACTTTGTCTTTGTTTTGTTTTTTTATTTTGTTTCTATTAATAAGCTGTGACTGCTCAGATAATGGGATGCAGTAAGCCATATCTTAGTCATATCTCTTGTTTATAAATGTCTTTTTCAGTATTATTTTGATGATTTCAGCTGGTCTATGAATGTTCAAATAAGTAAGGATCAAACAGGGTGAAAATGCTGTGATAAGACAGAGGTCACTTTGTTTATTTACAATACCTGAAAAAGAAGATAACAGGAGCTGTGTGTTTTCCGAAGACCTTCGTTTTGTATGCGGTTTGTAAATCTCTGTCGTTGATCATGGGCTTGATGCTGTGTATAGCCTTCGTCTTCCTCCTGGCTCAAGTCTCCGAGAGTACCTGTCCCGCTGGGTGCTTATGTCCCTCTTACATTGTGAGCTGCGGAGCCCTCGGTCTGGAAAAATTGCCTCACCCTGTTCCCGCCACCACCTGGACTCTGGATCTCAGCCACAACCGGCTGACGTGGCTCGGGGTGGGCAGTTTCTACGGTCTGCCCAGGCTGGTCCGCCTGCGCCTGGCCCACAACCTGATCTCGCAGCTCAGCCCCGGCGCCTTCCAGAATGCCAGCGCCCTGCGCCACCTGGACCTCTCGTCCAATAAGCTGCAGGTGGTGGGGCGCCACCACTTCCTGGAGCTGACGGGCCTGGAGGAGCTGCTGCTCTTCAACAACCGGATCACGCGCGTGGAGAGCACCGCCCTGATGGGCCTGAGCCGCCTCCGCCGCCTCTACCTCAGCTTCAACCACATCTCCGACTTCCCCTTCTTCTCCATCCGCAAGCACACCCACCCGCAGCTGCTCACCGTGGACCTGTCCTCCAACCACATGGCCCGGCTGCCCGTGGAGGACATCGCCCTGTGGCCGGCCTCGCACCAGAGGGGCCTGTTTCTGTTCAACAACTCGCTGCTGTGCGACTGCGCCGTGTACACCATGTTCCGCCACTGGGAGCAGAAGGGCTTCGAGTCGGTGAGCGACTTCAAGGACGAGTACCGGTGCCTGCTGTACGGCGACCCGCGGGCGCCCGTGCGCTTCTTCCGCCAGGGCCGCTTCTTCGAGAACTGCACGGTGGGGCGGACGCTGTCCCTGGTGGCGCCCAAGGCCAACCTGGTGGTGTACGAGGGCGAGCTGGTGAGGCTGGACTGCACCAGCTCGGCCAGCAGCGGCGAGAACGTCTCCTTCGTCTGGACCTCGCCGCACCCGGAGGGCATCGGCACGCTGCTCCAGAACGGCACCCTGCGCCTGAACCAGGACGGCAGCCTGGAGATCCCCTACGCCAAGCTGGACGACGCGGGCGTCTACCAGTGCACGTCCATGGACAGGGTCCAGATGCTCAACGAGTCGCGGGAGGTGAACGTCACCGTGGCCACACGGCAGGCCTCCGACGAGCCCTTCAACACGGGCTACACGACCCTGCTGGGCTGCGTGGTGACCCTGGTGCTGATCCTCATGTACCTGTACCTGACCCCGTGCAGGTGCAGCTGCTGCAGGTCCCCCGGCTCGCCGTCGCCCGGCGAAGGGTCCGGCTCGCGCGAGGACCACTGCACGCTGGCGTCCATCTTCGGGGCCCCGTCCTCCCTGGTCGGCGGTGGCAGTGAGCAGCTGCCGCGGAAGGCCCCTCCTCCTCCGTCGTCGTCGTCGTCGGTGCCAGCGATGGACCGGCGTGTGGTGTTCCTGGAGCCGCTGCTGGAGGAGCAGAACGGCCACCTGAAGGCCACCTTCACGCCGGAGCAGCTGGCCCAGTTCCAGTGGGAGACGGAGCGGCTGAATCCAGCCTCCGGCACCGAGCGCAATGCGGCTCTGTAGCCAGGTCCACAGGGACAGCTGTCGGGGACTCTGTGAAAGTAATGCATCTTTTGGTCTGGATGAAGACACAAGACCAAACGCCTGACACTAGCAGCCACTCAGTGGATCGCTACAGTGCAGCATGGTCTACAGGGACTGACTAGCTCCTTCTGTTACTAATGCACCTTCTGAATTGACAGGACACCCGAACAATGTTTTTTGAGCCGTCCAGTGAAAGTAGGCCGAGTTGTTGTTCAAGACATTGAAGGAATTACTGACACTTTTGCGGAAGGTACCAAAATTAAGTGGGGCACTGACAAACTTTCTTTCTACACAATTTGTGAACAACATGAATGCTGATTCTTGCATGTGGTGATATCCACTCATCTAAAATTATTGAGACTTGAGGATGACAATAGAGACTTAAGGATGACAATTGCAGCTATTAAGGCCAACATTAGATGGATTATGAGCAAAGATTAATTCATTTGTGAAATATAGTTCATGCCGTGACTGAATCTGGTACACATTTTGAAAGTGTTCTTGGTCTTATGTAAAGTAGTACTAATCTGTAAATAGTTTTGATCCCATAAAAAAATAAGAGTACTGTGATTCATTCAATAATACTACATAATATATGAGTTATTAAAAAACATATTCACAACCATTTTGATGGCTGAAAAGGAATAAGCAGTTATATAACCACCTTATAATGCATCCATTTTACATCCTAACTGAACAGAGCTGTGTCAGGTCTTACGCAAGCTTTTAGCTTAACATGACAAAAACTATACCCAGTGGCAGTGCATTTGGTGGTATTGGTTTTGACACAGAATTTAAACGATGAGTTAAATAGCTGAGTAGAGAGGGGTCTTGGTGAGAAGCTGTGTCTTAGAATTTAAACTTAGAATTACATGGATTAAAGTTGATGGAAAAACATTCATGCTCTTTGGTGTGGCCTTTCACAATAGTTCAAACGTCACGTTAAATATTAGTGTTGCACACTCAGATGGTGGACTCCCTGTCGAGAGGAGGCCTGTGTAATGATCTGAGCCGTGTTGACAACTAACGCTGACATTCTAGAACTTCAAAAAGCACCCGAGTCATTAGAGATGGAGAGCATTGTTTATGCATAAGCTCGTGTCCGTGGAGTGCCTGGTTGCTTGATGCTGCAACAGTTCAATAATTTTAACACTCCAGTCGATGTCTCTTCATTTTTTTTTATGTGTAGATGTGCAAAAGGCAGATAAAGACTTCCAGACAAAACAACACGAATACACTGGCAAATGCAGAGGCTGTGTTGGCTTTGATCACACAGGCCACTTTGAAAGAATCCGGGTAGGAGAACATCACAGAAATGCAAAGCGACAAAAAATTGCCAGGATGGCATTCTGCCACCGACTCCAGGCACACTCAGGACAAAAGGATTCGGAGAACCGTAGGTGGGGCGAGCAAATACCCTTCACATGAGATTAAGGTTCCAACGAAGAAGGGACAGACGTGAAAAAAAAAACATATTTATCAACACTTGGCTGCAAGGCAGAAAGCGTATGGTTCAAGCATCCTGTATTGGAGCAGGGTGGGTTTCTTAGCAGAGACTCCTACATTTTCCCAAAAGGCACAGAATGGGGTGGAAGAAAGAAGGAAAGAAAGAAAGAAAGAAAGAAAAAAGAAAAGTCTCCTGATGTTAAGCTTCTAAAGACACAGTCTTGTACTATATGAATTTCACTTAATCTAGATGATGGCCTGAGATTAAACCTCTTACATAAGAAAGGCTTCTAGAATACTTAACAACATGAAATGATCGTGCACATGCACTACTACAGGGAGATATATTTGATTATATGGACAGGGTTTCATCACATGCTGTCGTAGATCAATCAATATAAGCACTGTATATCCAGAGTTAGTGCTTAATCTATACTGCACATGGCAAAGTCAACCAGGCAGGGCGAGCAGCTCAGCCATAGTACAGCTCAACATGGACATTCCGGTGTAAAAAGAGAAGGAAAGTTGTTGAAACAAGATCAAAGATGGGGATGAAAGCGGTGAAAAAAACAAGAAAACAATGTTTTATTTCCCCATGCAGTGCCTGAAGTCCTGTTCATTTCCTCCCCTTGTTCTGCTGCATTCTGAGGATTAAAGCATCAAAACATGAGACCCCGTCGCACAGCACCACATCACGCCACCGGAGCAAAGGAATTAATCCACAGTAGCCTAATTCTCCAAACATGAATTAAAAAAAAAGGACATTTGCTTACTATGCTTATTCTCTTTCTGTGTGTGTGAAGACAAAGAATTGGGTCATTTCCACAGAATCACATTCACTCAGTATGAATGTGATTCAGATGATTCATTTATCATTCTTAATATGCATAATTGTATGCTTGAGTGACACAAGCATTTCCAAGCCTGTAAAGTGAGCTGACTATCCATTCTGTATCAGCTGAATTTGGGGAACAGCTCATACTGTAGGCTGCTTGCCAAAAACATAATTGTACTGTGCCTGTCATAAGAGAGAAAGCAACCATAATGACAGCACCTCAATTATTTAACGATGATTATGCCACAATGAAGCGTTTGAAAAATGCTGAACTGACTTCGCTTAATGGAAACTTCAATGACTCCAAACTGTCTCACCTTCATAAACCTTTCAAGGTGAGTGCTAGTTGCGTGACAACATTTTACTGTTATGCCTTTTAGGAGGATATATCTAATGTCCCATACAGTATTTTAAAAGGATCTAAGTGTGTGCAGGCATTTGAGCAGTTTGGAGCCCTGCCAATGGTAAAAAGCATATGTGGCATCTTTTCCAACTAACATGAAGCCAGCATGAGTCCTGCGAAAGCTCTCCGTCTGACCATGACCGTCTGCGTTATGCCACAGGCCACGTTAAATAGGAGGAGAGATGAACGGGTCAGGTTTTAGCAGATTACCCTCAGGATAAAACAAGGTGCTTTTTTTTACAATTGTTCAGCATTTTCTCAATCCCTTAATCTTTGTCAATCCATTCAAATGAGGAAAATATAAAGACAGAGGGAAAGTGATCTAACCACGCATTTTAGCTCGCCATTTTAGAATGTCGTGAACGCATACACATTAAAAAACATGAGCTCCCTTTTCCTTAGCGTTTATAATTTTTTATGACTAAAATGAAAAGCTTCAAAGCAGCACCCACAACTCTCACATTAGAGTAAAACACCTTAGGATAATCTCTCTATCAATACAAAAATACAGGATTACAAGTGTCCTCTTCTGGTAAGTGCTTTACCCAATGCACTATGCACTGATCATTCCTGTGCTCCATATTCAGATAGGTCTAGTGACTGTGCCAGCGAGGGTGTTGTTAAATAAACAAACAGTGCAGGACAGGGGGGCCTATATGCCTTTCATCCTCACAGCCCTTTGGCCGACTTTTCATGCAGTTCTAATGGTGTTTTAAGTACATTAAACATTACAGATGACATTTATTTAGTAGAGTAGGGCTTGAAGCTGTGATTGTTCATGATGCTGACCTTTATCGAGAAAATTATACAAACGCTGTTGACGCAATGGATCAGTTTCCACAAATGCCATCCAGCCACAGCCGGACTCATCTTATTGAGCGGTCTCCGGGTTTACCTTGAGAGTGTGATTTTAATAAATAATGTACGTACATCATGACCTTTGTCATAGCCGTTTGGCTCGGTTTCATCAGTGAGGTTGTGGCGATGTGTATGATCCACTCAAGGGAAAGAAGCGGCCATTCCTGCGCCTGCAATTCCTGATGATTTACGGCTTGCGCAACGCCGCCTGTGTGGCAACAACGTGATTTGCATTGCATATCATCTAAGAACAGACAAGCCAGAGGCGGTCACACTGAAACAAACAGGTATCAAAGTATTGGCTGGGTATAAACTGACAAATCAATATTATGTGGCATATAACCATAAAACTGGACTTCAGCTGAAACATGATTTATAATAGCCTATCACTTATGGTTTATTGGCTAATCTCATTTGGGGTGAAAAACACTCAAGACTGCCCTTCAGAGGTAGAGACTAAAATTGCATTTAAGGGATGCACGGCAAGTTTCTGGATGCCGTTGCATCATCAATAATGCAAAATGCAAGCCCTCTTTCAACACACAGGCGTAACAAATCTGTTGCCTCCAGCTAGTAAGTTGACGTGATGCCCGAAAATGCAAAATTTTAGATTAAATTGTAAGAATTGAGGGCCCTATATCATGGTAGATGACAAGCTAGTGAAATTAGAATCTATTTCAGCAAGTGGACTGAGGCTGTTGCCAGCGGGTTGCATTAGAATTTACTCCTTGGTTGAGTCCAAAGGAGAACAGCGTCCCCTACTGGCAACTCTTCAAAACACCTGCCACTTCAGAGTGCCTCGATCAGCCTCAGGGCCTAACCTTTCTTTTAGGTCTATATGGGCCTAACTTTTGTACAAATAAACATGTCCAAAATCAGTGTGATATGAACCAGACGACACTGAATCATGAGTTTTGATACAACCTTGTTTTAATAGACATTTTTACAACCAAGAATGTAAAAAAAAAAAAAAAAAGAATGCTAAAACGAGTGATCCACATTTCTCTTATTGTTTTTTTAAAAAAATATTGTCTGATTTTATTCCTTGTTCACAAACCGTTTTTTTTTTCCTTTTTGTCTATTTGTTGAAAAATTGGAACAAAAAGAAGCAACAAAATGAAACATTGAAAGGCTGTTACATTTCTTGGCAAATATAAATATAGTGGTCTGAACAAGGTCTGTTTATTTCCCCCAAAAGTCCTCCTTCAGGAAGAGCAGGTTTGATTACAGCAGGACTTCAGGGCCTCTGAATTCATAAAGACCAAGGTTCCTTTTTCTTAGTCTGCCTCCTTCTGTGAAATCCAAATGTGCTCTCAAAAGTCAAATATGTACATTCTCTCTGCCAGTAGTCTGTTGAGGCCGGCCCATGGTCATGCACTGACTTAGGGGTACGTGTAGTCCGAGTAATAGTCCGGAGGTGGAGGTGGGGGTGGTGCACCCCTTAGAGGAGGGCCCCAGGGTGGAGGCCCCCCCCTCATGTGTCCTCGCCCGGGTCTGGAGCGCATGGGCATGGGCGGTGCGCCCCTGGCTCTGAAGCCCCCGTGCATGTCCATCGGCGGAGGTGGCAGCGGCGGCGGAACAGTCATCGCCCCCCTGCCGTTGTACCCACCGGGGCCGCTGTGGTTGGCATGGCGAGGAGGCGGCTGAAGAGGCGCGTGCCCCGTTGCGCCCCCACGGCCGTGCCCGTTGCCCCCACTGCCGGCTCCAGACAGGAGGGTGCGGGGCACGGAGCTGCCCCTGCCGGCCGGAGGGCCTGGCGTGGGCTGGCTGTCGGGGCCCGAGCTCACTGGTGTCCGGCTGCCCTGGCTGCTGGGTGTGGAGCTGCCCGGGGTGCCACAGCTCTTCTCCGTCACCGTCGGGCCACCCAGCACTCCGGCGTGCAGGAAGGGGCCGGGCGGGGGGCCCGACGCAGAGGGTGGGATGACCATACCGGGGGGAGGCGGAGGCGCAGGCACAGGGGGGAGGCTACGGTGCAGCAGCCCCGGCGTGAGGCCGTCGGCCATTTCACACATGCCGCCGGCCTTCCACAGACCGTCCGCCTGGGACATGCCCTGCGGCGGCTGAGCATTTGTATCCGCCAGCTCGGCCGAGTCTGCGCTGCCGACCGAACCCAGCGGCGGGCCGCCTCCGTAGCTGTGCTGCATCACCCCCATATTGCCCCCCCAGCCGTACCCCATGCCCATCGGAGGGCCGACGGCGTGGTCGGGGTACGGGAGCGCCATCGGCTCCATGACGTTGCTCTGTGCATCCTGAGCACTGCCTGCAGCGTGCGGGGTCACCGCACCCGTCGCCGGCACCCCCATCTGGGCCTCGGCGTCGGGGAGCGGCTGGGGGAGTCCCGGGGGCACCTCCCCTGGGGCCATCTCGTCCGAGCCAACGGCCGGAGACTGGCTGAGGTTTGGCATCGGGGACTGTTGGGGGAAGGGTTGCCCGGGTAACGCGGGGGGCAACACGGAAGGGGGCTGTGATGGAAGTGGGTAGCCAGTGCTGCCCGAGAAGGGGCTCCACTGTGACGGCGCAGGACACAAGTAGCTCTGGTGAGGGTTCACCCCGAAACTCACCGCCAGGTTATCCCCCAGCTCGGGTCCGGGGGGGAAGGGGGCGATGGCGGGGGCAAAGTCCATCTTGGCGCTACCGTAGGACATGGGGCTGTTCTGGGCCATGGCGTCTGGGATGGGGGGCATCTCAGGCAGGGGTGGCCGGAACTCCTGCATCTGCGGCGGAGGGGGGAGGATTGATGATTGCTGCTGCTGCTGCTGCAGGCCATTGCTCGGGAGGGGGGCAGCCGTCTCACTGATGGCCATCGTCTCGTCCTCTGAGTCCAAGGACATGTCCTCCTCCTCTACGCATTCATCACGCACGTCTTCCTTCTCGGCTAAGGCAGACAGACGAAGATATATTAGCTGTGGCACAAGACTCCAAAAGGAACATTATGTTGTTTGCTTGTGTAGCCTCCATTGATTGTGAAGGAACTTGCTCACACACTGTTCTGTGAAAGTGCATGAGGGATGCTAAAAGGTATGATGTTTTTACACGTACCACTCTCACTTTATGTGTGTGTAAAACCAACCACAGCTAGCAAATGTATGCATCCAGCAGAGTTTTTTTACCCAATAACCCTTACAGGGCAGTTCTATTCTGACTGCATGTTCCCTCCACACACACACACGACTTGTTAGCAGAGCTCTGGCGCTATAAGCATATCTCTGCCAGCACAGCCACAGCAACAAACGGGTTTGTACTAGTCTGCAACCTTGACCTGACAATCTGATGTCAAATTGGTGATATATTCACTCTATTTACTCCTCTAAGTGAAGCGCTCCCAGTGACAGACACACACAAAGATCCAAGTCCTGGATGACAGTAATGCAATCAATCAATCAATAAAACAATCTCCAAGCAAGCGATCAATCAAGCTTTATTTAGTCTTTCCAGCAAAACGGCGACATAAGGTGCTTAACAATAAGAAATAATGAAATAAATAAGGCAACATATAAAGCAATAGAAATGAGAAGGTAAAGGAAATAAACCGTAGGTTAATATGAATAAGAAAAAAAAGAAAAAAAGAAAATAGCGCAACACTGCTCAACTAAACTGCAATCAAGTTTCTTAACGTTTGACGTTTCAGTCAGTCAGATAACTTACATCAGTTGTTCAAAATCAAAATGGGTCAGGTGGGTCACAACAAAAATACATAAACAAATAATAAATAAATAAAAAATATTATGAATAATAATAATAATCAAACATAAATATGATGACCCACGCATCACTATTAGGTGATGTAGCAGCATAGGAGCGTGAGCAGTGCTGCTCTATTTCCTTCTCATTCATATTAAGTTGCAGTTCGTGAAACCGCTGCATTCGCAGTATAACTTTTCAAGGCGTGCAGTCTCCTCTCTATCCTTAATGTACTGTAGGTTCAAAAGTAAGAGTTATAGAAATGGGAGACATCGCTGAAGCTGGCTGAGAAGACAAGCGGGGACTGAAGACAATGCAGTGACCACTCACCTTCTGGTGGGGCCGTGGGTGCGGGTGGCTCCATCTTGAGTGGACTGAAGCTGATTATGCTTGTGAAGTTGTCCAAGATGTCTTCAATACTGGCGACAAGGATCCCATGGCTGGAGAAGTGTGGGAGCATCTCCAGTTTTCTCTCTGTCGGGCAAAAGAGACAGTGCTCAGTCAAAGAGACTCACGAGACTCAGGCAATCCAGTAAATATACTTAAAAGATCATTCACACTGAAGTCAACCAGTATGGTCATACTGAAAGAATTTTAAAATCAACATACCTGTGCATATACAGTACATGTGTATTTCTCGTCTTTATTTGTGTATTTGTGATTTTGTACCCATTGTGTATCCTTTGTTTATCCTTGAATGGTTAGAATTCAATAGGAGCCTTTCTAACCGTTGTTTATCCCCAGGTGTGATTCTCTATTGCATATAGTAGGTGACCGAAGATGGGGGGCTTTCACACCTCCGATTGTCTTAATATAGGGCTGCTAACATTTGGCCAAGTGCAAGTTGGGGGCATCTTGATTAATGACCATCTAGGAGGATCAGCCCTCTCAGTTAGAACAAGGGGTCACACCCCCCTTTGTTTGTAACATACTTAAGTTTAGAATAACCCGTTTCGTTAGAGATCTTAGAGATATTTTGGGTGAACCTTGAATATAGGCCGTTTCCTGATTGACCATCATCCTGACTGAATGTCCAGATAACTGTGGTACTTGGAAAATTCAAAAAGAATAGTTGTGTGCGCATCCCACCTTGTAGGTGCAGGACAAATGGAACTAGCTTCAGTTTCAATAAAAACAAATCTAATGTCTGCAACACTGTCATTTGCTCCCATTTAATGTTTAAAAAACAACCAATGTTTCGACCCTACTTGGTCTTCATCAGGTAAAATGTAATAGTAAAATTACCATCAAGACCCAAATGGGTTCAGTTGGTACTAAACATGCTGTACTGTCCAGATCACCTGTTAGGTGTCTGAATGCAAATGTGTGGCGTTGATGAAATTTCTTGACACAGACCTTGCGATTGAGCAGCAATCTTGCAAATATAATATGCATTACTGACAGATAACCCATATTTATCCAATAGTGTGTGAATGTGAACGACTATACACTATATTGCCAAAAGTATTGGGTCACCCGTCTTGACCCCCACAAGATTTTCACAAGATTCCACAAGATTTAGGAGTGTGTGTATGGGAATTTTTGACCATTCTTCCAGAAACATATTTGTGAGGTCACACACTGATGTTGGATGAGGAGAGCTCTTAGTCTGCTCTCTAATTCATCTCAAAGGTGTTCTGTTGGGTTGAGGGCAGTCAAGTTCATCCACACCAAACGGTCATCCATGTCTTTATGGACCTTGCTTTGTGCATTGGTGCACAGTCGTGTTGGAACAGGAAGGGGCCATCCCCAAACTGGGCTTGGCCTCTTATTTCCAGCGAAAGGAACTCTGAATGCGTCAGCATTAACCAAGAGATTTTGGACAATTCCATGTTCCCGACTTTGTGGGAACAGTTGTTTGATGTGGATGAATTTGATTGGCCAGCACAGAGTCCTGACCTCAACCCAATAGAACACCTTTGGGATGAATTAAAGTCGAGACTGAGAGCCAGTCTCCTCGTTCAACATCAGTGTGTGACTTAACAAATGCGCTTCTGAAAGAATGATCAAAAATGCCCATAAACACTCCCAAACCTTGTGGAAAGCCTTCCCAGAATAGTTGAAGCTGCTATAGCTACACAGGGTGGACCAATGACATTAAGCCCTATGGACTTTACTGTAACTGACCCTAGGCAGATGGGTTGGGCCCTTGAGTCGTGGATCTGTCTGAGGTTTCTTCCTATATGTATCTCCAATTCTAGGGAGTTTTTCCTTGCCCCTGTTACTCATGGGCTCTCTTTGAATGTTTAACACTCTGTAAAGCGCCATGAGACATGTGTAATGTTTTGGCATGCTATAAGTGAAATTAAATTGAAATTGAAATTGGATTAAGAATAGGATGTGATTGAAGTTCATATGGGGGTCAAGGCAGGTGACCCAATACTTTTGGCAATATAGTGTATGTGTGTTTGTGTGTGCTTGTCTGTGTGTACAGGCTGAAATGTTGAATTTCACATTTTTTCGCTTAATTCGACAGTATACAGTCTAAACTTTCATATCGTGAACAAATTTCAAGTTTTGACTCTTAAAGCTGGTGAAGATTCAACACATTAGCAGTCATTCCCGTTGTCCACACCTCTTCTGGCATGTTGTGAAGGGAGAACCATGCCAACTTGAAAGCAGTTATCTTAGCGATAGTTTTCGCAATACTCTCGATATACATATCGTTGGAAAGCTTAGTCTATGGTCGTTCGTGAGAGCACAATAAATTAATTTTGTGAATTTAAGTGACTGGTTTCACCTTGCAGGGTCACAAATGTCTGTGTGTGTGTGTGTGTGTGTGGGTGTGTGTGTGTGTGTGTTTGAGCCACGTACCAGTGAGGAAGATGATGTGTCTGTGTTGTGTGTGATGGGCCTGCAGCTTGACCAGGCAGTCCACATCGGGGGCGGTCTTTGTGGGAGCGTCACATTCATGATAGGGTAGAAAATCTACCAAGTGCTTCTTCTGATACGTTGTTAGCAGGTTTAACATGCTCATCGTATCACCGTTTAACCTAGTGGGACAAAGAGGGAGAAGAGGAACATGAAGCACAACACCACTTTCCATTACCCATCAGTGTGGGTTGTAATGTGAGGAATCGGTCTTAAATCCTGCCCCAGATGGACGACCAAAGGGCGCATTTCATGGAGGCATTGTGGTTCAGTGACCATGACAACAGCGTTCAAGGTGACCTCTAACAATGGTCACTGCGCTACGCCACCTTGGGGAAATGCATCTCCCATGAAGTCTGTCCAAACCACTTTAGAGCACTGGACATTTTGTTCCCTTGCAATTCAGACAATGGCCTATAAAGAACCTGCGAATCACATTAGCAGGTGCTGATTTGGCATTTATTGTGTGTATTGATCCCCAGAGGAAGCAGCTCTAGTCTGAGGTGAAGGAGCCGGAGCCGATGCTTTATGGCAAACAACTCACCTGCTGAGCTCTTTGAGCTTCTTCTGGGTCTTGCAGTGCACCTTCCACTGCCAGATGGAGCTCTGCTCCTCCAGAAACTTCAGCAACCTCTGCAGTTTATCTACACACACACACACACACATAGTATTAATATTCCATAAGGTCATAAAGTGGGGCTCACAGCAGACACTAATTCTGCATTACATTTTTCCTAGGGGCACACAAATTGATCACTGCTGCAGGATTTAAACTGGCCACAGTTGTTTAAGATAGGCCATTAATAGGCACTGGGGTTACAACAACTGAATTCATAACAGATATCTAGTGCCAAAAATTACTGCCAAAGTGTGGCCTATAATTAGGCTACTTTCAATTACAGGCTTACAAAACATTAAACTTACAAAATATTCAACATGTAAGTCCTATGACCCCCGAGGGAGAAGGAAAACAGTCATTTGCATACTTAAATCCAACTGTAGCTTAACTGTATCTACACAACACAGCCTACTGTTGTAAAAGGTGCGGTAACATGAAGCTCCCTTAAGCTCCCTTAAGTTCAGTTCAGTTTTATTTCTTTGTCCCAAAATGGGCAATTTGATTGCAGACAGGATCACATACCACACAACAATAGATACAACACGTTACACAGTACAAACAAAAATGCACAAAATAATAATTTAGTTCCGATAATTAGGTCTGACAATTCCTAAAAAGATGAGTCAGTAAAAGCAAGATCAAATTCCAGTAAATAAGTTTGGCAAAAGAGGAGGAAGTGAATAGGGAGGGCAGTTTCCTAAGTGCAGAGTCTGTTGTCCTCTCTTGCACACAGAAGTGGTGTTCAAGTCAAATTTAAGTCGGCGATCAATCAACGTGCCTAGGTACTTGTAAGATGATACAAACTCAATGTCAGGGCTGTTAAGGACGCTGTGCTTTGGAGCAGGTGGAAGGCGTCTAAAGGCGTCTTTTGCTGATGTTCAGATGCAAAAAAGTATCTTCACACCAGGACACAAAATCATTGATGACTCATTCTCGAGAGAATTCAGGAGACTGACAGTTACAGAGTCGTCTGCAAATTTCAGAATGTGCCTGTTGTCATGCTGGCTACAGCTGTCATTGGTATACAGTACAGTATGCACAACAGGGGGAGAGGACACACCCCTGAGGTGAGCCTGTGTATGATGTTAGGCTCCTGGACAGTTCTACCTTAAATTAGTGTTCAAAATCAATCTATGGGGATTGGGGAAGTGGGGTTGGTTGGTGCAGCTGAGCTCGTCCAGGGCAGGCACGGCCCCCCCGTGCCCCCCATGACGCCGGGACTGGCTCACAGGCATGCAAACAGGTGCCCATAGACAATGCACACAAGTTCTTTACAGCATTTACATTTACGAGTCAATTATGCAAAAGAGTGCTACACTGGCCAAACATGCAAGAGGGCTTGTTGTCGTTCTAGTTTGACATGGATTTAAAGGAAAAATCCAGTGAGTTTTCACATAGTCAGATCTTATAGATAGTTTCGTTACTGTGCTCTGTGACCTCGTTAAAAAACAGTTTTTCCTGCTTTAAACACAGTTGCAGGTCCAACTTCAGTGCATTATCGGAGCAAAAACTACACACTTTTTTTTTCTTCCCATTTTCTAACATGCAGTTCATGGCCCAGTTGGAACTACTAAATATTTTGGAGCAGAGATGGACACGGGCCTCATCATAAGATGGAAGTTAGCATTGCAAAGTGGTCTGTCGAGGCAACTCACCGAACGTCATCAAGTCCGAGTTGAGGATTAACTCATCAGACACGATGAGGCCGCCGGACACAAACAGTTCATTATAGGTGCGGTTCTTCACGTCGTCCAGACTGTCCACACCGGCAAAACTCACAGACGGTAACTGCTTCAAAGACACTAGGGCAGGGATCTAAATGGCAGAGAAAGAGAAGTTCAGAGGACCGTACTCTTACGTAACATGGTGTGGTTCAATTTAAACATGCAGTAAAATCTTAATAATGTATAGATAATTAGTGAATAACAAACATACAAATGCTATGAAGCAATTCTGATTAACCCAAAGAGTCTTGTAAGGCAATGATCCTACATATGGCCTTGTGGGAATATGGGCATACATTCGGGGATAATACAATTCTCTTGGAATACAACAACTTTGAACCAATGTGTCAGCTTCACACGCATTTCAGGGTTGCAGACACTAGATGGACATGTACTCCCTTCCCTTGGACTTAATGTGCTTACCTTGTGAACATGCATAGCAATATCCTCATTTTGAATGATGACAAGAAACTTGTCGAGGCTGTTGTTGTTCTCCAGGAAACTCTGTGGATTGCACTCCACATTGCCAAAGCTCTTCAAGTAATCCTGTAGCAAGGTAGACAACAAGGAAAGTTTTAATCTACAATTCTTCCAACAATGACAGGCAGATAATTCAATCTAACTTTGTAACATGTTGTTGGAGGTGCTAACATCTGAGGTACATTGAGGGCAAAGGGAAATTCATCTGCATCTTGATATGTTTTATTGCTGGGTTTTAGGATATACGTAATCTGCCATCACGAGGCGGTTTTCCACAGAAAGCGAACCTAGTGTTGTCCTTGTGCCGTTCGAAGGTCTTTGAACCGTGGTGCTATCTCGTGAACCAGCCCGCATTTACACCAGTTCTGAACTGAACCAAGGATGCGTCATCAACAATGGGTGTTGCATGCAAAAGCAAAAAGTTAATGAGATGCATAAACCAAAGAATGATCTGACCAGTGGTCTCATAAAAACGGCAGAATCTAGCTGTTTAAAATGCTAGTCAACATCTGCAGTGCAATGCTAGTTGAATCGCTTTGTTTACTCATGGCAAAAGTTGATATGGACGGAAAACTCATGCTTTTAGCCTTCTCCCCTCTGAATGGCACAATGACATGCCCACTCGGTTTGCAGGAAAAACCAAGTGTTTTGTGGTTCGACTTCCGAACCAAGGTGCCATGTTGCGAACCGGCATTTGTTTGGTGGAAATGCGACGAACGGTTCAAATGTTGGTTTGCGAATGGGAACGGAGCCGGTTCTCTGTCGGTGGAAAAGGGCTAACTGTGACCTTCAGCCAAGTTCCTAGTTCAATAATAGGCTATCAACATAAGTTGAAACTTTGGGGACTGAAAGACAAGCTAAAGATTGACTGACTAGGTTTGGCTAATTCAACCATCAGTTAACTTCATAAACAGGCCTCTTACTTTGGATAGACCATAGCAATTCAGAGTGGTGATTAACACGCCCGGACTAACTCAACAATTGGTACCTCCGATGTGTTCGGTGTTAAATAGGTAGTAATAGTTACCATTATGGTAGCCAAGTTGTCAGAAGTGAATGCATATGGAGTGTTATAACAACTAGCTACTAAATCATGAACGCTTTACTTGAAGGTATCTACATAAGAGTGAAATGACACCATCATGACACATCAACTCTTACCCTAAACGTAACCCTAACCCTAATTTGCCATGACAAAAACAGAATGACACGTGATGACAAGTGTTATGTCATGAATGTTAATAACATGTTTGGCACGTTCATGACGGTGTCATATCACTCTTACCTTTTGATTGCACCTCTGAAGAGCATGGCATACATGTGGTGCCCACAAATGCCCATATGTGCGCGTCAAAATCTCATATTTCAACTAATAAGGTCACTTCACTAGTAACAAGCATTAGCTGAATAAGTTAAATGACTGAAACCACTACCACACATAAAAAGATACACTGAAGCCTGTAATTTCTATCTATACCAATGGTGGGAATGGTTTGCAATAGTTCAGCAACAGTCTGCAACAAGCACGCCCCACTTAAAAAGAAAAGGGCGGCAGAACATTCCCAAAACCTTAAAGCAAAATGATGCAAGAGTTGGAATTTATATGCCTCGTCATTTCAACCCTTTTTCAGTTTGCTCCTCACTGCCTTAGTGCAAAATGGGTAATGTAATACCAGCACAATACCTGCCATTCTAGGTATGTATTGGCAATAACAGAGACAATATTCATGGTATTACAAGTCAGTGCATCATCAAAATGAGCCATTAGTTCAAAGTAAAAGGAGGAGCGTCAGACCTTAATCTCTGTGCAGAGCTGAGTCTCGCTGTCCTCCTCGCTCACGTGGATGTAGAACTTGAGCGTGTTCCTCTGCACCATCTGCACCAGGCTGAGGAACACGTCCGGCTTGATCTGGCTGATCAGGCTGTTGGCCGCGCTCGTGCTGTCGCTGGGGTTGGCCGTGGGGGCGGGCACAAGGGCAGGATCGGAGGAAGGGGGCGGTGCCTGGTGTGGCTGCTGCTGCTGCAGCTGACTGACCGCTGAGGGAGAGGAGACAGGAGGGTCCAGGGCGAGGGCCGAGACCATTGGTTTGACTTCTGGGGTTTTCTCGGCTTTCTCCATGGCAGTGGCGAGGGGCTTGTGGGGGTCTTTGACGGTGCCCATGCGTGGCTTGCTCGAGGTCTTGGCCGGTGGGGCAACCGAAGCGGTGGGGGCTTTGGCCGGTGGGGTAAAAGAACTCGTAGGGGCAACAGCAGGAGGAGGGGTAGAAGCGGCGGCGGCAGTAATGGAAACTGCAGAGGGAGCCACGTGCGCTGGGGCAATAGGAGCAGGATGGTGTAGGGTTGGAACTGCCGGTGGGGCAGAAATAGCACCAGAGACATTGGGGGGAGGATGCGATGGGGTAACTACCATGGGTGCGGCTGGGGCCAGGCCTATAGCGTTGGCAGGAGAGTGGACGGGGGGTAGAACCGTCGTGGGAGCCGCAGTAACCGTAAGCGGACCTGGGGCAGGAGCGAGAGTGAAGGCAGATGTGGGGGTAAAGGCAGGAGGGGTGGAGGCAGTAACAGTTACGGGGTGCTCCACTTTGACCCCCGGCGCAGGGGCAGATCTGGGCGGGGCCAGAAGGTGTCCGATGCGCTCGCGGAGTGTGCCGAGGTACGGCTGCACGGCCAGCGGCTTGACGTGGTGCGATACGAAGGTGGAGAAGGTGGAGCTGAGCCGCAGCAGGTGGGGGTCGGGCCACTGCGCCGGGGCCTGGGGGGCGTAGTAGATGTGCTGGCTGTCCATCAAGTGCTTGATGTGGGACGAGAGGCACTGGAACTCGTTGTGGACGATGGCGTCCAGGGACTGGCCCATCGCTTTGCTGTCGCCGTCCGCTCGACGGGGGATGCGCTCCGGGACTGGGAGAGGACCCTTCTCTGTTTACACACAGGGATGAGAAGACGTGTGTCAACTACACACTTAACACACACATCATGTATCTGTGCAGCTATGAGCAATCATTCTCATGTATGCTTCCTCCATGGTGGAGCGAGCAATCACTTGCTACTAGAGGGGCATCCCTCTCCAACTTCAAGAAACTTTTGATGACACAATTCTTCCAAGAGTAGCTCCTCTCCTAACACATGTAACGAACCCTGCATCCTGCATAATGGTGTGGTATGGCAGCTGCTCTGCTGCAGACAGGAAGGCACTGCAGCGGGTGGTTAAACTGACTATGCAGACCATCGGCTGCAGCCTACCCACATTGATATAAACTAGCAGGTGCAAAAAAAGAGCCTTCCTACTATGTATTTCTATTTATAGTAGAGATGCACCGATTGCAATTTTTTGGCCGAGTCCGATATCCGATTTTTCATCGAGTTTGACCGGCCGATACCGATTTTAGCCGATTCCGATTTAATTTCTTCTAACCACTTTACAGCACAAACAAAGAGTTATTTTCTAGCCTATATTTTCTTTAATACAACATGTTAGAAATGTAATCAACTTATCAACTGGCTGGTAGAAAAATGTGAATAGACAGATTCTTCTTCAAGTCTTCTTCAGCTGCAGTAATCCCAGTGTGGGACATTCATTTCACACATGTAGAAATGCACTAGGAACACTATTTCTTTCCTTCTCACATCCATATGCAATATCCAACTGTAAATATCTTCAGAATACTGATAACTGAAGTTAGTGCTACATAGGCTGAGATGTTGGAAAATGACAACAAAAAAAACTAATTTTGAGAAGCCTTGAAACACAGCAAATTACATACATTCTCAGTCCACACTCTTTGAACTTTCGCGATTGCTTGCGGATACTAAGGAAGTGTCCATATTTGGATGGCATAACGTTATGCAGGAGAAACACAGCTTTCCAACGACACCACGCATGATATGTTATGATATGATACGGCATAAAATCGGCATGTCTCAGACTGACCGGCCGGTCGCCGGTCGTGGCCGATCACGTGAAAATCGGCCGATTCCAATCGGCGGCCGATCGATCGGTGCATCTCTAATTTATTGGTTATCTATTGTTTAATCAACGAGGACCTGAGTACTACAATTTCACTCCTACAATACTTGAATCCTTGAAACCCAACAAGCTCATGCTTACCAAGCACTTCCTTTTCTATCTGCTATCTCTGCTACTACTATGTATTTAGTGCTACCCTAATGTGTCTCTGAGTGGCTTACGTAGCTTGAATGGAGTCCTCATTTGTGAGGTGTCACTTATGATGAAAGCGTAAGCTAAATAGATCTGAATAAATGTATACTGTAAATACACAGAAAATTAGCACATTCCACATTGCCTGACCAAAAGCAAATTGAATGACTTCAATGAATGCAAATGATCTACATTCCACAAGGAACATACGTATCCGTTCCATTCATCTGACCTATGCTGAGTCTACATTAAGCCAGGTAAATATAAATATACATATCTGAGGGCAAAACAATCCACATTGCAAACCACATAGGTATTGATTTTCAAAATTGCATCAGTGAAAGAACACGCCATAGAAGCATTTGTTGTTGGTGGTGTCTGGAATCAGCTTCATATTTGAAGCTCTCCCATTTGGCCTGTACACACTACAAGGCAAACCTGGAGTTCACATGTATCCACCGCTTTCCGGCTTAACAGAGTTATAATGAAGCATATTCATGTGTCTGGCTTAGTGTGGACAGGACCCTAAACAGCCATTGCTTAGTGTGGACAGGACCTTAAACAGCCATTACCTGAGTGACCCCAGTGGTCGAGGACGTCTGAGGACGAGGTGGCCTGCTGCAGAGGCTCTCCGGGTGATGCAGGACTGCACACATCCATACTGCTCATACTGCCTGCTGTCTGATCCTACACACACACACACACACACACACACACACACAAACAATAAATGTTACAATTTTCTAAGCATTCAGAAAAGGACCAGCACACTTTGATTGAGTTAAACTTTTGAAAAAGTAAGGGAAAAAGCGCAACACGCGATGGTTTAGCGTCGAAACGTCAGCACACCAGCCAATAAACTGGTGATTCTACAAAGCAGCGGTGTTGCCCTTTTTCCCTTACTTTTTAAAAAGTTTATCACAACTTTCCAAGCATAACATGCAGTAATAGCAGATACCTCAGAAGGGGTAGATAACACTTGGATCTGAAGGGCTGCCAGTCCCAAGCCTATTACAATTGTATCTTCAACTACAGCATGACGAACAGAGCTGGGCACTGACCTCTAGGTAGTCCTGCGTAGACGACGGCTCCTCGTCCTTCACTCGTGACCGCAGGTCCAGGTCCGTCGCCTCGGCCCGGCCCAGGCCCAGCTCCAGCCCCAGCCCCTCGGCGCTGACCCGTTCCAGGGTCTCGGCGGCGACCTCGGCCCCCGAGGCGCCGTGAGTGATGGCCCGGTTGAGCGTGCTCATGAGCAGCTTGATCAGCCGGTGCGTCTCGGACGTCGGGCCCACGCGGTCGCGCAGGTCAGTGTCACAGATGCCCATGCTGTCCATCACCATGGAGAGGGACAGCGACGGACTCTCCTCAGAGCCGCCCTCCTCACTACCAGGCACTGAGAGAGGGGAAGAAAGAGGGAGCACAGAGAGAGAGAGAGGGAAGAAGGAAAGAGGGTGCAGAAAGAGAGACAGAGAGGGGGGGCAGAAGACAGAAACAATGAAATGGGGAAGGACACAGACAAAGAAATTAAGTTACTCTGGTTTGACACAGAATTAAAACACCCTAAGCATGCAAGCACATAGACTGAGTCACTTATGTTGGCCCCTGGAAAGTCCTAAAGATGTCCCCATGGGTGAAATTGTAATGAATGACGCAACAGTAAAAGCACAGTGTGACCCAGAACATTTGGAGGAACAACTGGGTGCAAGAAGGGTGAAATTGATTAGCCATAAATGAGAAGCAGAACCACCGATCCCACTCTTCAAGTGATGGCCTGGCTTTAAACTAGACTGACTCTCCTCAATCAGTGCTTGGAAATGCTTGTCAAAAGATCATATTTCAAAAGAGAACAAGCCAAATAAATAACTGTCTTGTCAACTGGCTGTAGTTAAATGAAGACAGCCTTCGGGAGCAAACTCAACGCCAAGACTCCTTTTTCCATTTGAGCATTTGTAATATTCTTTGAACTTGAACAGATGCACAAAGCATTGTGGAACAACTAATAGGAGCAAGGAATTTAACATTCTTGCATTCTGCCTCAGTAGGATTCAGGGGTGAGAATCCAAATACTTATAAAACTTAAAACAAAATCTAAACATTCAACAAACTAACACGAAACTGGTCAGATGATGAGTATCTAGTATCTAGGGATGACAAAACTAAAGCTAAATATCTCACACTGAAAAACTGTTTTGTCCAGTGGAACAGCACACTGTCCCAGCACCCCATCCCAGCCCTGGTGCACTGCTCACCTCTCCCAGGCTCTCCGTTGCTCAGCAGGCTGGTCCTCAGGTACTTGCTGGCCTGCGCTCCCCCTTCATCCTCTAACCTCCTTTTGAGTCCGGCGGCGTCCCAGCCGTCGTCTTCGTCCTCCCTCCCCCCCGCCAGCGTCCGTTTGTGCATGTGGATCAGCTGCAGCAGCTTCTCCATCTTCTCCTTGTCGTACTCTCCTCCCGTGCGCTGGGGGGCTCTCTGGCTCCCCCCGTTGGCCTGCGTCACTCGGGCCGCTGATGCAGGGGCCGCCGATGCGGGGGCCGCCCTCTCCTGACTCCCCCAGTCGGAGGCTGGGCTGCGGTCGTCCGACATCCCCGCGGGCGACGGTGCCGGGGAGATGGCCAGGCTGGACGCCGATGCGGAGGCCGTGGCGGTCGCTGCTGCCGGAACGGTCGAGGACACGGACGGCGGCGGTCTGTGCGGTCGCCGCTGCTCCAGACCCTCGCCGCTGAGCAGGCCGTGGGCCTTGGTGGTGGCCAGCTGGTAGCAGGTCGGCCCGTGGAGATAGGTGCGCAGGGCATCGCCGCTGAAGCGCGGCCGGGGACCCGAGGGGTATCCGGGCCGCTCGTCCAGGTGCTGCCGGTACTCGGGCAGCCGGAAGGCGGCCGGGGGGCCGCGGCCGCTCCGCTGCTGGCCCAGGTAGTCCGTGGCCTGGCGCTCCACGGCCGCCCCCAGGTCCTTGGGCGGGTGCGAGCGCAGGCGCAGCAGTGCGTGGTGGATGGCCGGCAGGAAGGGCTCCAGCCGACGCAGGACCACGCCGTCACTCGGGTCGCGAGGAGGGGGAGCAGTGCATGTGGCTGCTACACGGGGGAGGGGACCAAAGAAAGAAACAGAGAAAAAAAGAAAGCGAAAGAACGAAAGGGACAAAAAAGGGGAAGAAACAATTCGTACAGTTAATGAAAAAGACTTGTCAAAACATTTCAAAGATATGAAAACTAAATGTTGGCAATAATGGCAGCAACAACCGAATGACAAACTTTCACTTACAGAATTTTGTTGGGGCCAGTCTAGGGTCTTGAAAGATGAAGAGGGCCTGTAAACCTTTTTCCAATCGACTCTTCCTCTCTAAAGTGCACAGATGAGAGGGGGAAAAAAGATGATATTTACATCCTGAGCAGTCTAAAACAGAGTGTCATAACACAGGAAGTGTCAAGGTATATGTACTTGCACTTGTGTTTTTACCATTCGATATTTGCATTTGGGCGGATGAAAGCAGGAAGAGAAATCCTTTGTCCATCAAAGGCTTCACAAGCACCTGGAAACAAAACAAAACAAAATTGGTAACAAATACTTTAGGAAGCAGGCCAAGTAGCAGGCCAAGTGACAGTGCCAGCTAAATATGGGCAACAGTGATATCCAACAGTCAGATTTAAAAACAATCAACACATCAGTAAGAAACAGGAGTAACCGCTGTTTTTGTTGTAGTATAGAATTTGATGTCTTACTATTTTGTCCTTCTCAAGCTTCTGTAGCAGTCCAGATAGATTTTGGTTGCCAGGTTTGCTCTTGCTCACCACCTCAAACAAACTGCAGTACATGCCATACTTTAACACTGCAATGGAGACACAAAGACAACACACAAATCCAGATTAGATCATTTCAAACCAAGGTCACAGGGTTCACATGCAGAGTGTATATATTCTAACTCTTCCAACACTGGCATGTCACGCCCATTTGGATATTCTATGGATATTACCAGAGCCATATAAAGAGAGAGTTGCGACAACTCCATTGACGCTAATGTTCCATATTTTCTCAACAATAGTTCCCGGAAGCTAGGATCGAACACACAGTAAAAGACGGTTATTCTAACGAACAGTCAATCGCTTCCGGGAACTATTTGAAGTTACACGAACCACGTCACAAACCAACATTTTCTGTACCCGGGTTGTCGCAACTCTCTCTTTATATGGCTCTGGATATTACTACAATATTTGAATAAAAGCATCTGTTACATCATCCATCAGATTGACTCATCTTTTACAGCAATGCCTTGAGTTCTCAGTCAAAAAACACCCACCACCATCAAACAATACAAAGGTCATGTGTGCTTTTAGGCATACGTGTTTTTTTTCATTCACATGTAAGCATTACAATGCATCGCATTTCAGTGGACTTGATACAGTTTAACAATGAGTGTTCTATCTGAGACCATAGCAAGTAGACCTCACGTGACTTCACTGGGACACTGACCTTCCCGCTTGCCGTAGAAGGTGTCCCACGATAGCAGCGCTGGTATCTTCCTCTTCATTGCATCCAAGTGCATCGCTGTGCTGACGTCCAGTTTATCAGGTCTAACACAAACGGGGAAAAAAATAAAAACATTTGGAACTTGGACCAATTAGACAATGAGTTGTTGCATCAGCGTTCTTAAAATTGGCAAGGCATTGAGAAATTGAGAAAGACAGAATAAAAAACAAGCCTGCGATTTTAAGAAGGTGTGGGTGTGTGTGTGTGTGTGTGTGTGTGTGTGTGTGTGTGTGTGTGTGTGTGTGTGTGTGTGTGTGTGTGTGTGTATGCAGCAGGCACTTACATTCGGAAGGGCAGAAGGGGGAGGTTGGAAGATCGGATGCTAATCTGGAAAAGCTCCTCTCCCTTATTCACCAGGGTCCCACTCCAGACCGTGTACCTGCGCCTCACTACGGAGCCAGAAGAAGAGAAAAGCCTTTTAGTCTGTCTGACCAGCAGCTCACAACACTCACGGTGCCTCTCATTTGGGCTTTTACACATCCTCCCTCGCCCTCCTCTGGCCTCAATCCTCACTGATCTACATAAAGAATGATGGGGCGAAAACAATGGGATAGTCTATCCAGTGGGAACGCCCCTCGAGGATCGAGGAAGCATGTTGAGAAGCACCTTTAGTCTGTCTGACCAGCAGCTCATAACACTCAAGAGTTCGGACACCACAACTGATGTCAAATTAGAGTGAAGGATACAGAATCACTGACAACTTTGATACAACAGATTTTTCCACCACGTAAAAACAAACAAACAAACAAACAAAACCTACTCTGACAAGCACTACACATCCAAGACAAGTAGAGATGAGATATTTATGAAGGAGCCTGTCTCGAACGTACCTCGATTTCCATCACTCATGGGGCTGTTGAGCCTGAAACAATTACAGAAAAGATCAACACAAATCCAAAACAAAACAACAACAACAACAACAACAACAACAACAACAACAACAACACAATTAGAGGCGCGCTAAGGGCACCTTAGACAGCTCCAGCAGGGCAATAATAGCTGATAAAATGACCACATTCATCATTAATTAATCAGTCAATATCATGTAGTTTTGCGTCTCATTTCCCAAGTGTGACAATTGGGGCCGTACCTGTTTAGAGAGGCCCCTGTTTCTTTGCCTCTGTACTGGAAAGACAACACTGCGTAAGGGCACACGTGTCTGGGCCGGGCCTTCAGCTCTTCGTAGGCAAACTCAAACAAGTATTGCTGCGCAAGAGTAACAAAAATAAACATTTAAGATTAAAAAAAAAAACAATACATTTATCACACACAAACATGTGGCTCCGCGAGGGATAGCTGACAGATAGTGGTTTGCTGGCTTTGGTTTTCTCAACGCATTGCTAAATTCAAGATCAACAAAAGGGAGGCTTCAAAGTTGCTGACAGGGTGTGTTGAGACTCAAAGCGGACGTGTAGGAGGAAGAGGATCAGACAGCCCCTATGCATACCTGAGTGTGCTCAAACGCCCGGTAGGAGTAGAGGGACGCCACTTTGCTCGCGTTCTTGAACACGTGACAGTCGAACTTCTGCGTAGGGTCCACCACGTTCTTTGGTGTGCTTTCATATATGGTTTTTAATTTACCCTATGGGCACAGAAGACAACGTATGTGAATACACAACATGAAAGCAGTCTGCGGAGAAAGGCTAAAAAGAAATATATCTTCATTTCACCAAAAGACTTGACAGGAGATATTTACCTTCATAATTTTGAACACTATGATTTCTCCGGTTGTTCCGGGTTCAAATGTATTGACTTGCAATAGATCAGAGTACCTTGACAGATACACACCTGAAATCATACAAAATATGTGAGAAGATGTGGATATCCGTTTCAGTCATCCTTTTTAATCCAATTCTACCTACGCTTTTCACCTCATTCTTGGGAGCAAGCAACTGTGCAACACCTCCACAATCAGACTCAAATGGACGAGCAGAAAGAAGAGACAAAGGGTAAGCAGCAGCTCTACCCGTCCTTAGGGTGCTAAGCAGTAGGCCTGCGCTGAATTCATTTCCAGAGACAATGACCCAGAATCACTCTGGAACATGCCTCACATTTCCTAAACTTGCATATAATGAGGATACTTTCAGACTTTGCCCAGAGTTTTGACCAGCCCTGACCACAAGAGCAAATCCACTGCCATCACAGCGAACGCAGCTGCAATCAACCCCTCTAGGGCACCATTAGCAGGTTGCCTACACACAGGAACTGGTGAAGTCACAAAGACCAGGGGGCCGTTCTACAAAGCGGGGCTACGGTCAGTACTTTTTAAACTACAGATGCTCGACCCAGTGTTTTTCTACAGACCAGTGGTGGTAACTGCTCCTGCAGTTACCTGGACAAGCCAGTAACATTGCGTTGAGGTGTTGTATAAAGAAAAATACTTTCAGGCAGCAGAGTCAGACAGAGTCGTTTGGTGATGCTGAAATTTAACAGAGAGCTTCATCACCGTACCGGAGGACAACAGGTAGTCACACCCTCAAGGTCTGAAGACAAAGGAAACTCAGACCCTTATATACCATCTTAACAGAATCTTTCAGACTCTTCAGCCATGCAAGCACAACTCACACTACACACCTCATCCACATCAGGCTAGTTAAAACCAGAGTTTGTGCCAACTTGTCATAAGAGAACCATATAGCCGTGTGCATGACGACCATTATGGTTTGGAATTTGAAGGCTTCACGCCATCCCTCAAGGTCTGTGTGTAGGCGCCTCTACAGTGGCCACTTCAATCCCCCGGTGACACTGACAGGGCCATTCCCTGGCTCCTAACTACTTCTAGAGACTGCTGATAAATTCTCTGACAAGTGACATTGAGTACAGAGATGAACACACATAGAAAAGGCCTCGGACATAAAACAGTAGATCACATAAGAAATCAAAATGATATTATTATTAACGATTAAAAAGATTTGCTCAGGTAACCACACTCACCTTTAGCAGGACTGCCCAGCATGCTGACACGGGAGTGGCCCACAGACAGACCTTTCTCACAGATGGCTTGGACCTGCAAAGCCACAGGGGCAGAGCTACAGGTTACATTCACACTCCTTGTGCTAATCACCTGGAGTCATCTGTTAACGCACATGGGCTGTACAGATCCGTCAACAAAACTATGGAGTTTTGAATAAATTAAGCTTTGATATTGGAGAGCAAACATATTTGCTCTTCATATCAACACCTTAATTCATAAACAAATAAATGCACTTTGTGGTTCTGATTGCTTAGTTGACTGAAGCAAATTAAAGTGTCATGTTATGTTATAAACGTATTACAACACTTTTTGACAATAACACAGTCCTTACAGGTGAAAAAATAACTCACACATTAAGTCTGACAGCATAGGTGAGTGGCGCAGTTTAAACACACTCAAAATCTGAGTGGCAAGATTTGTGTAACTGATTATCTTGTGCTTTGGTGTGTTCATCTGGTGTGTGTTGTCCACCCAACTGGACATTGCCACCTTTCAGTTCACCTGGCCCAGGTGGGATCAAAGACTCACCTTGTCTTTGTCCGGAAGCAAGAAGCCGTACGTCTCCTCCAGCTCTGCATCTGTGCGGCCATGCTGCTTGAGTTCCCTCTTCTTCTCAATGAACTGCCAAGGAGAGATCCAGAAGCAGGATATGTTAATCACACCACTGTCGTGGTTTTTTATAATAACCACTTAATATAGCTACAGTATGGCAGATACAAGCTTTCATGAAAACCATTCAGAGCAGCAATAACTGATCTGACTGCAGCTACTCAGTAACATAAATGTTGAAGTCTTTTAAGATTTAAGATTGCAATCTCCTGCTAAAGAGCTGTCTGTTGAATCTTTTCTTGAGGACGCAGACACCCATGTGTGTAATTGTGAACAACCATGGCATGGTATGTGGGATTTGGGATGTGCTTATGCAATGGAACAATAGGAGGACTTGATGTAGTCGTCTTACAACGACTACGTGATCATTTCTGAGATTCTGATAAATTTTTAAACCGGAATTGTGCATACGTCATGGTTGAAAACGTATCAGAATCTCAGAAATAATCACATTTGCAGTCGTCTTAAGATGGCCCGAATCGAATCCCTCCAATATTACATGGGGGTGTGGTGTGAGGTGGTAGCGTGGCCACTAGAGAAAAGTCAGCCAGGGATCAATTCCTGAACTGGACCTTGTCAGTCCCTGTCGCTTTGTGTGAGAGCACCTGCTAAATCCCACTCTTTGCCTTTATATGTACAACAGGGACTGAGACTTTGTGGGAATTTGAGTGGTAAGACCAAAAGCTTACTTCTTTCTCGAGGAGCTCGTTGTGAATGAGACGGGCTTTGGTGTATGTGAAGGTCCCCCGCGAGTTGGGCTCCAGGTAGAAAGAGGAGAGAAGCCTCACAAGTTCATCAAACTCACGAGATTCCGGGGAAAGGTTCTGGAACAAACCTAAAACAAAGGACAAAAAAAAGAAAGAAAGCATGAGCATTTCCACAGTAATCTACTAGAAGACAATAACACCAAGGAGGAAAGATTTCAAACATCCCAAAGACAACAATTTGGTCATCTGAAGAAAATGTTAATTTTGTGTTTAGAATATGTCTGTCACAAATGCACCTCACTATGCCTCACAAGTGTTTATCGGCCCTTTGAAAAATTGTGTTAGTCAGCTAATTTAAAACCGTTTCTGTCCCAGCTCTAGGCTAGTATACGGCCTCAGTTGACTGCCGGTATTATAAGAGGAGGTGAATGGTGTGGATGGTGATAGTTTCACTTTCTAAACTGAACTTTCTCCACCTCTACCGAAAACAACAGGAAAGACAAGGGCAACTACCAAAGTGATGAATAACTTCCCAAACATTTGCATACCCTGTTAGACATCATTCCATAAAAAAACCCACAGCAGATAGTAGTACTAAACAGGGTATTGAAGATGCCGAAGTACACAGTAGCTTACTGAAGGTGGGGGTCCACAGTGTTAATAAAGGCAAGTGTATCTAGTAATGTAGCCATGACATCAGCTTTCTGAATCAACTGAATGCACGGATTGAGACTGAGCACAGTCAGGATTTTGCTTTTGTAGAACAGAATCTGGAAGCTAGACATAAGCTGAGGAGTGGACAACACCAAATACAATGCCCAAGTCAAACTAACAGTTCCTATATATTTGAAATACAATACTTTAGATTTGTACAAAACACTACCATTTTCTCCATTCCATTAATTTTCTAACCGAATATTTACACTGATGACCACAACACAGAAATGCACACGACAAGTAATTATCCATGGAAGTCAGAGTACAATAACACCATCAGTTGCATAAGACCTCCATACATAAAACACACATCTCCAAAATTTCAAAATTATAAAAAGCAATTGCCAAAATTCCCAAACTATAATTTTTCCACAGCTGGAAATTGGATTTGAAATGTCTATGACCTTCATGTCTATGGGAACCCTGCAAGTCAATGAAGCTGTGTCACAGAAGTTTTTGGAAAGCATATGAGACGAAAGGACTTACTAGAAACCATGACATAACATAACGTACAAACCTATTTTCTCTCTCTACACTGACAAACTTAGGCTGACACTCCAGAAAGACACACTTTTACTTTCAATTCAAGTTGTGCAGTTAGCCAGCCTCTTCCTTATCATTTTTTTTAATAGTTCTATTTGACAAGACCTGGACAACAACCATGACACATGACTAGGACCCTCACATAACCCGGTCTGGGTCTATTTAAAGCCTGACTGGAGACAGATAGTGAAAATATTGCATTACATTCTGAGACGAATCAAGCACAGCACACAAAGCACTAGCCATAGCACCATGCAAAAACACAGGGAGACATGTCAAAACAATCACACAGCCTACACACTCATACTCATACCAGTATCCACCACGGGGTATACCCACAACAAGTAATCCAGAATCGGATATGAAATGTGAAGCTTTAGATCGGGTGGCCATGTTTACTACTGGACAGCCCACACAGAGCGCTTCCAGAGTAACAAAAAACCTTCATGGTGTTGAAGGAATGAAATGAGCTATTAATAATAATGATGGCTCTGAGAAAGACTGGGCAACTGAAGCCACAATTAACTCCCAAGATCACCGGTGACACTCAAGGCAGCTGGGGCCAGGCAGGGCTGCAGCTGTTATGTAGTGTGAAACAGTGCTTTGGGGCAACAGGCAGGTCAGGGTGGGCTATGTGCTATGCCATGCTGTTAGTGGCACTTCTCATTTTGCATCCAGACCCAGGCTACTTCTGACGGCCAGAAGTTCAGCTCAGTTCAGTTTTGCCTCTATTCCAAAGGGGAAGGAACGCTGATAGGGGCACACTTGAGGACATATGGAGGGACTGGGTGAAAAAAAAACAAAGAAACTGAGAAAAAAACAGAGGCCTGAGACATGGGTGAACCATGAACCATGTGTGTCTTGGGTGGTCACGTAAGAGTGGTGAAGTAATAAACACCGAGGCCTCGGCCTAATGCATGGCGAGCCAGCGCGCATCCGAGGAAGTAGGAGTGGTGAGCCAACCTGTGTAGCTTGGCAACTAACGTCAACTTAACGGCAAAAACGGTGGATTTGTACATTATCGCATGCACAAGTTCACTCCACACATGTTAATCGTTAACGGCAATTACACTACACCATAGACCAGGAACTTAGTGCTCATGTCTTCACGTGGCTTCTTGCTTTCGAATTTACCTGCCAGACCGGGTTATGAGTGTGTTAGCTAGCTAACAGTTCAGAGCTCGACGTGTGGTTGCTAGCTATACAATTAACAATATAGCGTTAACTAGTTGCCCTCTGCAACATGGCCTGTGTTATGGCGTTAATTATCAGCTGTTACGAAAATTCCGTCTTAAAAGCCAACATTACATGCAGCCAAGGGTGAAATATGAAACAGACAATCCCTTTCAGGCTTCAGCTACTGTTAGCTGGCGAGCTAGCTAGTATTAAGAGGACACAACCTTTCCTTTCCTTGATCTTCCGCGGAATCTGAAAATTTCTTCTTAGCAACTCTTCTGCAGGTCTCTGAAGTGTCGACGGTGAAGTACTGTTGGTTTTTAAATCCATCATCCCGCTCTTCCGCCGCTCAGACGTATCTTGTTCAGACATTTGCTCGTCTTCACATACAGCTTGTTCGCCATTTTGCTTGGATGTGGCCGAGATACTATCTGACAACAATTGCTTCTGAGAGTTGCAGCCCTCGGATGAAATCCCACTGGACTTAAGGCTTTTGTTGTCGTTTTCAATTTCCGCGTAAGAATTGCAGGCCATTTTTAGGCACTGCGAACCTCTGCTGAGGGCGAAGAAATAGGTAACAGCGCAGCTTTGCGGAGTGCCTGTCCTCTTCAACCAGCCTCCGCCATTATGCCTCTGACGTATGGCCTTCTCCACCACTGCAAAACCCTAGCGTCACTGTTTCAAGTCAGCTTTCGCCCTCCAGAGGCACTTAATAAACAGTGCAGTGTTGGGAAGTAGTTGTCGCTAACACTATCTTCAGGATATAATTTAGTAGGGCCTGCTCACTTGTGAGAAATTAATAAGCACAGAAGACCAGACTATTTTAGTCTAAAATTGGCTGACAGAGCAACATTTGATTTGTCAATGCACTCGCAAGCCCGTGTTTCTTTTTCTTTTCTTTTTTTTCTCAATTTTTCATCAGGTAATATAAAGTTTTTGTTGGAAGGTGGTGGTGTTGGTGTTGGTGTTGGTGTGTGGGGGTGTGGGCTTATCTTTTTTAAGATCTCAGAGAAGTATGGCTTTTCTGATCCTCTTCCTGGCACTTTTATGTTTTAAGACAGACCATTCTGTGTGGGCCAAAATTAGGCCTGGCCAGACTAGGGCAGATGTGTTTTGAAAAATACAGCACAAGAGAAATGCTGTATATTCTACACTGGAGGATAGCCTTCATGCAGTCTGAACTGTAGGACAAGCTATTTCAATAGAGAAATAGCTACAACTAGGCTATTTTAAACCTTTTGGAAGTGTTGACAGTTACTGTAGGTGGGTGTGTGCCCTCAGCCCTACAAAATGATTCCTCTGGCTGTATTTTTATTGTGTTCATGTGTGATATTAAGATGGTTGTGTGAGGGCATAAGTAAGCCTCTGTATGTGTATGAATGCATAATGATGGTGATACTTGTATTGTTTTTAATAGGCTATCAGATTATGTGTCATGGCGAGCTTGGTCTGGGTTGAACGGCATCACTGAGGTTAGAGACCATTCCTTATAACATGTAAGTAGGCAACTTCTAATTTATTATGTCAATGTATAATTCGTTTTAATATTATTTGGTTTATATTTGCATAATATAGGCTATTTGATGTAACCCTACCCAATAATTTGACCAAACGTATTGGCGTGAGCTTTAAATGTAATGTACGCAGTTCCATTATAGTATTTCCATCCCAAAAACAGGAAATATATTACAAAATAATGAATCTGTTATACATATCTTCTAGATTAATTCTGTTTTATTGCCACCTGAATGTGTAAGTCACTGAAAGGTCTCATTTTGATGATGGCTGTATTAAACCTATATTTGTGAACTTTTGACCCCCATATCCTCCGCCTCCCTTTTTCATGAGTAAGAAAATTAATTGCTTGCCACAAAAACAACAACAATGATAATAATATTACATGAAGCAAACAATGATTGAGTATCAGACTTTCACAAAGTATCAATGAATAAACTAGCAGGTCATTTTGAATCAGCAAATGAATAGGTTTATGACCAATCACCTCTCATCTGATATACTAGTGCCTTTGCCATATACATCATACTCTTTAAAGCGGAGGTAGTCCTTCAGCCTGCTTGGTAAAGGCAGGTAGCTTAAAAACACCGGTGACTTCAGACGTAGACTCCGTAACCGCTCTCGGATGCTCAGACGACACAAGTGCTTCAGGCTGCGTACATTTGCTGTGGACATGGAAATGCAGTTGCAGGTCATTATTGCGTTAAGTACATAGCTTACATAGTCCTTTGGACAGGCCATTTTTCACATCTCACAATCTTTCGATAAGTAACACTTTAGAAAATTGCAAAATTCCTGTCTACAAAGGCATCCGCAACCATTATTCAAAGGGAATGCTTAAAGTAATCATGCCTGAAGGATGAGGACACTCACCTTGGATTTGGCAAATATCGTCCCACTGTTTTTGTTCCATTAGAACGGTTTTCAGTTTGGAGCAGAGGGTGACATGGTCAACATAATCCAGCATGATGCGGACCACTTGCCCTGATAAGTGCTTCAGCCAGTACACAGTTATCACTTCACAAAACTGCAGAGAGAGAGAGAGAGAGAGAGAGAGAGAGAGAGAGAGAGAGAGAGATGAATGAGTGACTGGGAAAGAGCAGTCAAGTCATAGGGGGGCATCAATATATATTTGTATTCTTTCCCTCAATCTTTTTGTTCTCTATGATTTGACCATCCCAACAATTAAAACAATTGGGGCTGGAATAGTCACTGCAACATAATCAGTACTACTGTAGCCCTGGGTCACCAGTTAAAACAGTAATGAAACACCCCCCCCCACACACACACACACACACACACACACACACACACAGACACACACAAGACATAAAAATAAAATAAAATATATATACAAAGACGTTAGCCACACCACTCTGGTCCGTTGCTTGTCTCACCACCATGTCTTTTATAACTGAGGCACTCCAGCCCTCGTAGTCCGCAGGCACGTGCGGCCCGTCGCCGTAGGGACAGTCGAAGCAGCGCTGCACGTCATACCCGTAGTTGAGCAGCATGCGCAGCATCACCTCGTCCTTGAGCGCGTACTGCAGGGCCGAGGGGAAGTGCGTGGTGTTGATGCGCGAGTAGTAGTTGACGTTGGCGCCGTAGCGCAGCAGCATGTTGATGAGCTCGTAGTTGCCCTGGCGCAGCGCCACCTGGAGGCAGTTGATGGGGTCCTGGTTGGGCATGGCGCCCGCGTCCAGCAGCAGCCGCGTCGATCGGATGTCGTTGTTGAACACGGCGAAGTACAGCGCCGACCGCCGCTCGTCCTCGTAGTTGCGTCGCACCCTGGGGTGCAGCATGAAGTTGGCATCGTAGCCCGCGCTGATGAGCAGCTCCAGGCACTGGGTTTGCCCGCCAGCCGCCGCAGAGTGCAGAGGGCTCATGCCACTCTTGGTCACGGCCTCCAGTTTGGTCACTGGGATCAACTGCTCCAGCACTCTGTGAACCGGGGAGGGACAGCAAGGAGTGATGATCGTTACCAGCACCTTACAACTCCCCCTGATTTGTGAATGATGCTAGTCTAACTGAACAGAGTTATGAGTTTGCGTCATACACACTTATATCGGTTTGTGCCATAGGGCTCATTGTACAGAAGCCATCTCATCCATGACACAAGTATCAAAACAGGTTTGTCCCCCAACAGATTTTTACAATGCATTAGACATCACAGCTTCATTGTAAGCATTCCATTTTCGATCATAGTAAGTAAGTAAATGACTACATTAAGCCATGCATTTCAGTTTTTCCCCAGTGAATCCCAAGGCACTTACAGAATATGTCCTCTGTAAGACACCCTGTGGATGGGTAGGTGGCCTGTATGTATGGGTACATTGGGGTCAGCGCCATAATCCAGCAGTACAGCTATAACGTCTGGATTACCGGAGGCAGCTGCCTCAAATAATATGGAGCCAGAGTTGGCTGACCGGGATGAAACCTTAGCCCCTAAAGGAGAGGACGACATATGGAGCAGTAGAGGGAGGGAGACCCAAGAGCGTGTGAGATACAGAGCGATAAGAGTGAGCGGATGAACAGTCAAAATGTTACCCTCAGGTTTGGCAACTTGCAGTTGAAAAAGAGAGTAAGATGCAGATAAGAGTTAGAGAGAGAAGGGTGAACAGAATAGTCAAAATGGAACCCTCAGGTCGGTCTGGAAGCTTACTGTAGCAATACTGGTTAATAATGAATAGCATAACATGATACAGGTCCAATATCTTGATGGATTTGGTGAAACGATATACAGACAGCATATCATACCTCCCTGGAGTAGAATTTCAACAATATTCAGGTGGCCTGCTTGAGCAGCCAATCCCAAGGGGGTGCGTTCACTGTCATCACAGGCGTTGGGGTCTGCTCCCGACTGCAGGAGAAGGTAAGTGTAGTTGGGCAAGCCCAGCAGGGAGGCCTCGTGGAGAGCAGTTCTCTGTAGGGCCCCTCTTTGGTCCACTTTGGCATCGTAGTGAAGGAGGAGAGCTACCATGTCATACTGGTCATTCTTTATAGCTGAAATGAAAAGACAGAAAAAGAATGGAAATAGTGGAAATGGTGTTAGGAAAGTGAGGGGACAAGACGATGTGTGTGTGAGAGAGGGGAAGGAAGATGTCATTAAATGAATCATGAATACATAACAATGAAAATGAACAAATAAAAGGAAATCAAATCTCTTGAAATAATGACACATTACTTGCAGTACAGAGTGTGTTTAGAATGTGTCAGTCATTTGAGCTCTATTTCACTGCATCATGCTCCTGAGCGGCTCCACCACCTTGTAGCCTGCGCTGCGTGTGAACTTTAGGAGTTGGCCTGAAAGAGTCAATTAACAGCTCACTTGCCCCACCCATACATTAGCACATAGTTCCACCTTCATCCAACACAGCTGTCTGTGATCACTGGCTACAAGTCAACTCAACAACCAAATGAGGTTGAGAAACTCTTCCCTTTGTGAGTGGCATGGAGAGGCAGGTCTCCTGGTTAAACCTAATGAAGTCTTGGACATTTCTGTAGTTTCCTGCTGACTTTTTCTTAGTGGGCAGGAACCACAACTCTTTGTTTACAATGATTTTTCTATGCAGATAGACTAGTTATTTTAATTTTCAGAGCCAAATAGCCTCTGCTTCAGCTTCAAATGTTTGCTAGTTTGCCTGCTTTGCCTCTTAAACCTCTACTTCACCCTTCTCCCAATGTAATCCTGAATATCTCTCCACAGTATGTCACTAATGTCTCACACACCTGCAACCAAGGGAGAGTCTCCATCTTCATTCTGGCTGTCAGGATTGCTGCCATTCTGTAGCAGGAATACAGCGTTCCTCTTGTGCCCGTACACCACGGCAAGGAACAGCGGCGTCTCTCCAGTTGGTGTCCGGCTCTCTCCAGCTCCTTGGAAGGAGGCTGTGTGGGTCATGATCATTTTAGGGATCAAACACTGAATATTATTTTGTAATAGGATATAAAAGGATACACTGTAAAAAGTCTCTGATATTGAATGTTGACAACTCAGATGTTCAAGGGTCTACATACCGAATTGTTTGGATATTTATACTTCACTAACAAGGATACAAGGAGTTTTATTTGTCACATGCATATCATTACTAACGTAAAGAATGCAGTGAAATTAGTCAGTTCCTTCGCCTGTTGTGCATATCACATTTGAAATAAAAATAATTACCAGCCATATCAAACTGCATTTCATTGTCTTTGTATACTTCCAATCTACTACTTCTACTTCTACTTCTAACCTACTTCTAATCTAATCTAATCTAATCTGAAATATTGGCCATACAATCAACATTGGATATAGATACATCAATAAATCAAGTTTTGAATGGACTAAGGTGATTTCTAGTACCTCATAGTCAGGTGAGAAGACAAAGCACATAATGTGAGCACCTGCATAAGTGATCTCCAAGATTCTCTTCTCCTCCTGGGCTGCTGCCTCGTGGATTGGAAGCCAGCCCCTACTGTCCGGCTTGGACAAAGCTTCCCGGCACTGGACAAGTCTTCTGAGGGCCTCCTCATCACCTAACTCCAATCAGACGGAGCAGGGAATGGAAAGAGCTCAGATCAGATTTGGGAGGGGAGTTAATCACGTTTATTGAACTGAATTGCACTATGTTTTGTGTATTGTTAAAAGGACATACATGTATCTAGAAATAAAGAGGATAAACAGGCATAAGATAAGCCTCACCTGTTCTTATGACTGTTATGATTTCGTCAACGTCAGTGGTATCCTCAGGCTCACTGAAGAATTACAATGACATCAATAGAATTTCTGTCTGTTTTTTTTTTTGCCCAACATGCAACTAGTTTATCATGTGGGATGCAGGACAATGCTGATTGAGGAGACGTACTTGGACTTTGAACCACACCGCTTGTACTGCAAGAGACTCTGTTCAATCATGTACTGAGTGTCCTCATCCTCATCCCCATCCCAGTCCTCTTCAGATCCTGACAAGTCTGCTGCCATGCTTCTCTGTTTAGCGTGCAAATGATGATAGAGAATGCTCTTTATTAAACTTGTGAAACAGGAGCCTGGATCCTCAAGTTGTACCATTTCATTTACACTGGCAGGAGAGGTCAACAGCCATGCATGCATTTCACCTTCCAAAAAGGTTGTGTAAATGTATGAGAACTGAAACAGTGTGGTGTCAAAAAAGGCATACAGTATGCACTCAAGCTGTAAACGGCTTGTGTGGAGCTGCAACGACTGAAAATGTTGGATGTTGAAATGATGTTAAGATGATGTGTCAGCTGAAAATAGCTGCTCTACTTCTCTCCACTGTTGGTTTGAATTACAGGAATGTTACGACTTGTTGCGATCCATGAGCACAACGTGAAGTGAAATATATCAAGTATATTCATTTATCTAAAAAATACCATGGGGGGAAAAAAACAAATCAAAGATAGCAATGAACCTTCCCATGGTTATTTATCCAAAACAGAATTATACTGGCTTTACAATTCATGAGATCCAGGTATCAAGCTCTTGGTACTAACAGATCACTCACTTAAACATTACTGAGTCTTGGCATGGTCTGCACGCTTGCCACGGAGAAACACATTTTATGGCTATACCGTTTACACTTTTGGTGTCCTTACTGTAAACATGCAGCATGCAGTTGTGTAATCATTACAGAAACATGGCACAATATTTCCCTCCATTTCCAACATAGCCTTTGGACTTTACCTGTGTTTAACAGTCACTCTACCTTTAGTCCACAGAATCCACAGCGAGCTCCAGGCCTTTGTAGGTTCCTGGCTTGTTGGTGTCTCAAAATACAGCTATTTATATCTTGGCCTGCCTATAAATATGTCACCACGGGACCTACCCTCCAACCACCACCTGGCTATGACCCACTGAATGACGTTTGACCGCAACTCTACCCAGCTACCCAAATGGCAAAAAAATAAAAACAGACGCAGAAACCAGTTATCTATTTTCTGGTATGCATCCAAAAATAATGGTTTAATCATTCCAACACACTGTCATGGATCATTTCATAATCTTTTAATAGACGCTACATTAGAAAAAGTGAGAAAAACAATCTTAAAGGAAGATCCTTTGATCGTAAAGTGCCTGTTTAATCTGTAAAGTGACTCTGCAGGTGGGTTAATTGTCCAGTTGACACAGCAAGGCTACCCCTCTCTTAATCCAGTGCTGGGGCCGTTTGCTGGTGGGCAGCACGATGGAGATGACGAAGTTGGTGGAGTGGCCCGTGGTGGACAGGGTCCCCTTGCGCTCACTTGTCTTGTACAGGGGACACACGAACAGCACCTGGGAGTGCTCAGGAGGCTTTTGATCCGCTGCACAACACAGAAAAAAGTAGGCTGTTGCATACAACTAATCAAACATGGCTGTTTTCATATTTCATAAACATTAAATGTAGTAGGAAAACTATATATTTGTTTGTGTCGAATGTCATTTTCCAATGCAAGACAATATAAATTGGTGTAAACAATAATTTGTCCTTACTGGGCTTGATCCAGATGATAGGCACTGAATCAAACAGCACTTTGGGGCACTGTTCAGCCAGGACTCCACTAGACACATACAGGACATACAGGAATGAAATACATGTGATAATCATAACGATGAGTCAACAAGGAACTGAGAGAAAGTGGAATTGATCATTAAGTCCAATATTCTAATATGTGGTTAGGCGGGGATCACATTAGCCAGCGGCAAGAGGCAGGTTTCCTATTGTTCTCTACAGCTCGGCAGCGGACCGGTGATAACGCTGGCGTAACGAGGAGGGGAGTTGAACTTGGCTCAACTTTGAAGCGCAATGCTCGGTTCATCAATGTCAGTTTTAGAATGTTTATGTATTTTGTCCAATCAGATTCGTCTAAGAATGTAACAACAAAGATTTAATTTAGGAACGAATTAGGAATGTTTTGGATTTATTATTACATTATTACATATATGGCCAGTGTGATCCCCGCCTTAATGTTCTACATTAGGCCCATATTCCAATGTGTGATTTAAAGCTTTGTCTTTCTTACTACAGGTAGTAGGTCACTAGAAGAGTGATTCTAATGGCCCTGTATTTTATCTGTACTATTTCTAAAAAATGGATAATATAGGTGCCAGGGTTATTGTGTCACGTCGTCAATAATCATTGGTTAGAGTAGAATGAGTTTTCCACTTTTATTGTATGATTATCTATCCTTTGCTGTTGTGCATGTATACCTTGTATAATTCTCTATCAAATCAGAGATATATTCTGGAATACACTGTGCTTCGTGTGTGCCTCTCTCCTGTATACAGCGCTAATTAAACCCTGTATCTTGATTGTACTTCTTTGTGACTGGATCTCATGTTTCACTTTGGTATACAATATTTCACCAACAGAACATATTTTCAAATGGTAATTGGTTCACATAAAAACTAAATGCTCTAATTAAAGAATTTTGTGGCATGTATTTGGTTAAACAACAGGTCCTCAAATCCTGGTCATCTTGCCTGGTTTAACAGTATTTTGCATACTGACTGGATTGCTATTCCTTCAAAACTGAAAAAAGCAGTACAGCAATTTCACCTTCTCTTATCCCAGCGAGCTCCATCTAGGAAGAGCCCATGAATATAGACCCCATCCTCAGGGCAGGAGTCTGACGTTTCTATGGACAACACCTACAACAACACAATGCACACTTTAACACACTTGAATGTAAGCTTCCAAGTTTAAGCTCCCATTCATAACTTATTATTACTTTAATTATGCCATCACCACATGACTGTGTTTCTAATGATCTCTTTAAGGGGTATATTAAGAGCACAGGAGGCCTGGTACCTGGTAGTCAAAACAAAGCAGGTCAATAGGTATGGAGTACTTCCTTGCATAATTCTGCATAGCTCCTGTCAGAAAGGCCTGTGTGAAGAAGAAACCAGACAGCCAGAACACATGGGGCTTCCATGTGTTATACCAATCCTGCGAGGACAGCAAACAGGAGGAAATGCAACTATCAGGACAGGAGCAATTTATGGCAACAATGTATGGCATCCATAGCAGGACCTGTTACAGGCAGCTACAGATACATCAACAATAAAACAAACAACATGGTAGACTACTTAAATTCTTACTGGTCATGATGGATACAATGCAAACCATACAAATAAAGATGTATTTTTAAAATGTTGACAAATCATCTTCATACTAATATGTCATAACTAAAACAGCAGACTGAACAGCCTTAAAGAAAACCATCCCTTCCCAAGGGCTTTCAAACCCAAACAAGACAAAAGAGTATGTAACATGTTGAAATGATGACTCTAACCCGCAAAAACTTGAGCCTGGCGAGGAAGTCGGTGATGTAACTGCCCAGAGGCTTGAGACTGGGGTAGGAGCGCTTGGCCCACTTGTCTGGGACTTTCCCAACCATCAAGCTGCTGGCTATGGCCTCCAGATCAGCATCCATGACCACCAGGCCTTTGATGGCCTTGAGAAGGTTCTGGAGGCTCAGCCGGATGGTGCCCAACAACCTGGAGACGAGGAAGAGGGGCTTTGTTTATTGATTATGGCTTACAGTTTTTGACATGTTTATTCCCTTGTGTGCTTCTTAGATGTGCATAGAGTAAAGTGGTTTCATATTAATTGATGACCAAAGAACTTTGCCTGTTTATATAAAAAAGACTCCCCCTCCCCGACATACACACACACACACACAGACTGCAAGTTTCATATTAATTTCTTATTAATTTGTGACCAAAGAACTTTGTCTGTTTACACAACCCCACCCCCACACACACACATACGTGTTGTAGCGTTCCATCTCCTGCACAAGCACCGTGTTCATGCTCTCCTCGTAACGGACAGGGAATTTGGTGAGGGCAGCCTCGATGTCAAAGTTAGCGGGAAGCTACGCAAAGGAAACAGGGGGTAGTGAATGAGTGAGTGAGTGAGTGAGTAAGTGAGCAAACTCGAATGGCATGTGTGGAAAAACCAAATCAAAGCGTGTGAGTCTAGTGGCGGGCAGGCGGGGTTTACTTTGGACAGGATGTCTTTGGCGATCTCCAGGAGGGTGTTGTCTCCACCCGAGCTGCCCCCTCCTTTGGCGCCCCCGCCCTGAGTCAGGAGCAGCGAGTCGAACAGAAGCTTGGTCTGCTGCAGGTCTTTGGATATGTCCACGTTTTCGTGCATCCCAAACACCTCCGGCTGCTGTGTGAACGGCAGGTTCTAGGATGCAAAAAGTTGTTCATTTAGTTCCATTTCACAGTGGTAGAGGCTGATTCAGTGGTCCTACATGTACGTATACACTCTGTGGTTAGAGAGATGAATGGGTAACACTTTACTTGAAGATATCTACATAAGAGTGACATGACACATGAATCCTGACCCTAACCCTAACCACTGACCCTAATCCTAGCCCATTGTGTGTCCATTGCTTTTTCTATCAATAGGCTAAATCAAATGAATTGTGATCTGCTTGTAAAAGACAACACAACAAACAGTAACCTACAGTAGGAAAATAAACCTCTCCACCGTGTGGTGAAAGCTCACCCGGATGAACTCTACGTAGTCCTCATAGATGGACTTTGGTGGGGCGTAGTATTTGCCACTGGGGGAGAAGTTGTGGCGCGGATGGTCAATGACGTCTTTATTGTAGAAGTCGGCCAGGGTGGTCATGAGCAGGCGTCTGTCCCAGTCGTCCGTAACTCTGCCACCATAGTTACATTCCCCAGTCAGGTACGTGATCGCCTCAAAGGGAACCTGCTCGTACTCATTTATGAAGAGCTGCAGCAACACACCAATGAGTATGTTTAAAATACATAAACAATGATGTCAATATACACAACATCACTACATGCCAACAATCCATACCATATGAGTGATACAGTATTTGGATATTCAGTAAGTACACTATATTGCCAAAAGTATTGAGTCACTTGACTCATACTGTATGGACTTATAAGTGACATCATATTCTTAATTGATAGGGTTTAATATGACGTTACTCCACCCTTTGCAGCTATAACAGCTTCAACTCTTCTAAGAAGGCTTTCCACAAGGAGTGTGCTTATGGGAATTTTTTACCATTCTTCCAGAAGCACATTTGTGAGGTCACACACTGATGTTAGATGAGGAAGGGGCCACCCCAACTGTTCCCACAAAGTTGGGAGCATGGAATTGTCCAAAATCTCGTGGTTAATGCTGAAGCATTTAGAGTTCTTTTCATTGGAACTAAGGGGCCAAGCCCAGCTCGGGCATGGCCCCTTCCTGTTCCAACATGCGGGTCTGAGTGCCCACGGGGACCCAGGTTCAAATCCGGCCTGCGGGTCATTTCCCGATCCCACCCCATCTCTCTCTCCCACTTACTTTCTGTCTCACCCTTCACTGTCCTATACATATAAAAGGCAAAAAAGCCCAAAAAATATACTTTAAAAAAAACAAACTCGCTTCTGGTGAATGTCCACAAACACACTCCTAAACCTTATGGAAGGCCTTCTCTGAAGAGTCGAGGCTGTCATAGCAGCAAAGGGCGGACCGACCTCATATTGAACCAGGGATTAAGAACGGGATGTCCTTTAAGTTGAACATGCAAGTCAAGCCAGGTGACCCATGACTTTTGGCAATATAGTGTACTGTACATTGTACACATAGTGAAAGAGATACTGAATAGAAAACTTTTATTTTCATAGTATAACTCGGCATGCAACAAGATTGTACCTGTAGTTGTCTTATGCTGATGCGCAAATCTGACTCATTGAACCCATATGGGATGTTCCATCCCAAAGGTCCAAACTTCTTCCTCTCCTGGACAAGAGCATGGAAGAAACAAACACCATACAGGAGCTTCTCCCATGCCTGGAATAACAGACATTCACCATTAAATACAACGAATCACACAACCTTTCATAAATCTTTTTCAGAATTGGCTGATATAGGATAACTTTTGATAGGCTACATGCTCACTGTATTTTTTTCTAAGCTGCATAACAAAACAATGAAAACAACATACCCCACATGTCTAAGGAGTTATTAAAAGAGCATGAAAATGCACTGTACTGTTCTTCCTAGACTTCATCTTCTTATTATTGTTATTCCGCTTACCACTTTTTTCATACGCTATTTTTCACTGCACTATTTTCATGCACTGATAATTTCCTCAAAATTACATCGGATCGAGACATGTGGCACACATATGGCACATGTTGTTAACCCTAGACCCAGTAGAATTCTACAACAATGGTCCAGATTCCTGGGAATTCTGAAACAAAAAGGCAATACTCACCAGCTCTTTGCCAGGGCAGCCAACGAAGAACTCTGGGTCGGAGATGGGATCAGACAGGTAGGACTGAAGCAGGTTGAGCCGCAGGCCGGTGGGAGGCTCGTTGGTCATCTTCACCCCATTCTGCAGGATGGTCACGGGGAACTACGGCACAGGACACACACTCAAGGCCTCTGTGTGTGTGTGTGTGTGTGTGTGTGTGTGTGTGTGTGTGTGTGTGTGTGTATGTGAGTGCACCTCAGATGCTTCCTTCATGTGTGTGTCAGTGTGAATTTTTTTGTTATTACATAATTTGCACACGAATGTAATAAGTCTTTAACATTAACTTTTAAATATGTGAGGAAAGACATTTGTATGTGTGAGGTGCAGCGTCATCTGGTGCTGACAGACACCCACCATGGGCGAGGGGTAGCTAGTGAGCCACAGGCGGAAGTCGGGGTGGCAGATCTCTGGGCTCAGGTCCTCGCAGATCTTCTCCAGCGTGGACATCCAGGACACAGCCAGGTGACAGTTCTGAAGGCACACCCAGGTGCCCTCTTTCATGGCCGACTTGATCATCCGCACTGCAATGGGCCCTTGGCCCTGGCCCAGGGAAATGGACTTGAAATTGGAGCCGCTCATGTTCTTGTCATTGGTAAACTTGAGCAAGCCTGGGAGGCAGAGGGGGGTGGGGGGTGGTGGAGTGGAAGAGAGAGTTGAAGAGGACTGAACTCAAGCTTTCAATTAGCATTCAAGTATTTTGTTTAATCATCACAATTATTTACTTTGACCTGTGAGGACTTTATTTGGGTGAAATAATGGAATTGATAAATAAAGAACTATTACTATCACTATTATTACTATCATGTGTTACTAAAATTAAAATAAAAGTATATTAACAATGGCAAAAATGTCTAGAGATAAAGGTACACTGTATCTGTTGCGCACTAAGCTATATTGCTGCTCACTCACTGGCCATGGGGTCAGCTCCAGGAGACAGCACAAAGACCAGGGGGATGGTGCAGTTGGAGTCCACGTAGCTCTTGCTCAGGTCAAACGGCGGCGGCTCAACAAACTTCTTACCCAGTTTGTCAGTCACATAGTTTGCCAGGGCTGGTTCAATCTTTTTTTTTTTTTCATGCACAGACAAGTCAGACAGAAGGTGTGTGAATTCATCTTCAGCCATTAAGTACAGCATATTTTAAAATGACACATTTCAATTGGTTTCTTACTTTGTCGGGCCTCAGGCAGCGCAGTATAATCATTTTCTGGAGGTCATTGAGTTTTACTACCCAGGGACTGGGCATTGGGACATTGTATGGCTCCTTGCTGTCATAAATTGGTAGGAAGCCTTCTGGGTTTTTGGTAAAACTCTCTCTACAATCAAAAAGAGAAGATATGTAAAAATTCTAACATGAACACATATAAAATCATGGACAGAGGGGAGAGAGCATACACAAACACAAGCACAAACACACACACACACACACACACACACACACACACACACACACACACACACACACACACACACACACACACACACACACACACACACACACACACACACACACACACACACACACACACACACACACACACTCTCTCTCTCTTACTTGAGGCCATGGAGGGAGGGGAGCTCGCTGGCTCTGCAGATCTCATCCCAACTCTTGTCCTGCAGCCAGCTGGGGTCTGGGTTGGGCAGCTCGTTCTGAAGACCCACTCCTCCCGTGAGCAGGAACATGAACTCCGAGTACTCAATCTCCTTCTTCGCTCTTCACCACACAAAACACAAAGAACATTTATGTAAAATAGATTTCACTTTTAAATGCATGAACACTAAAAATAAACAAATAAAAAGACCCACTCAGACTGTAAGCAACTAGATGGAAAAGGATGTTTGTGTAATTCAGTGATTACGGGCGAAATAACCACTAGAAACGTGCAACTTTTGAGACAACAAGTGATGGGAGACAACAAGTGAATGGCTGGGAATGTGAAAGGGGCTTAATACATCAATCAGCAAATATCATTAATATAAAATAGATTTAACAGAGACTAATCTGGGGTATGTGTGGAGAAGACTTGACTTGACAGAAACTCCAGGATTTGGAATGAGTCATCCGCGCCTGTGTGAGATAAGATGTTGTTGAATATCTAGGCCCTGAAGCATGCCATGGATAGCGTGCACTGAGACATTATGCCAGAGTGGTGCGTAGGCAAATATTCTCCAAGTTGAGGATGCTGTACACATTGTCCAAATATCTTGTTGCCTCTTGCTGCTGGCAGGGTTCCCTACATTACAAATTTTCTAAGGAAATTCCCTGTTATTTTGAAGATTGCTGATCACAGTGCCCAGGAACAACCCCGAGAACACTTTTCTTTTCAGTGCAGCTCCTTTTGAGATGGCTGCCAGAACATAAAGTCATGAAAGATTTAGTTATTATTTGTTGTTGCTTTTATCGATAGTGAGTTAGAGAGAACTAACTACAGAGAGACAACTAGAGAGACAACCACCTCTGTGTACAAGCAGGAGGCGGATAATTTTGTACAGTGGTGACCACCACCTCACTATCAATACAAAAAACCCCAGAAGAAATGGTTTTTGACCCAGGTCATGTGGGTGACCACACTCTGTTACTGATTCAGAGTGTCAATATTGCTCAGGTGGATTCATACAAATACCTGGGTGTGCATATTGATAAAAACCTGTCCTGGAATGTCCATGTTAATAGTGTGTCTACTAGGATCCAGCAGAGACTTCACTTTCTACATAGACTAAGGGTGTTTGGTGTACAACAGAAGGTGATGTTGGTTTTCTATCGTGCTGTGATTGAAAGTGTATTTCGTTATGCAATCCCTGCCTGGTTTGGCAACTTAACTGTAAAGTTGAAGTCCCAAATAAACAGACTAGTTCACACTGCATTTAAAGTGATGGGAGTGAAGGACCAACCCACTATTCAAACAATATTTGAGGAAACTGTACTAAGAAAAGCTAAAAGAAATCATTGCAGATTAAACTACTTCCCTCTGGCAGACGTTACAACATTCCAGTTAAAAATAAGAAAAGGTATTTGAACCGGTACAAATTCTCATTTATTCCACTCTCTGTTAACCTCTTGAACTCAGGCCGTCAGCGGAGGTTTCCTGTTCTGTAATGCAATGTATGCATGTATGTATGTAGGTATGTACTGTATGTATGTATGTAGGCACTTTATGATTGCACTGTCAGCACTTTCTGGTGTTATGTTATATGTGATGTAGCAGCCTGTTTGTCCACGACAGATTTCCCTTGGGGCATAATAAAGTTAATCTTACAGGGACAGTCCTCCAGCACTCACAACTTGAAGGGCTGTAACTACACTAGCTTTTTTTGTCCATAGCACTGGTGCTACAGTGGTTAATAGTTTTGTAGCACACTCAACACAATCTCTAGCATCTGTATGAGGCTACAAACAGCATGTGAGCTACACACAAGTACAAACAGTATCTGTAGGCTGCTACACACAAGACAACATGTTGGTGCCACTGGTGCTAAGCTGCTAAATCATCCACAGCACAGACTGATCTTTTTGTAGAACGTGCTGCAGCACTGTACAGCCCTGACAATCCTCCAGGGGGTTCCACCTGGAAGGCCAGATCCATAAGCACTAGACCACCACCACAACAGTCACCAAAATCCTGCAAAACAATGGTGAGGAGGGTGGCAGACCTTTAAGAAGTGACTTACAGCAGCAGGTTTGAACAGAGCAGGAAGGAGAAGAGGAGCTTGTCTTTCTCAAACAGCGAGCGGCACACGTTGCAATACAGGTTGTAGGTGAAGTGGTCAATCAGATACCTCAGCCTCTTCTCCAGAATCTTGGATTTATTGCTGGGAGGGGAAGTCAAAATTAAAAGAAATTCTTACAGTTCCTACAGAGCCCACTGGAATTATTTACAAATTACATACAAAGAAATAATGCAAACAGAAACATGCTTAAAAACCAAACTCTGGACATCTTTGATGTAGCAGTATCTCAGGCAAAACACTTTATGACAAAATAAATAATAAATAAACAGTAAACACTGAACAACTGCGGTAATCTTTTCTAAAAGCAAACCTGCTGTGATGTGCTTGGATTATGTGATGACTTGTCACTCACCTGTCTTGAATGGAGTTGATGTAGAGATTGACAAACCAGTTGAGGGAGTACTGGTACATGGGGTCGATGTTGGCCAGATCCGCAATGCTGAAGAAGAGGATGGAGGAATGCTTGGCAATGGCTCGGTAGCCCTCTCTCGATTCGGCTATTTTGATCTCGGTCTTCTCGGCTATCTGGATTTACGTGGAAAAGAGCCAACGGAAGCTGAATGAAAAAATGTATCACAAATAGAAACATCTAGACTACTACTAGACAACATTACATCTCTCGGACACTAAACATACGCACGCATGCACGCACGCACGCACACACACACACACAGGCACTGCCACTGGAACACATACTGTACACACACACACACAAACACAAACACACACACATACACACACACCTGCTGTTTCTTGTTTATCTCATTTGACATGATCTTGGCCGAGTCGAGGATCTGGATGGCGCTCTCGTCCTCCAGGATATTGCCCTCTGAGGACTGAAGTGTCTCCAGGATCTTATCCTCGATCTCCTTCAGCTGCTTCTTGTTGGCGGCAGACTGCAGGATCAGAGCATTCCTCTCCTCCTCCAGCTCAGGCCTGGCAATGGGGTACAATTTAATACAATGGCCTATAATATAATTGGATATGATATAATGGGATAGGCTATGACATAAGCTATTTACGATTACTTTTTCAGTGGTATGCATGAAACATTTTAATTTGTGAAGTCATAGAATTTACCACAAAATTAATATGAAGTATGGTCTGTGTGTGTTAGTGTGTGTGTGTGTGTATGTATATGTGCGTGTGTTTCTGTGTGGCTGCTCCGCACCTCTCTTTGGCCACCACAATGCCGAGCAGTTGGTCCTCCAGCCCCTCTGGGGTGATCATGAAGTTGAGCAGGGACACTTTGGTGGCCAGCTCGGGCAGGTAGTGCGGGTTCCGCAGCTTGGTGGTGATGTAGAAGCGGAAATCACTAGAGTACTCGATCACTGTCTCCCCAAGCCTGATGCAGTCCATACCCCCTACCACAGTAAAGATGCTTTATGCTTTTGTATTACAGTCATTTCCTGTGTACTAGCCGTATTGTGCCACAGGACAGTGTCTTAAGTTAAAAGAAACAAAACCATATCAATACCATATTAACTGCCCTCATGTACTAACCTCATAGCTGAAGAAATTCAACAAAATCAATGTATAAGCCGCGGTTAATAGTTGGGATATTGTGGCAAAGTATTTTGGAAAGTAAATTTGAAACTGCCACAACAAATTTCCCTGATATTCCACGAATTTGCCCTCCAAAAATGATACAATTCCCTGACTTTGCATGTCTGGAACACACTTTCTAAAATTCCATGATATTCCAGAAATGCCATGACCCGTGGGAACCCTGTTCTATTCTAAACCACAAGAGGCACCTTGTTTGAAGGTCTGCTTGAGCAGCAGCGGCTCCAGCGAGGGGTCCAGCTCCTCGCCCACGTTCTCCAGCAGCAGAGGGGTGCCGAACTGGATGCAGTTCTCCAGCGTGCGCATGTAGTCGGAGTCGGTCAGCTTGATCACGCTCAGGTTGTTTTCCTTCTCCGAGTTTTTCACCCACTTGTTAGCCTGGCCCTGAGGATCGATCATCAGAGGCCTGTGAAGGAGGAGAGGACACAGGGGGAGTGGAGTTATGCATTTATCACAGCATTATTTACAGCATTTCAGATTTTTAATTACAGTGAAATGATACTTGCATTTTTATTTAAAAACATCCAGTGTAGTCGTCTTTTAAATAATCTTTTATATGTTAACGGTGACATTACATTCTTCTGAAACATTCTGTTTGCACTGTTATGCAGTTTTCTGAGTTTCTGAGTTATGTGTGTTGAAAAAGGGACATCAGTCATTTATCATCCGTTCATCATTATCTTTAATTACTTAATCAAAAGAAAAATGATACTTGCTTCACAATGCTGTTTAAATTAATGAACATCTTATGTATTTGTTGCCATCTTTTGTATGTTTGTGATGCCACTGATGCTTTGACAATTGCTTTGACACACTTCTTGCACCTTTCTGTGTTATCTGGTGTTGAGGCATGACTCACCATCTCCGTGAGTTGCTGACAATGACCCCGTTATCTATGGAGAAGCTGTCGGTGGGCAGCCCGGCGATGTTCCAGGCGCGGATCTTAATGGGATCTCCCAGCGTTTTACTCAGGCAGAAGTCATCCGAGGACGGGATGTCCTGACTCTGAGAGGGAAGTAAACCCAATAATCTCACGTCCACGTTGGATGATTCAAATTACCGACAATACACTGAGTGCATACTCGGATAAATGGACATTTTACAAAATCCTTCTTCCACCACCTCTTTTCCTATCTCACCAGAGACAATAGCACTTGAATAAGAGCATGATTGAGTTTTCTGGCATTTTCCAGCAATGCTGACACTAGTTAGATGGTAAAAGTGGGCAGACAGTGTAAAACTGAATGCCCGGGCACTGTACCTTGCAGAGCCTGGTCCAGCCTTTAGTGCAGTCCTGTCTAAAGCCAGCTGTGAATGCCCCTAAATAAGCGATGACTCCAGCTGATATCAACACATCTCCTGTCAGGTTATCATATATGCTCTGTAGGTCATCTGCTGCCTTGGACCATCTATTTGTAACAGAGGAGAGTAATAATATATTAAATATACGTGAAACCAACATATTGAAAGCCAAATACACAAAATATAGGCTATGCTATTAGCCTTAAAAATGTATACCAGCTGACCTGACATTACCTAAACAGCAAAAAAGATTATCTTGATTCTTCTAACACTCAAGCTTTATATGTGAACACTCTGTAATCAAGATATATGCAAATTACAAGATGAAAAGAAAATAGCAAATTAATTCGTTTTCAGTGCACAGTATATACAGTAAGCAATGGTAGATGATAGCATGATAACTCCTGAGAGGCCACTGTGGCTGCTCACCTGGTCTTCTCTCCTCCCAAGCCTCCGATGAGCTTCTCGGCCCTGACCAGCTTGCGGGCGCAGAGGTCCACCTGGTGCTCCAGCTGGGCTTTCTCCTCGGTCTTCTCCTCGAAGGTGCGCTGCAGCGAGGCCAGCCGGTCCTCCACCTCCTTCAGCTCGGCCCGCTTCTGGTTGAGCAGCGCCATGGTGGTGGCCAGGGACTGCTGGGCCTCGGCCAGGCCGGCCTTCTTGGGGGCCACCACCTGAGGGGAGAGAGGGGGAGGGTTATGAGCGAGGACTGGACAGGAAGATGAGGAGAAGCACAAAGACATCCACACACACATGCTAGAGTGAATTAACAGGACAGATAGCAGACACTATGTCATGTTCATTAACAACCCTGGGTTATAGCTATTAAAACACACCACAGATAACACTGAACTCATTTACACAGAACATTGTTGTGGTGCTTGCTTGGGAGGTTAGGGGTCACTAAGGGATACGAGATGGGTGTGTTATGGGAGGAATATCACATTTCATTTTGCTTTTGCACTGAGCTGTCTGAAATGTCCTGTACTATCCTGTGATGATTGAATGAAAATAATAGTACATAGTGTAGTGTAATGCAGGAATAATGCCAATGCACATAAGATGAAGATGAGAGCAAAGATGAGAGCATGTTGGCATGTGAACAGTAGAAATGTTTGCTGAACATCCCTGACATGTAACAGAATAGCAGACACCATAGACAGAGGGAGTGATAGATCTGAGAGGAGAGCTGGTCACAGCACCTTGGCCACTCTGTCGTACACCTCCATGGCCTTGATCCATCTACAGAGGCCCTCTGCTGCAGCTGCGGCTTTCACCACTTTGGCAGGATCAAAGTCCGGGTTGGTCATGTACTCACTGCGGATTTTGCTCATCACAGGAACCTGTCACATCAAAACACATAACTGATTTCCCATCCTCAGATTTACAGTATAAACATCACACACAGTTCACTGTTGATCTCTACTCCAGCGTGTTTGGCCTGTGAATGATCATGGCATATGGGGTGTTTGTTTTCTTGTGTGTGTGTGAGAGAGAGAGGGCTTACAGGAATGTTGTCCTTGTCATACTCTTTCAGATCACGCAGGAAATTCATGTCTCCCAGAAGTTTTTTGCTCGGACCCCAGTAATCAAGAATCTGTGGAAAGAGTCACAACTCCCTCAGAACAGTAATTCACAATCATTCTGACTCCTCTGTGTGTGTGTGAGTGTGTGTGTGTGTGTGTGTGTGTGTGTGTGTATGTGTGTGTGTGTGTGTGTGTGTGTGTGTGTGTGTGTGTGTGTGTGTGTGTATGTGAATGTGAATGTGAGTGTGAGTGTGAGTGTGTGTGAGTGTGTGTGTGTGTGTGTGTGTGTGTGTGTGTGTGTGTGTGTGTGTGTGTGTGTGTGTGTGTGTGTGTGTGTGTGTTTAGAGGGGGTGTTCACCTTCTGTCCAGTTCCTGCTGGATCATTGATCTTCTCCGGCTTAATATCCTTCATTACACACACGGCGGCCATCACCAGCTTCACTCCTGAGGGAGGGTTCTTCATCGACTTCACGATCGTCACGTCTGAGGGCTTTGGAATGAAATAACGATTCAGCTCACCAGCACAAGGTCACTTCACTTCACCAGTGGGCTTAAAAATAGGCCAGGCGCAGAGCCCACCGAACGATTCACTGTGCCATTGACAGAGAATTTGCTCCACACCAGTCTGGTATGAACAGACACAACCCTGCCACTGAATTTCCCCCCCCTGCCCACAATGGGCGAGGCCAATCACAACTGTTTATTTAATATGGGGTGGGCTTTATATGATAACAAACAGACAAGCATCATTGAGGTACTTCAGAGGCTACCGCTGATCATGTCAGTATTAAATTACCTGGGCACTGTAAATTCTTCAAAAGAAGAACAAGCAACTGCTTGTGAACTTGGAAATAATAGGATCCTAACCAATTCTCAATGAGAACTAGTCTGGCTAGTTCCACACAGCTTCACTGTGACCCTCAACAACTCTGCCACTGACCTTCAGGGTGTCCAGAGCGGAGAGGGCAGCCTCCAGAGCAGGGATGGCCTCGGCCAGGTCACTCTCACACTCGTCCTTCAAAGCCTGGGCCTCGTTTGCCTTCTTTGTGGCGGCCTCCTCGTCCACACGCACCACCTTACTCTTGGCCTCCACCTGGACGGACTCCACCTCAATCACCTGCCATAGCAGAGGGAGATTTAGCAGATGCCATGAGAAACCATTGGGGCATTACCACAGATTTAACAAACCATTTAAAAAATAATCGGGGAAAAAACAGTACAAGCAAGTACAGCAATTTGTTTTCCTTTTTTTTTTTTAACCTAGTTTAACCATAGACAGTAAAAGATAGTTTAACTGATAGGATATTGAAGATGGACATTAAGTGATGTGGGAGAGGGATTGGGGATGGGATCAGGAAATGACACCAGGTCAGAATCGAACCCGGATCCCTGTGGGTACATAGACCCAAATGTGGTCGGGATGCTGGCACTTGCACCGCAGCTTCCCCAGTAATATATCTGTATTTTATACGGAACAATGTCTGTTGAGTAGAAATCAAGGCTAACCTCCATCATTTTTGCATTGTCGATCTTAGCCTGCTTCAGTTTGGGCTGCAGTTCCACCAGTTCTTTCTTCATTTGTCCAACCTGACAAGAAATATCCCGGGTTAGGAGTGAGTCACCCAAATGCATCCGCACACATTAGAGGATCTGTGGCAGTTTCTTAACCTGAGACTCAGCGAAGGCCAGCTTGTCCAGTCCATTGGTGTACCTCTTCTTCGCTTTCATCACCATGTCTCGCTTCTGCGTGAGGAGCAGCTTGAAGGCCGCAATGAGCTCAAGGTAGGAGGTGGGGGTCACGTAGTTATGGCGACCAAGCTCTGACAGGAATCTAGGGATATCCAGTTACAGGGGTTTATTGTAACCTAACGCCATTTTGAAAGCACTTTTGTGTCACTAAGGTGACCCTGATGTAAGATGATGTGAGATGTTTCTCAGGCATTTCATGTGAGCTATACAGACTATTGATATAAACAAACAAATGTATTGATATCGTTAGAGAAATGTGTGTTTCTGTGTAAAACACTTAAGAAAGCGTTCTACTCATTCAAATGCCTCTGATATCTCATCATGAATAGTTCAAATGGGACCAGTCATGCACACACCTGTGGGAGAGGTTGATGGCAGAGGTGTGGAAAGTTTTGCAGATGGGCATGACTTTCTCACGCTCCTGGTCAGTCATCTCCAGAGTCTCCAGGAACTTGTTAGCCACCCGCTCTAGTGCCTCCTCTGGCCAAGGCTGGCAGAACAGGAGTCAGGACAGAGAGTAAAAAAAGTAGACAAGACAAATAGTGGTATTTCAAGGCTCTACAGAATACACATTTGTGACCCTGCAAAGCGAAACCAGTCGTTTCGGCAACATTTCCAAAGTTATTGTGCTCACGTGAACGGCCATAAACTAAGCTTTCCAACGATATGTATATCGAGGGTATTACACAAACTATCGCTAAGATAACCGCATCCAAAGTTGACATGGTTCTCCTGTCACGATATGCCAGAAGAGGAGAAATCACCTTTTTAAGCAGCGTGGACAACGGGAATGACAGCAAATTTGTTGAATCTTCGCCGGGTTTAACAGTCAAGATGTATGTTTTTCCGTGAAATTAGTTCACAATATGAAACTGTAGACTGTATACAGTCGAATTATGCGAAAACATGAAATTCAACATTTTAACCCGGAAGTTTGTTTATTGTGGATTTTCTCAAAATAACTATGTATGATTTCGCTTTGAAGAGTCACAATTGTGAGTAGTTCCTTTTAATGTGCTGTGCTGTGCTGTGCTGTGCTGTGCTGTGCTGTGCTGTGCTGTGCTGTGCTGTGCTGCGCTGCATTGTGTTGTGTTGTACATGACTAGAGGGAACAGGTGTGTTTTTACACTGCACTGCAGTCCCAAATGGGTTTGTTAGAAGAGATGGACGAGATGAAGAGAGGAGAGAGGGTTTGCAGGCCCCAAAATCAGCCTGTGAAGGTTGCAGTAATGCCCATCTGAGTGTTACCTCTCACCGAGACACGACTTCAACCTTCACAGCTCAGGGAGTTCGCTAGAAGTCGCCCTAAGAAACATCAGACATGAATTACGAGGCTCATTAACACGGCCTGACCTGGAACCAGTCGATGGTGCAGCAGTTGATGAGGGAGGGGAACTGGCGCAAACGGTTCCTAAAAGCGTCACCAATCGGGCTGAAGGCCACCACAATGTGAAGGTTCTCCCGACACCGGTTCACGAAGTAGGCAAACAGCGACAGAGGGCTGAACTCCAGGTTCTTGTTACCGGCCTGAGCAATGGGTCGAACAGCCTAACAGACAAAGAGGTGAACGTTCCAATGTACCATTTTAATCAGTGGAAATCTGTTGTGTATTATTATGAGAAAATAAAACCTCTCACTCTGGCATATAGAAATAGCATGATGATCCTTTATGATTTCATAATGATTATATTACATTATTTAATGTATTTGAACATATTTACCTCCATGATTTCCTGCTTTTCGTCAACAGCAAACAAATTTGGAACCTCCCCTGTGTTCAAGACGCTGTCCACATCCTCCAAGAAGGCCTCCTCCTTGATCTGGGCGTCAGTGAGGAGGAAAACCGTCTTCTGACCTTTCACCCCAGCGCTCTTCAGCAGGTGCTGTAAGTCACACCACCCATCAGTGCTCCAAATAGTACACCCAACCCCATAACGGACTACCCAAAGCTAGCTGATTTCCAGACAGTTCACAGTGTCTGACAGTGGAATGAACCTGGCTCTAATTCAGCAGACCTACTAGATCTGAGCCAAGACAAAGACTGTTACCATCTCACTGTTCCAGGCTCAGTTAGTTAGCATGCTACTGTATATTCATTCATTTACCACCTTGTCTGAGACATTCACCACTTGTTACCACCTCTGTCTGTCACACTGGATCGCTCTTGCGACTCTCTTCGGAGGCCCCGTACCTTCAGGTCGTCCCTCCACTCGTTCATGCCGTAGCTTTTGGAGATCTCGGGCTGGAAGAGCGTCATGGCGGACATGAAGGTGGCCAGGCGAGTGATGGACTGACGCCCGCTGCCTCCGACCCCCACCAGCAGCGCGTTCCCACCGGGCTGCTTCAGCACCCTGCTGATGCGGGACAGGTGCTCCAGCACGTAGCTTAGCAACACCAGGAGAGAGAAGAGGAGAGAGAAGAGGACTGTTGGTCTTCACCTATATGGCCACCTATATCTACGTGCCACCATCTACATTATAAAATCATTAATGGCGGCAAGAAAATCATTTTATGGTGGTTCTGGTCAGTCCTCCATAGAAAAACTGATACATACACTGTTCGTAAATCTTGTGCTAAGAGAGTGTGGTGCTCTTAATAAACACACAATAATTCTGAATTTTCAAACAGTTAAGAGTGCTCGGAGCACTCGGAGTGGCAATTTACGAACACACCCACAGTAGAATATGGGGAATGGTTCAAGACTCATGAACAAAATAACTGATATATGCTAATACATGTCTTGATCAAATTGAGGATGAAATATCTCTCTATGTGGCATCAGAATGGTTGACGGAAGTGCAGAATGGTGTGGTAGCTACCGGAAGATGACGAGGTTCATGCGGTTCTTGTGGGTCTGGTTGTACTCCTCCAGGCAGTGCTCCACCACCTCACTGAAGCTCTCCATGGACGGCACCTCGGCGTACAGCCTCTCCGACTCCTCCACCTCAGGATTCATGTAGTCGCCAAACAGCAGGCTCCTCAGGTCCTCTTCACAAAGCTGCACAAGCAACACCAAATCACAACTCAAGCTATTTACTATAATAGAGTCAAATAAAATAAATTCATGGGATTTAGCAGACACTTTATCCCAAGTGACAGGAACCATTAGGTTTAGGAATTCAATTCAGTCCATCTCAGGTGCCAACCCACTTATAATCTAATTTTATCCTACCTAACAACAATTCCATTCAGAATAATCTCCATTCATAACATCAAAATGCTAAAAGGCAGGGACATTAACCCTAAGAGTGAAAGCACTCTACATTTAAAGCTTCAAAGTATCATAATTCACTCACGCAGAATGACATTCAACACAAATACAAATGTGTCAATATACTAATGGAACACAATGTAATGAATTGAAATATCCTATTTACCTCGCTTTATATTTATTTACATTTTGGGGGCTCTTTATGCCTTTACTCTGACAGGATAGTGGAGAGAGTGACAGGGAGGGAGTAGGAGAGAGAGATGGGTGGGATTGGGAAATGACCCGGGCCAGACTTGGACCCGGGTCCACGAATATAATAGAGCTGCGCCATAGTTAGACCCCTCCTTCCTCACAGATTTCTAACCTGGTCTCCTTGCTTGAGATGATCAAACACGTTGTCGAGGCTCTCTCGGAAGTGGTCGCCTACGATGCCTTTCATGAGCTTGAAGAGCCAGGCGCGATCCTGGTCATCCACCAGGCGGTCGTAAAAGACGCGAAAGACCTCGTGCACAAAGAGGCGGATCATGGTGCGCTTGCTCTCCAGGGAGTCCTTCTTGAGCAGCAGGCAGCCCCGGATCACTCGGGAGAAGTCCCGCAGGTTGAACGTGTAGTGGGACTTCGCTGGGGTGGGCAGGAGGTTCTCCATGGCTTTTTTATAGACCTTGTTGAAGAACGGGACAGAAAGACAATTAAAGAAAACAAATATACCTGTAAACGCTGACAGAGCAATGACATGTAAAAATTAAGAATTTCTCAGATTGATACATTTATTAGTATAAATAGCTATTATATAATACCCTTTTTTCCATGATCTTGTGTAATGTCCATCAGAAAATGTCTGGCTATTTTTATTTTTTTTTTCTATTTCTAATCATTCTATCTATTTCAATCTATTTTTCTAATTTCCTCATCTATTAATTCTACAGTTAGTGTAACTGGCAGTGTACCTCCAGTGTTGCATTGACAATCTGGTTGCCCATGGTGAAGCAGTCAGGCGGGAACTCATTGTTCCGCAGGTAAAAGGACACTATGTTGGAGAATATGCGGACCATGGTGTCATCACTGAACACGTTAATGCTGCAGATGTTGAAATGACGCAGGAAGCGTGACGTCACCGCGTTCCTTCCTCCACCAGGAGGGCCCATCGCCGAGATGAGTTGAAGGTCAACCAAGGTGATCTTAGTGGTATCTTTAATATCATACCTGAAACAAATACGATTAGTTTGGCACACGGGCCATAATGGTACCATACAAGTTATACAAATTACTTAAAAGTATATGAGATGACATGTCCCACTTTCTAAACATCTGGCTCACCAGTTTCCATGGTCAAAGAACTGCCGCAGCAGCTCAATGGGAGGCTGTGCTCCAAAGATCTCAACTGCTGGCATGTTCATGTCATCTACAAATATGACACACTTCTTGCCCATTGGAGGTCCGAACACCCCCTTACGTCTTTTATCCAGCCTGGACATGATGATGTTCTGCTCAAGGAAAGGGAGGTCCAAGTAAAGGCTGAGTTTAGAAATTATGACATTTCAACCCTTACACAATGTATCTGGTAATTCAAAGCCACTAGAAAAATCTTAAAAGCTGATATGTTTTCAAATTGAGGTGATTATGGTGTCGGTGTAAAGGTGGCTGAGGAATCAATTAAAGTTGCTCTACAACAGATACATTAAGGTTTCTCTCCTGGTGCACTTAGTTTTACTTACAGGATGGAAAGTGTGGGATGGAATGTTTTTTTCTCTCTTTTTGAGCATCTTGCTAATGCAAAACATTTCTGTACATCCACAAAGTCTAAAGATCTTGAGGAACCTATTGTCTGGCTAGTGTGATTTTGAAATCTAGACTAAAAGCATATCTTTCTCCATTCACTGGTCATGGTCTGACTATGCTCTGGTTCCTGGGTTTACCTGGGTCTGATTGGCACTGGTACGAGCAGAGAAGTTGATGAAGAAAGGCAGGTAGCTGTCCTTGTCCAGATTGTTCATGAGTTTCTCCTTCACGTACACGGACTTCCCTGTTCCAGTGGGGCCCACAAACAGAAGGGGCCTGAAACGTAAACAAAACACAAAGGCCGGCCCTTTCAACAAACTCCAGAAGATTCACAAAACAGCCGTCATCTCTCATGTCCTCCTGCCGGCCATCTGGTAAGGCCAAGACACTTGAGCTCAATTTGGACAACAGCATCTGCTAAATGTAAATAGCACGGCAAGGTCACAAGATTATAAAATCTTACTCAACCGTTCCAACTGACGCAGAGGAGTTCCACAACTGATGGGAATATCCACTGTGATTACCCTTTAGCACTGATATACTATACAAAATGTATGCTTACACGCCATACTGGATGCTCAAGTCCATCAGGTAGGTATAGCGCACAGTGTCAATGGTTGGGACAATAATATCCTGCACCTGGGTGCTCTTGTCCCCCAGTGTGATGTTCTTGATCGATTCATTCCAGTTCACCCATCGGCCTTTCCCTTTGAACTGTGTGCGATACAAAGGAAATGTTACAGAGGGTTCAGCCAATGTGTTCTGAAAGGGCCGAAACTTTGTTTAGATTCTCCGCAAATAAACAGGAATTTTCTAAAGGTCAGTTTGTGGAGAGAACTAAAAGTGCTTCCTGCCGTTCAGCATACAGCGTTCAACTGCGCCACTGAGTCACTGATAATTGTAATCGTACCACAAAAACATCCCTGCAGTCAGCAGGGAGAGAGAGAGAGAGAGGGAGAGAGAGAGAGAGAGAGAGAGAGAGAAAGTGAACCACCCATTTGTCAGGCAAACCTCGTAGCTGTAGTCGTAAACCAGACCCTTGTCATCGAAGGGGCACTCCCACTTGGCCACGACGGCCGGGAAAGGGTGTTTGTCCGAGCCTCCCATGACCAGGCCTCTAAGGAACTCATCGAAGCGCACGCGTCCATCTGTGTCACAGCTGCCCCCCACTGACCACACCAGGGAGAAGGCGAAGGCAGCCTGCAGCAACACACACACACACACACACATACAGATGCAGAGACACACACACACACACACACACACACACACACACACACACACACACACACACACACACACACACACACACACACACACACACACACACACACACACACACACACACACACACACAATTCCAATTTAATTTCATACAGTATATTACAATGGTGTCCCTGGTTCACTTGGTAGCCAAGATAAATGCACAATTATCACACCCTGTCCATTAAGACTGCCCTGAGGGAGAGGTCATTACCATTTCATTCTGCATCTTGCATCCCTTTCCAATCAACTGCACTAACTGTTGCTTAGAGGTATACCAGGTCATTTACCATGATCCATGTGCGAATATTCTTGTTTCCAGGGTCCTCAGTCACAGGCCCAGTCATCAGCATCTCAAACAGTCTGGTCAGAGACACCACGGTGTTGCTGTTACTTGTAGGGACCACTTCCTATATGATACCAATGGTGTGCGACCACATATGTACGTAGGTTAAGTCAATACGTTTTTAATTGCATATATTTTCCATTCTATAATTTAAATCCATTCCATTTTCCAGGTTTACATCATAGACCTATATACCATTAAGATAAAACTGGTAATAAACTAGACTGAGCTAATCAACTAACTACCACTATATATTTGAATGTTTAAGGTGAAGGTGGCAGGCACATATTAGATGTAAGTGATAGGAAAAGGAAAGGCAAAATGCAGTGGAGCACCACACTCACCCTGCACTGTTTACGCAGGGTTCTGAGAGAAGGAGCAACCAGCCAATCAAACAGCCCCAATAGCAGGGCGGAATGTTCCGGTGCCTTCAGGGGTTCCGGCAGGGTGTGAAGCCAGGAAGTGACCAGCGGCATCCACCCTAGCTGAGACGGCTCCATGTAGATCATCCCACAGCGGCTAACTGTGGCTGGCTGCGAGCAGGCAATGAGAAGAAGAGAGGAACAAAAAAATTATTCACAATTTGCCTTCCAGAGGCGCTGTCAGAAGTGGTCTGTGGGTCTGACCTATTTCTAAGGAGGAGTCATTGTGGCCTAATCAACAGTACTCACTGAGGCTTGCGAGAGGTCCATGGCCTCAAAGATGAGACTCATTTGGCTCGACATCTGAATAATTTCTCCACTCATGAGACAGAGCTGCAATAGAAAGACAAAAAACACAGAAAAAAGATCCTATGAGCACTTCATTTCATGCCTTTGCCTCCATGCGACCAGAGGGAACGAAAGAAAAAAGCAAAACATATATGTGTGCTACAAAATGTGTGCCAAGGGCTATTTGTGGGACGGTGATGTTTACTCCCTGCCTTTTTGTTGTCGTCAAGTACAGTGTTCATGCTCTCGATCCAGAGGGTGTCGATTGGCCCATCAAACACAACCCACTTCCTATCAGGCGTCTCCGAGGAGGCAAACTCACGGAAAGTGTTCGCTACAATCCCATCGGTCCACTGAAAACAAGATAGAAAGGCAAAGAGAAAGACAGACAGAGAGAAAGAGAGAGAGAGGGAGAAAGAAAGAAAAAAAAATAAAGAACATTATCATCAAAAATGGGGGTAAAAGAGGACATTGGCTTTTATTTTCTAGTTTGTACCACACTGGACTTATCCTTTTCATATGAATTCATACAGAACTCCTCATAATGCTCCTACATCCTATTTACTCAATGCTCATGAGAATCAGTGGGCCATTACAAAACTGACTCATCTCGTTAAATTCTCATTTTGAGGCATGGTCTCTACAGCACTAAAAAGCGGCCATGTCAACACATCAGCCGCTCAATCCCATTGTCAATCACAAGTCACGGCAGGACAGCAAATCTGCCGCTGGGATTGGAAGAGTATGTCGGCCGCACTGCCACTGGGAGGGGGATCATACAAAAGCCACCTACTTAGTAGCAACCATCTGCTCTGCTGATGATAACACTCAGCACCGCGCTCGCCCTGCCTGTCTGACACACTTATCAGATTCACCAGACCACCGTCTGACGTCACCCACATCATTAAGTCAGCATGGCTGCTGTTTGCCCACGGTTTGAGTCAGTCAAATCATAATGCTCGTGGAGAAATGGGAGATGGAGCCGCTCGATATTCTCACCATGCTCATAAAAGGTACTCTTTTCTGATTGGCTGACAAGTGTCTGACTTGTGTCGTCTATGACTCTCAAATATCAGATATGTGAAAAATCTTATTCCCCTAATGCTACCTCCTTCATTTTGTTTTCACTGTTTTTCGCATTGCTTGCTATTTATTGCAGATTGTAGACTTTTCAAGCATACCTCATGCGAGACGGGATCAAACTGGCCGAAGAGCTGACCCATGGTGATGGACTTGGGGTTGACGGTGCGATAGATCACCCTCTCCTCCTCATTGTAACCTCTCTCGTGCATGAGGGTCAGGGTGTCAGCGAGAACATGCAGTACTTTGGTTTTGCCTGCAAAAGGCTCGCCAACAAGCATGAACCTAAAGCATTTTAAGAAACAAGAGTAATAATAACAAGACATTATTGATAAGAAGAGGAAGATGAAGGAGAAGAAGAAGAAGAAGTAGTAGTAACAAACAAACTAACAAGTAAACATACAAAAACACAGAGCCTGGTAATCAAGACCTGCGGGAATATCAATCAATTGAAAAATGAGATCAACCACAGCGTGGCAGAGGTTTTGCAAGGTTACCCGTGGCGAACGATCATCATCTCGTAGGTCTGAATGATCTTTTCGAGGAAAACATCCACTGGCTGGACATTATGCTCTTTGCAGCACTCCTGTGCACAGTCCAAGAAGAGCTAGAGACCAAACAAGATACAGCAATGACACAGGGGCATCTTAAAGGCAGAGTCTGTGATTCTGCCAACAGGTTATTGATATTTCAGCTCAACAGCCAATCAAATTACATCCCTCCTATCTGTGCTCCTGAGGCAACATGTTGATTGGCTGAAATTGTTTACAGCTTGGTCTGAGCAACTTTGTACAGAGCTCAAATTGTGTATGAACATCAGGACTTTTTAAGTGCACACAAGTAAAAGACAGCTAGAAAACAACTAGAGAAATTAGGTTTGGGGGGGAAACAGTTAGTTGTGTACTAAACATTTAAAACTTAACCTACAGAACTATCTATGTGTCACAGATGAAAGCATCGCACCTGATAGTCCGCTTCAGGCAGGGTGATGCCAGGGAAAAGGTCACTGGTGATGCCGTTAAACAGAGGAATATCATGAGACAGGAACTTCGCCTCATTCACGTCTTTGATAGACCTGAGCAGCTGAAGAAGAGAGTACTATAAGCTTAAACATTTCTGAAAGCATGACATAATATTCTCTCAGTATATTTGAAATATTCTTGAAATACTTGTGAAATACTGTTTGAAATATTCTTGGAATATTATTTGAAATATTAATGAACAATTCTCTTTACAATTATGCTGTGCCCTTCGAGTGCCTACCAGTATGTCCTCATTTTCCTCAGGAAACTTGAGTTTGAGGTTTCCTGCGGCCACCAGCACGGCTTTGACGGCCCTCATGCCGTAGTCGTAGTGGAACTGGGAGGAGAGCTGCTCCGAGCACAGCCTGTAGGTCATCACGATCTTCACCGACAGCGGCTTGGCGTTGAGGAATCCATAGGAGTACAAGGAGATCTCTGCTATCAGCGCATAATTAGGCACCATCATGGCCACTGTCCTGAACAGCACCTGGTAAACAGGAGACAGGGGAGGGGAAGGCAGCCAGCGGTGCAACAGAGATAAATGAGTTTGACCTCACATCCTGCCCATGGATTTAGCATCTAGCTTTTCTCCGTCAGGTCGCTCGAATCGGGAGGGATGGCTAATTAATCGTACGCTGAGATTGGATGAACGGGGCTGTTCCGACACCTTTAATTGAATTAATCTACAGCAGAAGTAATGGAGGTGTCGGGCAGCCTTCTCAGGGAGGAGCAGGAGGAAGGCAGGAGAGAGGGAGGGAGAGAGAGAAAGACAGAAAGAAAGAAAAAGAAAGAATGAGAGAGAGCGAGCAAGAGAGAGCGAGAGAGAGAGAGAGAGAGAGAGAGAGAGAGGGTCACCTTGAGGTTATCGGGGAGCTCAGATCGACCGGCGTATCCAGGGTTCATGGTGATGGCGACGAAGCAGTTGGGGTTGAGCTTCAGCTCCGTCCCCTCAAAGTCAAAGTACTCCATTTTCAGCTGAATGGCGCGCTGGATGCACAGGATCTGCTGGGCCACCACAGACAGCACTTCCAGCTCGATGCGGTTGAACTCGTCAAAGCAGGCCCAGGCCCCAGACGAAGCCAGGCCTTTGAAGAACTAACGGGTGGAGTAAGGAAGAGGCAAAACAGCACCGTAAGAGAGTACTCTCACCCTCACATACAGCAGTTTCTGTATGTGAGGGTCTTCACTCTTCAGTCAGATATGTGTGTGTGTGTGTGTGTGTGTGTGTATGCATGCATGTGTGTGGGGGAGAAATCCATAATCAATATGGGTCAATCTCAATGTCTGATTCTATAGCTATTCACCAAAATCAATACCCCATAACCAATTCATCATGCAAATGAAGTCAATAGTAAGCTATACTGTATCATGATATCAAATCCAGTCCAATACCTTCCCTTCAAAGACAAACATTTCCTACCTTGCCCATGGCCAGATAGTCCAGCCCATCAGAGCAGTTGAAGACCACACACTGCACGGCCAGAGCTTTGGCCAGATCCTTGGTGGTCTCGGTCTTCCCAGTACCAGCAGGGCCCTCTGGAGCGCCCCCTAGGTTCAGGTAAAAGGCTCCGATCTGACACACAGGGCAATACAATATAAACAACCAATACATTCAGTAATCTAACAAACAATATGTGTATTGTTTAATTTGTCTACATATTTAATGTAACATTTATATCACATCAGAGTTGATGAGGAAGATTCTATGAAACCATATTGACATGTTTCACTCTACCAAAGTGCGGTAGCATCTGTCTGTCAGAGGAGTGATGACGAGACGAGGTGAGTTGCCTAGATATTCATAGGCGTACTTCACATCACAGTTAATGATGCGGACACGAACGTTCTCATTGGCCCAGTAGTAACGCAACTGAGCCAACCACTGAAAATCCGTTTCATGTGAGACACCTGCAATAAAAACAAACAATGGCAATTTATGTATGTACATGTATGTATGTACAGTATTTATGTATGTACTGTATGTATGTATGTGTACGTGTATGTATGTATGTATAGTATGTATATGTGTGAATATGTATGTACGCATGAATGTATGTATGTGTGTGTGTGTATGTACAGTATGTATGTATGTATGTATGTATTTGTGTCTATAGTACCTTTCTCGATCATCTCCATGACCACGTCTCGAGCGTGTACATCTATGGTCACCAGAGCGCCCAGCGTGGTGCGAGTCTGCTTGGGTAGCTTCCCGCGCACCAGCTCCACGATGTCATTCAGCTGCAGTTGCAGCTGCTCATGGTAGTTTTTCAAACCCTACAAAAGCATCGGTGGCAGTGAGACAGAACACACATATTGCTACTGCAGTTGGAAAAATGTGATCTCACAAGAGCACAAGGAGAGACAAATAAAAGTCATATAACGTCAAAAACATTTTATTTGCCACTTTTTCAATATGCTATTACCGTTGTGCATTAGCAATATTTTCAGGGAATTTTAGGCTAGCAGTACCTGCAGGCTTACCGTACCAAAAAGCAACTGAACCATGACTTCAAAATTGGTGTGATTGTCATGTACTGTTACAGTATTTATCACTATAAAACATAATTAAAAAGCTCATCCTTACGTTTGATCCACTGCGGATGGCTTCGTGAACCTCCAGTGTCCAGAACATCTGAGAGGTGCACAGCACCACCTGCCCGGGCCAGTCCCGCACCCACTGACTCCTCTTGGTCTCTGGGTAGGCCTACAGTGACACAGAGAACCATGGGCTCAGTGTGTAGAGAGCGTCTACGTTGCCTAGAGCCCCAAATCTCTCTGCTTGTCTGGAGATAATTACAGTAACCTACCATATACCAAATAACATAACCCTGGATAGCCAATTTAAGAACAAGAAAAGCTCTGGGTTTCACACTGAATACATACAGTATTCAGATCACACACAGTTGCTTTCTCCATTTTTCTCTCTTTTGCAACAGACACGCATATAGAAAATAAAAGCAACGCACACACACACACACACACACACACAAAGCGAGAGACAGAGGGACAGAGAGAGAGAGAGAGAGGAAGAGAGAGAGGGAGAGAGAGAGAGAGAGAGAGAGAGAGAGAGGATAAATGAGCCCTCTCACCAGTCTGGAGCGGTTGACCACATCCCTGATGCTGCGCAGCATGATGTCCTCCACCTGCACCAGCCACTTCTCCACCGCGCCGCGGGCCTCAGAGGTGGAGATGAGCTGGATGAACTCCACCCGCTCGCCCTCGCTGCTGTACATGGCCCGGATGTCCAGGTTGGGCAGGAAGTCCAGCTTGGCGATGCCCTCGAAGCACTTCTTCAGGTGCGGCTGCACCCGCAGAGGATCCTTGGTCTCGGAGAGAATCTCCAGCATCTCGTCGTTGGACAAGAAGAAAAACCTGCGGCAAAAGAAAAGGACATTTGTTGATATGCATTCTAATTCAGTCATGCCGATGACAAAGTCACATCACAGCTAATCCCACCTGACTACATATGTAATGTATGGACTAAACACTAGGTAAGTGATTCATGTAATATGGGTGATCTTTGACTAACCGTGGAAAGAAGACCCGTTTCTTCTCCAAGTAGGCATTTAGTCCTTTCATTATTTTGTCAAGTAGTCCGTTGGAATCTTGAAGCTTTTCAAGTAAGCCAGGCAGTGACGTTGCAGCTAAAATCTTTTGGAAAATAAAATATATACAACATTATGCATGAAGCATGAATTACATTCACAATACTACGACAGTATTCTTTGATATTGTCATTGTACTGTTTATATAAGGTCTGTGAAACACAGCACAGAGGCATTCAGGGCCAGTATTTATCCATTTGAAATGAATCAAATTGATACCATTTATTAGAACTCCTTTTTGCAATCATTTATTCGAAACCTCCAGGAAAAGCAGACTCCTCACCTTTGGGTCCCTCACACAGTGCTTCATGACGTCCTTCCAGATCTTGTCGACGGTCTGGAAGAGCTTCCCCTCCTCGGGCATCTGCTGCATGATGTCCGCCGAGCTGAAGATGGGCTCCAGGTAGAGCCACTGGGCCTGCACCTTCAGCCACTCGTCTATGGTGTCCTGGATACGGATCAGACGCTCCTCCCACCTCTAAGCACAACCAGGAAGAGGCTTATTTCACTAATGGAACTCAGAGATATTTCCACTGTCCAAAGGCATGATATCAGTGACTAAGCAGAAAAACACTGCATCCAATTGATTAAGGGTGCTGTAACATGGCTTTCGTGTTTATACAGTGCCTCTTTTGTTGTTTGTTGGCTATCACTTTTAAAGCAACTCTATTTTCTACCAACCTTGATCTCTGCCTCAAAGGGTTTGATGAAAGGGGAGCCTCTCATGGTCTGTGTTTTTACTATCTGATCGTCCAGCATGGTCTGGATCTCGTCCACAGCAGTGAGGATGGACACTCCCGACTCGCGGTAGGGGTGATGGCTGAAAGACACCCCATCCCACACCTCCACCATGGTCTGCATGGCCTTCTCAAGGGAGAATTCCTGGACAGGGCATGATGCACAGGTCAGCACAGGTCAACTCACAGGGCATTATTATCTCCAAGGGCTCAACAGAGACCATGGCATTATCAGTGCCTATGGCAGACCACTGGTGGTCTAAATTGCTTTGAAATTAATTCAACTATCACAACATTAATAAAGGACTTGCCATTAGGGCTGCTCGATCATGGTAAAAATCATTATCATGATTATTTTGTTCAATATTGAGATCACAATTATTAAACGTGATTACACAGTGATTTTGGAACTATCATCCATATTCAAAACGTACACTTTTAAAAATGTTAAATTGATTGTTAAACATAATCCAACAGGAAAAAATACATGTAAAAAGTTAACACACGACAACTCAAGACGAAAGGAGAGCATTGTTATGAAACTGTAATCATTATATTTCGATTATGCTATTTTCACAATTTTTGGAAGTCATAATCACGATTAATCGATTAATTCGACTAATTGCACAGCACTACTTGCCATTATTGAACTGAGTTTTCATTTTGACAACAATTAAGGTTAACAAAAAATGGATAAGGACATGGCTCTTGCTTATGGTAGTAAATTTCAGCTATCTGTTCATTTTCTTTAATTAATTTTCTTCTATTTTATGAAAGAAGAAGATTATTTGATATGTAAAGCGTAGCCACATACTGTATGCATACAGTAGGTGCACTTGCACAGACATCCACTCTAATCAGTGGAATCAGGTTTAGATGGGAGGATTCCTAATCTAATTAGTGCCTAATTAATTAAACGGCTTGAGGAGAGGAGATGAAGAAATCCCTGCACACAGTGGAGTCCTGAAACAACAATCCTCCTCCACCCCAGCCCACCCCACCACCCCACCTGGCTATTACCTTGCTGGCGGCTGCGCTGATGATCTCAAACTGCTCCAGGTAGGGGGCGAGGTTCTGGCGCAGGACTTTGCGCAGGGTGGTGCCGGAGTTTGGCGTGAGGTCGTAGACGACGATGGAGGACATCTGCTCCCAGTGGCGAGTGCGAATGCCCGGGTTGCACAGTATGGACACCATCGGAATGTTTTCCTGTGAAAAGGAATTCACAGCTCATAGCGGAAGCAGGACGGTTGGCATTCTCAAAAAAATATATTGTCATCTTTTTGTGTTTTCATACAAAATGAATTTCACCATGGACAGGACTTCTTTAAGAATGTGACTATCTATGTTTGTGAGACATTGGTTGTGAGACATAGCAGTCTGGTAGTATGTCTAGTTGCAATATACACCCCCAAAACACTTCAGCACCATGGAGAGCTCCGTTGTGATGCTACACCTGAAAATGGATTCCTTCAATACATTCAAATCCCCCACCATGAAGGCATAACTCTCTCATCGACGACTTATCTGAGAACACAGCTTCATTCTGCTCCCTGCACTTTTAATCATGATTCTCCTAGTCTCTTTCCAGGAATGCTTACATGCCCACCCATTGCTTCAGCAGTGACAAATCCCTACTCCATATGAAATCCTGGTCTAATCTATTAATTCCCTGCTTGCTGTCAATTGCATCCTGAACTATGATGTAGTCTCTGTGCAGAATGAAAAGTCATTATGTTCCGAAGACAGGGGGTGGATTTTCCTATGCGTCACGAGTAATCACAAGCCGTTTAACCAAGTCGGTACCTTGAAGTCCTTGACTTGCTCTAGGACCCTGGAGCAGATGGAGACAGTGGCGTTCTCCTGCTTGTCGTCCTGCTCCCCAGGCTTTTTCTTCGGGGCCGTTTTCTCTCGCTCCTGCTCGGCCTTCTTCTGCTTCTGCTGGAAGAACTTCTGCGTCTTGTAGACCTCACGGAAGAACTCGTCCACCTCAACCTCCATGCTCTCTCCATTCAGGTCCAGAAAGGCCCCATCCATCCATCTAAATAATAAGTGAACTCAGTTAATATGCCCTGATTTAAATGGCGGGTAAACGGCAAAGTCTATCAACAAGTCTACAGTTTCTGTGCAATAATTATCTGGCAGATGACAGCATTGAGCAGACTTGCCAGTCTTTCTGGTAAAGCTCTTGCCCATGGTGTTAAATTAGTCTAAATTTAACCTAATTATTCAATTAACTCTCGGTAGACTTAAGACCTCTTTGCCATCATTCAAATTAGGGCAATTAAATCAATTCATTGCAGCTTGCAGGAATAGGTTAAACGCAGTCAGGAATTAAGAAAGTCCACGTACTTCCTCTCAGTTCGTTGCCATCTCAACACCAAACCAAAAAGCTTCTGGTAGGGCTCAATACTCTCTTTGATAACTTCAATAGCTGGGTAGGTTGTCGGGTCCCATTTGTAAAGCGTCTCCTCTTTATTGATGAAATCGATGGCCTCCTCGGCATCCTGCAGCCGCTTCTGAACCGTTCTCACATCACTGACATACTGCAAGAGACATCATAGTTAGTAAGCTGTGAAGAGGCAAGGACGAGAGCTCTAGTAGAGGTATTAAACAGGCCATGGATCAGTTTGCAGAAAATGCAGCAAGGGTATAACACAGTCATGGATCAGTTCTGTTTCGAAGAAGGTTACCTAATCTAAAAATCTAAAGCATTTAAATGACTGTAGAGAGAGATTGGTGTGATGAAATGTGCCATATTTGCACAATGTCCTGTTTAGTAAGCTTGAAAGTGAGTTAGACCAAACTAAACAAAGAAACACTTCCTTTAGGGCGCAATGTGCACTGCACTGGCCTGGCAGCGTATCACTGCAGCAGTAGAGACCACTAGGTCAGCAGTGGACCCACCTGCTGCATCATGTCCAGCTCGGAGCACTCCTCGAACTCCTTCATCCTGCGGCCGAGTTTCTCCAGCTCCATGGTCAGCCGCTCCCTCCGGAGCAGCAGCTCCTGCTCGCCCTTACGCTTGGCCTTCTCCATCAGCTGCAGTAGCCAGCACACGCACAACACACACACACACACACACACACACACACACACACACACACACACAGCGGTCATCAACATGATGGGCTTCTGTAGCTGCAGCTCGGCAAAAAAAAGCAAATGATACAGCAAAGTACTAACAATATTATGCTATCATCAATGTCAATACTTTAATTGCCAAAGAGCCGACACAGGTTAATGAAAATGTATTCTGTCTCAATGGATAATATCAGTGACTTTGAATTGAAATGTCTGGTAACTTAATGAAAATAAACGCTCACAGTATGTCTCAAAATTTTTTGAAAGCAAGGCATAGCATTATGGTACCTCATTGTTGAGCTCAAATATTGGCAATATATTCTGGGGCCAGACAAGCACTACTGAGTTCAGATCAAGGTCCTCCGCATCGAACAAGTGCACATCCAGCAAGTAATTCAATCTGTGCTGTGTCTCCTGCCATAGAAAACAATAGAGGATGATATATTTTCGTAAATATACAGTTAAGCAATTAGGCCTCATAAAAGAATGGTGGATGTCTGAGTAACATATGCAGGACATTACGCACCATAATTTTGGCATTGAGTTCTTCTATGCCCTTTGATTTCACGTGTCCTATGTAAGCCAGCATCTCAGTTATGTCCTCTGTTGTCTCAGGTACTTTAAGTGCTGTCTCCCGGATGGTCTCAAACTCCTTACATATCCTTGGATGAACATTCAAAGTAAATAGCAACACAATGAGGAACTGGATGTTAAGGAGAAATCAAAACCACTATCTCTTCACTACCTTCCTATTAGAAATAAACAGCGAGTGTGTATGCAACTGTGAAAGGCCTCAAGTTGCATGCACATCACAAGCTATTGTGTCTCAGCTGCAGACTGTATAACTGTGACCCTGTAACCAGCAAGCCATGATCAAAGTGAAGTACTGTGAGGCTGATTAAGCGGCCAGTACAGAGAGGGATGGTAAACTGGTCTTACTCCAGACAGTGTGCGCGGTGAGTTCTGATGAGGCGTTCCAAGAGAACCTGTCCGAAAGCATTGGCCTTTTTGGCCAGGCCTTGCTTCAGTTCCTCACAGTCCAGGCGGACCATGGCAAAATGAGCCACAGCAGGCAAGCTGATGATCTCCCTCGACAGCTTCCGAAAAGCTTCCACTTGCTGAGAGATACATCAATTCAAAGGGGAAAAAATTATCTTCATGAATTTAGGAAAGAAAAGAACCAACAGTTGATGTAATATAATGTAATATATTTAACACATTTAGTCTTACCTCAGCATACTCATCAAAGCTATGTTCTTCCTCCATAAACTTCTCTATTTGAGCTTGAGCTGTTCCATTGACTAACCAGTCATAGTTGTCAACTGTAGTGAAACACAAGTGAATAGAATTGCTGTTATTATCATTTACTACATGCCAATCAAATGAAACAAAGCAGCAAGACACTGGTATAGTGGCTAAATCTGTGTGTTAACAATGCAATTAACATGAGAATTCCTCTAGAATTAACATGGTGTAACTGTAAAATGGTGTACTGTGCTTTGTGAAACAAAGTAGTGAATTATTTTTTATTACTGCTTATCCATACATTAGGGTACCATAAAAATAATTCCTATTAGAGGTGCACATTTGCTCCATTTGAATCTTGCTCAGTGTCCTCATGAAGACGCACCATAATACTGAAAATGCAGGTCCGGCTCTTCCATGTGCTGGCGCACAGCGTCTCGGACCGTCTTCTGAGCCCAGAGTAACACATGATCTGCCAGTTTAGCATCCACTACTGACGGATTACCTTCTGCCAGCCAGGACTGAACTGTTTGAACTTTCTGTGAAACACCAACACATATACAAACACATGCGCAAAGAGAGAGAGAGAGAGAGAGAGAGAGAGAGAGAGAGAGAGAGAGAGAGAGAGAGAGGGAGATTAGGAAAGAAGCTTTCTAAATGATACAATTGCCAATGCAAGTTGGTTTTATCTTTACAAAAGGATGGACTCCGTATTCAATTCTAGTTTTAGGCTCCTGTGTAGTGCACCTGCAAGGTGTTGGAGATCTTATTCAGGATTTCCATGACCGCTTCCTCCAGGTCCTGGAAAGTGGGGTAGAACTCCATCTTCTCATCATCAAAGGTCAGGTCCATCCTGAAGAGGGGTAACTTATAGGCCGCGCTGGGGGTGAACAGCATGGCAAACTCCTCCACACTGCGCTCGATAAGGCCTTTCAGCTAAGGAGTGGGTAGGGATGGGGGGCAGTATGTTGCATTTAACATTTATTTTAGTTTAACATTACAGATTAGATTATATTAGATTCAACTTTATTGTCATTGTGCAGAGTACAAGGACAAAAAATGCAGTTTGTGTCTAACCAGAAGACAGGTGATGGATAGACAGGACAATTACAGCTACAGTATCACAACCTTCCCAATGAGATGACAGTTACCTGGATCTGAGATCCACATATACTGGTAGTTAAAAGATGCTCAAAAACAAAACCCATTATCTAACTAACAGTGATACAATCTGACGTTTTATGTTCATGAGAGTGCATGATACAATAAGTTGTGTAGTCTAGTTTTCCATTAGATTATAAACAATTAGGCCTCTTTCACACAGTCAACACCGATAGGATGAAGATCCTCTACATTTCAGCATCAAATTCACATTCAGTTATTTCAATTCACCTGGTTTGAGATGAGGGTAGAGGCACAGTCGTAGAAAGAGTCGAGCTTGTCTGCCTTTATTCCTTTGATCATGTCTTTGCTGGTGAGGACATGAATGACTTTGGGGAACCAGGTGTTCATGAGTCTGTCCTCCATCTTGTCACACTCCAGAGCCACTTTGTTCTTCAGGCTCACACAGTCAACGGGACCCGTGGACCTTCAAGCACAAGTCCATTTCAGTAATCCACACAACAACACGTTGCCATTAAATTAATTACATTTCCATTATTATGTAATTAAAAGGATGGTTCGGTTACAGTTATCGTGAAATGAATCAACTACTATATCAATAAGAAATACTTCCTGAAACTAATGTGTGTTTGCATGTACAGTTGAAATGTATTACCAGTTTGCAGATTTTCACCAATTATCTAAAGACTTTATGTTACGGATAACTGGAACTACATCTACAATAACATAACTCATAATTATAACTGAATTTAATAATGGCAATTTGTATCCATAAACCGAGGAAAATGCCAGTTGTTCTTTCACACCTGCAGTCAGATAGATCGACCAGCAGTAGATTAGAGAAGGTTGCATAACATATATCCAGAGTGATTCTCATGACTGGATGGAGAATGTGCAAATTTTCCTTCATCTCCTTTCGATTCTTGATGAAGCTGTCCTTCCAAGGCCTGGTAAAATCATAAGTTCTGCAAATAAACAAACACGGATACATCAATATAGGGACTGTATCTCCAAAAAACCTCTGTGACATTACATAAATGAGGCTTCTACAGACCGTTCTACTGCTGATTACCACATACTGCATTCTCTCATTCACATATCACTTACTTTGCTGCTGCGACTTGGTCCAGTCGTTCAACCTCTGCTGCCTTTGCATCTGGCTTCTGAAGGATAGTGTTCACTGATGAAAGACAACACATTAGATGAATCCCTGAAAACACTGACAACTCTAACACATCAGAATCCCTGTGGCTACAGTCTTCTGAGATGGCAATTCAGAATATGTCACGAGTGGCTCATGCTCAGTGAAGTACAGTACATCCATCAGCACTAAAATGTGCTTCTCTGTGTAAAGGCTTGAAATGATTGCTGAGACTGTACAGGGAACTCCAACCGTAGCAGAGCTCCATCGTGCTCACCTGTGTGCTTGACCATGCCGGCCATGAAGTTCTCGCTGACCTCCATGCAGAGCTCCTCCAGAAGCTCCTGGCGGCCGGGCCCCTCGCGAAGCTGCGGGGGCACCCGGGTCAGCATAGCATCCAGCCACTGCTGCTGGATGGGCACGATCGGGTTGGCCTCCACGCATGTTTTCAGAAATGTGTAGTTCTTCACAATGAAGAGAGAATCAAATTAGAGAGTCAGTTTTAATTGTGCTCTTTTAAGCTATGTTTGTTGATGTTATCTCTAATTTGCTTAAGGTACCCGATAGCCAAACAAAATGAAACGTACTCTCCTGTTTTCGACGCTCAGCTGTTACAAGAAAACAGACAGCAGTTAAAACACAAATTACTTGTGTGTCATACCTTCACAGAGTAGTGTTGGAAAAAAAAGTCTGAGAAAATGTTTAGATAAGGTCATTCTACCGAGGTGGCGAGCTGGGGCTCCACAGGCTGAGGGGCACTGGGTCGAGCATATTTGGACTGTTGGTAGGCTTGCATTGCACTGTCAATCCTATGGGAAACATTTAATGAAATTTAAATCTAAGCGACTATTTTTCATGAATAGGCCTACATGTGCAGTCATTAGACAACCAACCTGTATTTAAATGTATTGCATAATACTTCTATTATTAACTTTTCAACTTTTAGAGAAGGAAAAGACAAACAATTCCTACATTAATTTCTGCAACTCTTGTTGCTGATTTTTACTCCTCCTGTGCCGCAGAAGCTTCCTCTGTGTTGCCAACCTCTCAGGGGGCACATCACTCGCTCGGACCCCATTCTTCCCTGGTCCGGTCTGGATAGGTGGCAAGACGCTGTATTGCTTCAGACCATCCTCTAGGGATGATTTGAGCCCCCCTGTGGAGGTAGGCATCCTAGGAAAAAAACACAAGTAGATCATGTCAACCAAACCATAATGCGAGTGTATGCAATTGTACTCTGCCAAGTTAGAAGTTACATGACTGTCAAGTGACAGAAGCCTAGAATGTCTTGCCAACTAAGCTAACTAGCCATCTGGCTAATTACCTAAAAGTGTTCGCTAACGCGCATCTCGATATACACTCCGTAATCTCTTACCTCTGATAGTTATTTAACCAGACAACGTTTTGTGTGTTCAGTAAAAACTAAATTCTATGTTTAATATAGATAAGCAATTATCACACTTGTACGGTTTCGTCTCATCGTACTCATCTTTGTTGTGGCGCAAGAGAGTAAACATGTGTTGCCATAGAAATAGTAAACTGAGACCCGCTCTGACTGAGACGACCTCCAACCGGATTTAACGCTAGCTGCTAGGTCAGATGTGGCTTGTTGTATTTTATAAGATAGGCATACTCGATAATAATAATTTGTTAATAACTCGATACGAACAGATTTGCAATTGTGCACATTTTGTACATCAAGTATGTATTCAACATTTACCCTTGATGTCAGCTAAGTGGTTAACATAAAGGTGCATGGCATAGAACTGGCAGGAAAAGTCAACACATGGCCCCTAGGCCTACAACTGCTACAATTTCAGAATGGTCATGAAGAAGTCCTCTTATGATTTGATGTTTATCAGAGTAGGCCTACCATATTTATCCACTAGGCGGCGAGATTTCATTTCTTCACAGGCTATGTTGCTCTTGAAAGTCAGTGCATCGATAGATGCCACAAGATGCAGAAAGCCATTGCAGCGCTGTCTCCAGCTGCCCCATTTTATTTGTGGTGCATCAGAATTCGAGCATATTATGACTGCCCACGTCTTGAGTGGATGTTGTGCATATTAGAAAACGTGTTTTGATCATGAATACGATAGTCTAAGTAGGCTAGCCTACAGCGTCTATCTATTTGTACGAAAACAACTGAGTGGTCTTTGTTTATTTCTGATGTTAGTGTGAGGAATCACGCCCTACAGTATGTTGGCTTCTGGAACAACAGATGGAACTCATACTATAAATTGATAATACTGCGCTCACAGAGTGCTATTTTCAAGCGCGTAGGTGTAACTGTTGCCATTAATTGATAGGCTACTACTGCCCACTGTTTTGGATGTAATGATATGCATTCAGCAGACTAAAAGCTGAGCACCTCTGACAGTTCCATGAAAGTCAAAAAAGCAGGCCAGAAATAAACGCTGAAATGATTCAACATCATCTGACTCAGAAGGGAGTCTGCTGTGAGATGCTTGCAAATGTGTTTATCCCCTCCTTCTTTTTTCATTTTTATTTATTTATCTGTTTTTCAAGTCTATGCTCAGGGGGTTTCTTTTTATATCACACGGATAACTCCTCATATGAATGAATTTCAATTATCATGGCCATGAAATTTAGGTCATGTCATCACATTTCTCCAGCCAGACTCTTTTATGTTTCAGTCAGAATTAATCTGACTGTAGCAGTGATTAAAATCAAATTAATGTGAATTTGTGTTACAAATAAATAGTGTGTAATGAAGGTTAAATAGCAAGAAGTTTGGGATTTGCCAGAGGCTATGTTTTCGTGAGGGACACAATGAGGCAGAGAGAGAGAGAGGGAGGGAGAGGGAGAGGGAGGGAGAGAGGGAGGGGTGGGGCACAGCGAGGCAGCAAGAATGAAGGCTGCGTGGAGTGTGACGCACGATTATCCTCACCCTGTGTGTGCGCATTGGCTGCCGCCGCTGCCCGTCACTCTGCTCAGGTTTAGGGATATGCTATCAGAGCAGATTATGAAGCAGACCTCATCTCGGGCAGTCTCCTCTGATTGTCTCAATGGCTAAACACAGTGTTTTTCTTATTTTTGCACTGCTACCTTTTGTTTTTATGCAACTGTCCTTGCCCTTTGATCAAGTGCCTGCAATCCTGGACAAGAGGTAAGGTGCTGCTATTTCCGTCTCGGCTCACGGATGCCCAGCAGTGATGCTGTGCAGTTCCAGGTTCTCTAGCTGGATCTTTCTCACAGTGGGCTGGAGTCATCAGGAAGCCTGTGAGAAAGGGGAGACAAAAAATAGGGTTTAAAAAGAAGCGTAAGAGAGTCCCTTAAGGCTCATACATATATGCATAGGAAAGGAGTGAGCACCAGAAATAGAATATATGGATGCTTCTGTCTGCGTTTGTACTGTAACTGCAACACATTGTGATATGGCTATGACAAAGAGACAGGAGAGACACTCTCCATTCAGTGCTCTAGCTGTTGGATTCAGTTTATAGATGACACTCCACAATGTGTTGCAATAGCACCACTCAGCTGGCCTGCTATAGGAACCTTAAAATACACTGTCTGTTAAACATCAGGGCTCTCTAAAGAAAAATTTATTATGTTGTTACTGGTTTATTCTTGGATACTGGTCCTCTCATGTAAGATGTAGTTGTCATCATAATTGTCGAATTCATGTTATTTCCTATTTTGTATCATGTGGTACTCCATCTCAGTAGTAATGTATTGCTTTGTGTTCCTATGGCATATTACTTGAACCATATGTGTCTAATGGAATGGCTTTTGTTGTGTCACTTTTGTATTAGGAATACTAAATGCAATCATTTAATTCACTGTTTTAATCTTTAAGTTAGCATTTCCCCCTGGGATAGTGGAGGGATAAAGTTGTCATTTCAACTTGGAGAATGTTATCAGTTTAGCTGACAATCTATGACAGCTTCCTATTTTTTAAACAGAGTGTATTCATCTTTGTCTGAAACAGTGTCTGCACAATCTCTTTTGTCATTGTGCAATGGTTTTTTGGAAGCCTGATCCGCCTATTAATTACATGTTGAGAGAGGTCTGGATTTCACATGTGAACATAGTCTAAGACTTTTAAACAACTATTATGACAGATGATTAGTTAACTCAGAGGTATGGTTTGAATTTTCCGAAAAGGATTACATATTTTCATCCATATGAAAGCAGATGGTGAGCTCAGACAGGCAGGTTGCACTGAAAAATCCTGTTCAAATCCTATTCAAAACTGAGATCAATTTCTATCTTTGTTATTGTGTCTATGCTAAGACATCAGTTAATAATATCAATGAAAGAAGAATTATCTGCGTCAAGAAAGATGTTCAAACATCAATAAAACTCGATACTTGCATGCCACATTTCCCATGCTGTGTTGATTATAAGGATTGCCATTTAGAATGTTGTCATGGCTTGATTTGAGAGGGGCAAGCACTGTGTCCAGTTGTTCACAATGTTTTCTGAGTACTTTGAGGTCAACACATCAGGACGTGATGGCTGTAATCTTAATCCCATCTGATTATCTAACCTATTGTTAGGTGTCGTGGCAGCACATTCCTGTAGACATATGGCCCAAATATGCTTTAGAGTACAAAAAAAGAAAGAAAGAAGAAACCATAGACATGCAGGCAAGCAAAGGAAACGAAAAGAGAAGACAAATGAGATAGAAAGAGAGAACATGGCACATTATCACATTGAGACGAAGACATAGTGTGTGAGTATAGTTTTTTTTCTTCTCTATTACATATATGCTATGTTCAGCACTTACCTCGCTCTGTCCAGGCATAACCAATGACAGCAGCAGAGTCCTCAGCTGCTGCCCCCAGTAAGCTGGCAGAGGAACAAAGGGGAGAGTTATTTCACACAGGCCTGCAATCGGTGCCTTCCTGAGGACCATGTTAGCTGTGGTTGAACAGGTTGTCAATGTAATGGAGGGAGTATAGTTTAATAGTTTAGGGCTCATTTCAGAATGGTGTGTACTGCAGTAAGGCATTTTTGCTATGATAGTCCATGTATAGTGCGACCAAAAGCTACTGAATTGTGTTTGCCATGCAGGACTGTTGATAAAACTGTTCCTGTTAACTGAAGGTGATAAAATGCTCCTGTTATTTATCCTAGGCCTATACCCCTTATGTACCCAATCAGTTGTTTACAATATGGACTAAGCCTCATTTTTTGAAAGGCTATTTGTTAGATAATAATTTTTTAAAGAAATCCAAATTATGTATACCTTTTGAGTATCTTTCCTTAAAAAGGACTAGTGAAAAGTGCTCAGAACAATGTTGAAAGACACTTTTGGACTTTTTTGGACACTTCGCTTCCTGTGTTGTTCCAGTAGACAACAGTTGTAGCTTGATAATGAACTGAGTGTCGCTTCCTAATCTTTTATATTGGCCATGGCTCTGCTGACCTTGGTTCCAGATAGTTTAGCCTTATTCTAACGGTGGCCAAAGCTTGAGGCACGGTAGGCTGCAAAGTGTGCAGAAGCCCCTCCAGATCTAAACCAGGCGAAAGTCAGACTCCTAATCAGGTATTAGAATAACCTCGGCCAAGCTCATTATGATTAGATGTTTAAATGGTTTGTCTTGGGATAATCTTGGAAGTTGTTGTATTATGGGAACAGTCAGGGTGGTGTGAGAGGGTAGACTGTCTGCTAGACACGCAGGCATACACACAAACATGTGCACGTATACAGAGAGAGAGAGAGAGAGAGAGACACGTTAACCTCATGTAAACAAGGCAAAAATGGGAGTTACTCATTGAAAATAACTGGTTACAAAATGTTCATTTAGTGTGCTTATTTCTTTTCAGAATGGTCCAGTTATTTTTGCACAGAATACACTGTATGTTGCATGTCACAATGACGACTGTTCTTAATTATGAACAAGGTTTGAACAAGTTTATTTTTCTGTTTTATACAGTTCAGAGGTCCCCCAGTATCAAGCTATCAGAATCAGAACAGGTCAGTAACAAGCTCCTCACAGTTTCTGGAAAATACCGTTTAGATTCATATCTTTTTGCAGTTTACAACATTCAGTTCAGGTCGCTTCTAAACCGATTGTAAACAAGATCTTTTTATCCCCGCTTGTTGCCATGAGTTTAATTAAAGTGACATGATTTGTTCTAAATTTGTCTAAAGCCTCGATGAATCATTGTGCTCTTGTGAATACAAACTATCCCTCAAGACTATTCCTGTTGTCACAATCTCACACCTTCCTCGCCTCCCCTTACCTCACTAAGTAATGAGATCACCGATCAGGCAGGCTGACAAGGACACAGGTCTTGCTCAATATGTATATGAAAACATGCCACGAAAATGACAGCCACTCTTATTTTTCATCCTACATCAGATTTTATGAGCCTGCTGATCAGAATGTGTAGATTCTCAGACCATCAGAAGCAGACCAGGGTGTTTGGCATATAGGCAGCCAGAGTGAGAGCGTCACTAAAAATAATACTGTGACTCCATGTGCTGGGTGGTGTCACAGAGCTCATCTACCTACCCTAAAATCTTCTCCCATCGCTGTGATGCAGATGGAGTGGGCGTAGAGAATCCAAGTGCCTCGCACGAGGGCAGTTATTTGCCTGCAGCTGAGAATCCGCTCAGAAGAATACTGCAGGTAAAGCATTTTCCCTGATAGCCAATGTGACCTTGCACACAAGAATAGTTCCCAAAGCCATGAAATATGTACATCCAGCCTCTGTTGTTGTTGTAGCACGGCATCCGATTAGAGCAGCATATATGAATTTGTTTCTGACCAGATGATGTCAACAGGGATTTTCTTCTCTTTATGCAGTCATTCAGATAAGCCTTTACATTAGATGTTCCCATGATATTTTTGTTCAGTGTTTTTTCCCCTTTTCCCCTCTTTCCTGACAGCCTTATGGGTGGCACCTGCATGCCCAACCCAGAACTAAACGGAAGTTACTGCAGTCGACCAGTTCTGGGCCATACTCTCCGATGACCGTAGCCTACAATGGCAAGATATGCATTCTGTTCAAAGCCAAACGTCTGGCCATTCGCTACAGGAACCAGACATTTCTGGATCTAACTGAGAGAGTGTTTGGGCCCAATGCCTCAGTAGAGACAAAAGGCTCAGTCTGCTCCAAGGAAAAAGCGACGTACGTAATGGCTGGCTTTTGTGTGTGCTTTTGGATTAACTCTGTTTATACTGTCTTAGCCATTCAGACTATAAGTCATAGTTTCAAAAACATACACTATGCTTCATTAAACAATGGTAACCTCGCTTTTGTGCTATAAGCTGTGGGCTTCAATGGGCCATTGTTCTAAATCCTGTGATAATAGGCTTTGGATGTATCTCAATATAGTGTAAGTAGTGATAATAGCACAGATTGATGGTGACTTCACTGGCCTATTTTACACGGCTTGTTTATTCATAGGCATTTGTGTTTTTCCATTTTAGCAATTTTTAACCCTTGATAATTTGATGATTGATTGGTGTCTTTTTTTGACAACAGATTGTCCCTGCACCTTGGAGATGTGGAGGACATAAGAGGACTTGTCATCAAGTAAGTACTCAGCACTCTGTGTCAAAAAAACATGTCATCGCCAGCTTATCACTGGTGCAGTCATTCAGCTGTAATGCCTGTCACGATGACTCTCTCTCTCTCTCTGTTTCTTCCTCATCAACAGACTTCACATGTCCAACACATTTTACGAGTCGGCTGGCCAGAACTGGTTCACTCTGGACAGTGTTCACATCCACTACAACTGGACGCACGAGGCTGTTTTCAACGCCACCGAGGTTTACGCCCCTGCTACCTATTCTTACCACTGCCAGCATGTCAGCAGCTTACAGAAATATGACACCTTACTGGTGCCCAGCTCCTACACTGACAGCTCGGCAAACTGGCACATCACGTTCACAGACTTCCAGGTGGGTGACAGGGAGCAAGCTAGGCATTCATACCAAGCATAGAGTTAGATGATGCATGTGATTTCTTTGTACTGTATATGTAATACACACGGTCTCTTATAACATGCAACATGTAGATGAGTTCATGGAATTTAACATATTTTCATGCAAATTGTTTTGATTTTGTATTTACATTATTAACATTTTCTTTTGACATACCATGTTTCATGTATTGTGTTTTAGGGCTTACAATAGAAGGGTTAATCCAGTTATTGATTTCAGATCACTGATAAATTCTCTGGCATTTTGCTCTGTTGTTAGCATCCTGTTTAGCAATACTTCCCAAAAGGCACTATATAAATAAAGTTTTATTTTATTAAATTGTCTAGATATTCAAGGTTTCTCAGAGTTTTTCCTCAGAAATTTCTTACAATCCCTAAAATATAGCAAGACGCCATTTTGTCATTTCATAATATTACATAATCTGTACTGTAGATTTAAATGTAAAAGGTAAATTTAATTCATTTAATAAATGATCAAAGTGTGTGAACTGAGGAGGACACTGTAGAGAGTGCTGAACATTTCATGCGAAGACAAAGACTGCTGTAGTTATTTTTATAACAACTTGTTATTTTATTAGATAAATAAAACTCATAAGATATTGAGATAATTAATAACCTCTTGATATTTTTCCCATTACAGATCCAGGCCTTCAATGTTCAGTCCAACAAATTTGCCTCAGCCAGTGATTGCGCCACCTTTTTCACCCCTGCCATTCTGATGGGCCTTATCACCTCCCTGATCCTGCTCCTGGTTCTGGCTTACGCACTGCACATGGTGGTGCATCTGAAGCACATTGACCGTTACGAAGAGCACAAAGCCACAGTCTACTTCCCTCGCAGCCCCGAGTCGGAACACCCAGACAAAAACAGTCTCTGAAGGACAGCTCCCTCACCCTTCCAGAATTGCACTTTACAGGATGCCCAGAGTGTTGCGGTGGGTGTGTAGTGGCGGAGCACAGGACTAGATGGTCCCGGAGGGCAGCAGTGTCTTTTAAAATCCCTGTTCCCATCAGCCCCCCCCCCCCCCCCCCCCCACCCCACCCTCCCCACCCCATCACCCTGATTCAACCAATCATGCTGTCATGCTGTCTGTTCTGTTAGGTGTTTAATCTCACCCTAATCACCAGGACTCTGCTGCCCTCCTGGGTCACAGACAAAACATATGCCATGCCAGGAGGGGGAAAGCGTGTGTGCAACACAGGCCTATCAGCGGACTAGCACTCTGACATTAAACAAGCACGACAATTTCTGGAAAAGTGGATTTTACAATAAGAAATGGGAGACAGAGAAGAAAGAAGACGAAAAAACTGTCAATGACAGTAACTGTGACCTGGCAAGATGGATGCCAAACAATGGACATGGACTGCCAGTCAACAAAGATAACTGTGATTAGAATGGATGGTGATTGCCTAGACAGGGCGAGTTCTTTTGTATCTCAAAAAGTCACAATATCATTCATAAGTCAAGTCCATGGGCCATGGGTCTTGCTGATCTGCCAATTTAAAAAAAAAAAAATACTGTGTTTTGACTGCCAAAGTGGAGTTTGTCAGCAATGACAAACAACTGAAAGTACATGAAAGTACAACACTGTAAAAACATATGTGTACAGTATTTGCCTAGTGTGATGAGGTCTTTTTATATAATCCACATCCATACATAGGTACATGGAAATAATCCTGACATATCCTCCAAAAAATACCGTGCACATAGAAAAATCTAGCTTGAGATCCATGCATAACTCTAAATATACAATCCAGAAATATGTATTGAACCATTTTTGCAATGGGTAATTGTGAAAATGCCAACTATACTGTATGACATTTGTTTTGTAATCAGTACTATCACATTGTGTCAGTCTAGTAGTTTTTGTTTTTTTTTAACTTGGACTATGGATGATTGATTTTTTTTTCTTTATGTCACACAAAAGAAATTATTATGTCTTGTAGTACTATCTAGTAAAGGAGCATTTACAATGAAATCAATCTACCTGTAAAGAGCTCATTTGAGGAATGTTGTTCAGTAATACACAGAGGACAATACCTTTATTATCATACTCAGAAACACCTTATAGCTGCAGTGATAACATCAGCAACATCTTATTACACTTTACCACAGCATGGCAATAACTAGAAATAAAAGTTGTAAACATGGCAGTTTCGATACTCATGGTAGAGATATGTGCAATGTGTACTTTTGGTCATGATGGAATCATTCAAACCTAAAGCACTTGTGGAAGTTTCCTGAGGACCAATTGATGTAGTTTGAACAATAAATTATGATCACATAAATTGTCCTATTGTGGGTTTCTTTTCTGTTTTGGGATCTTGGACGGATGTATACACATTTATAACACAGAACCTATTTGTGGGGCCCCAACAGGGATCTAACTGTGAGTGCATCCAGATCCCCGCTGTACTTAACAAATGCATGTGTGCAACATGGCAACAAGGCAAGTGCTCTCGACCACAAAAGCTTGCTCAGTTTAGCCACCTGATGCCGTTCTTTTGCTGCACCCAAAGCCCTCTGATTATGGTCTCCTTAAAGCGACCTCCTGGCACTGATTTTTCCCACTGCCCTCTCTGCCATCTGCTCTCTCCTCACACCTGCCAGCAGGCAGACAGACTAGCGCCCTCATGCTGTGACAGTTTACCTGTCGGACCTCACCCAACACCCTCCAATATACCTCTTCTTCTCAGGGCAGCCACCCCAGATTATTTATTGATCTTTTCTTGCAAGTCCCAGCAGAATCCCGACTAGCTTTTGAAATATATTGATAAAATAGGCTATATTGAATACCATCATTATATTGCATTGGGAAAGAAATTAATTGGGAGAGAGAGAGTGTGTGTGTGCGTGTGTGTCTCTCTCTCTCTCTGTGTGTGTGTGTGTGTGTGTGTGTGTGTGTGTGTGTGTGTGCGCGCGCAAAAAGGATGTGGGTTTACCATATAAAATGTATTACAGTACCTACCATATATAGCCTAATTCTGATTCATTATGAGCTGGATGGCCTCTAGTTCGCCATGGACTGTAATGTATAAATCAAAGCAAGGCCCAAGATTGGGTTGAGCTTTTTCCCCTTTTTGAATGGAGCATGTACTGTCGGCGGTAACCACACGGGGGCTCCCCAGACATCAATCAGATAAAATCGTTCACCTCATGTCAAACCCATGATAGCCACCACAAGGGACCAATATTTCAGGTGAGAAAACCAATTTCAATAACGCCAATAACTTGTCAGATAAATACATTTATAAGAGTGCATCTGAATGCACAATAACAGGTATAGAAACTATGGTATGCTAAGCAGTTATTTGCATTTTACAAAAACTGCTATGCTGCATTTCTGGAAGTGGTAACGGTCAGCTAGCTGTCCATTTAGCTAAACTGGTAACGTCAAGACTCATTGGTAATAATGAATTAACATAACGTTACACAGGTGGGGTTTGCTATGCTAATATACGAATGGCAGGCAGCTCGCCAGCTAACTCATTGGTTACTTTTTATTTAAACAGATTTGCCTGAGTTGACCATTTATTCTGTTAAGACATTGATGGGTATAAGTAGTAAGTATTCGACGATGGTGACAGGCGCTCTCAACCTGCATTAGCATAACTCCACAGGTAACAAACATTTGTTAGCTAGCTGCTAGAAGCTGGCTAGCTAGGTAAAACTACCTTTGAGATTTCCTGAGTTGGGTTGCACACTGCAAACAAGCCAGTGATTAAGAATAGTCTTGTTACTACGAGGCTGTTTCCTGTATTATGAAACAATTTTAAAACAAAGATCATCCAGAATCAGCTATCTATTTTTAACGTTAGCAGAGTCCGTGAGTCCTATTTCTAGCCAACGGTTACTGCTACAAAGATAAGTTGGTGACAACCCTTTGTTTTTAAGAGTTAGCTTACCTACAAACTGTTGCCTAATTTTAGGCGTATTTTTAGCCACACCACTCAAGTCTTAATATAAATGCACCTCCCAAATCTCATCAAGCAGACATCAGTCCCCATAGATTTTTAACCAGAAATTAATTTAACTGACCTGGTTCACGCATTATTTATGGAACTGATAAAAGATGTCTGTACGGAATCCTTCATTGCAGTCTTTCACATTTTGGTTGTTTGGTGTTGGAGGCTTAGCAGCTAATGTTCATATCCTATGATGTTGGTGACATGTGACATGGTAGTGTGAATGTTTTGTTTTATTTTTTCGTGCCATATCACTGACTTGTGATCATAACCAAACCGATTTGGAAAGCCTATATCTTTGAGATGTGATATAAAATGAACATTGTAAATTAAAATGTTTTCCTTAATTCCCTTTAGTATTTACCAAATATTTCATGTGGATTGTGGTGTGATATGTTACCCTGCCTGTCTAATTCTCATACTGTTGACCACTGAAAACATTCCAAGACCGATGCTCATGTTATGTCATTACTTCATGAATTATTGCATAACAGTACTGTCACTTTTATCCCATATCCCTCTCGCATAGGGAATTGGCATGTCACAGAGCTTATTCCCAAATGTAGAAAGAAGAGGCAGTGTTCTAGTTACACACACACACACACACACACACATACACATAATGCTTGCTATTGTTGTTTTCCCTGTGCGGTTTACATCAGCATCATCAGCCCTGACCTCTAAACAAAAGCTGTGACTGTTGAGGCACGCAGCTGCAGCCTCCGTTCTCTGCCGAGTATGGATGCCTAACCATGTGTACACCAGGACTCATACTGGGTAGTGTGAGCAGAGGAGGGAAGATGAGGGATGATCGACAGGCAGACAGACAGAGAGGCGGAAGGATGGTTTTGAAGCTAATTAACAGAATACATAATTCAATGTGTGCCCAATTGAATAAGCTTAAGCATCAACCTTTTAAAATGCTCTCTCAAGCCAGATGGTCTTTTCCAACCCCCCTCTCCTCCTTCGCTTGTATGCCATTGTCGTCGCTCGGGGCAGTGGGAGCTATATTTGTACCACCCCTGTAAATGGTATCTCCCATTTCTCATCAGAAAATCAACTACAAGGAAAAGAATTGAGTAGCACGCTCTTTCAGACTCAGTAAGGATTGTATCTGTGAGTAGGGACTACAGGTAAGATGTTTTGTCTATTTAGACATGTCTTGCTTTTTTCTGTTTTTCTTTTTAACAATATTTCAGCAGAGATTAAGAACACTCATGGATTATAAATGTGCCTTATTCAGTGTTTTAATATGGTACTTATCTCAGTGAACATACGGTGTTGTGCTTAACTGCTATTTGATTCAAACAGTATTAAGCGCAGCATAATGACAACTGATTCCCTTGAATTAGTGTTCAATGTCATATCTATGGTGGCTGCATATGAGCTGATGGGTATTTCAGAGGTCATGCCCATTAACATCAGTGGTACTGGTTCAGGTTTACAGCCACAGGCAATGTTGTTCGCAGGTCAGCTTTATTTACTTTTTCTTCTCTTGGTTGGTTTGCAGAGGGACCAATGGATGACAAAGGACTGTCTGAGCCTCTGAACAAAGTCTCTCTCATTAAAGGTAACACTTGTGTGTTTGTTGCAGCATTTAATTGCATGCAGAATAAGTCTGGCAATGCCTGAGTTGTTACATGAGTAACATTTGGACTCGCTGAACTGGAGAATCACAGGCAGCAAAGGCATTGTTGGGTGAAAGAGTGAGAGTTACAGTGGCTATATAAGGTAAAAAAGAGGTTGTGTTTGTGTGTAGTTCTGTGAAGGGTTTAGAGAGCAGTTTGCTGAATTTCTTAAGGAGTAAAAATGTGTCCTCATAAATGAATGAATGTATGACTGATGTTGTTTATACACCCCACCAAATACCAGAACTTTGTATTTTCATTCATTGCCTGAATGCACAGTCACAACAAATGTTGTTTCTGCACCATGAACACACACGCACACACACACACACACACACACACACACCTCTGTGCGATTTAAATCTGAGAAGGCGTCACACTGAATACAGAGATGCTGTGTGGGTGTGACTTGAAGCCGGAGGCAGTTGAGACGAGCAGCGCTGACAAAATGAATAGAACACTTTGTCCTCTGAGAACAGTAGTAGCCTCTCTCCCCCTTTGTTTTATGTAAGCATCGTCATTGATGCGTGACCGAGGTCTGCCTATGACCCGGAAGCACTTGTGTGTGGACCGTGCATGTTATTTATTCATATTTTGGTCCCAAGATGTTGCCAGTGAAGATGTGTGTCAGAGATCATGTATGCTCTGTCGCCATCTTTGTTGCCATGTATAACATCATCTGACGTAGGCCTCGCTCGTCCTTTCTTCTCCCTCTCTTTCTCTCCTCCCTCTCTCTTTCTCTTCCCCTATCTGTTTCTCTGCACTTCTTTTGCTCTCTTTCCATCTCGCGCACACGCACAAAGCTAAATTAGGACATAACGTTCCTGCCGGTCCTCTTGCGGAAGTGGGGTCAGAAGCCTGAACTAGAGCACGTACTGTAGGTAGCTCTGGGGCTTTTTATATCAACTAGGATGTTATGAATCTAGGAAGCATTTCGTCTTTAATTGGCATTTGCGGACATTTGTGAAGGCTAGGCCAGCCCAGCACATCTGGCTTTTGCCCGTAATCACTTAGACCTCATGCACACAAAATCCTATGAGTCAGGGAGGGTGATTGATTAAAGGGGGGAAATCAGTTTCTCCTCCAAGAAGTGTACTTTCACCATTTATGGCACCCTGTCCGCAGTAAGTCGAGCTGAAGTCATGCATATTTTAGCACTCAGCACAGTGGCCTGTTTTTCATGCCGCTCTATTTAGAGGAACGGCCTGTAGATTTTCTGGAGCTGCATGTACAACTTTGTTGAAGATGTAAAGATGTACAACTTTCACCTCCACATTCATTTCCGACCTTTTCTGGTTTAGTTGAAGCTGTGAGGAAGATTGTGTTCTAAGGATAGTGATGTGTGTTTTTGAGGATAGAGATGTGTGTTTCTGAGGATAGTGATGCGTGTTTCTGAGGATAGTGATGTGTGTTTCTGAGGATAGTGATGCGTGTTTCTGAGGATAGAGATGTGTGTTTGCATCCTCGGTTTTCTTTTACCCGGTGCATTGAGCACTGTGCTTGGGCTACGTAGTGGTCACGTGATGACATTATATAATCTACCGTCTCCAGCAAACACAGTGCTAGTGGTGGTGTGCCTTTGCCTCATTGTTAAGAAAGGGTCCTACTTTTTAGTAGACATACTGTTTTTGTCATATCTTTTGGGATGAAATGTTCATTTTTTGCAGTGTACTGACTTTTTTTTTTATCTCTGGGGAAATTAGCTTTCTCTCCCTTCTTCCTTCCCTCTCTAAATTTATCCTGACTCACGTTTTCACCGAAGGATAGAAAAATGAGCATAATCAATATTAATAAGTTCCTCAGCTGAAATGATGGACTGAAGGCTTAAGGTCGGCACTTTAGCTCTTCTTTGTAATGAAACATGATACACTGTTAATGTTGCGTTAAATGCGTGTGTCTCTTTGCAGATGTGGAGTCCACAGACACTGAGAAGGTCATTAAACATCTGACCAAGGAGCTGCAGGACATCCAGGCAAAAGCCAACGTGGACAAACAGAAATGTTTGGATTTACAAGGTCTGGGGCTATAGTATAGTTTCCTCCCATCCCCCATCCTGCTAGGATGCATTTTAGATATAGACCAGTTAATCTCTAATAAGGGCAGCAATACAATGTTATGATTAAAGTGATACATTAGTAGTACAAGTAGTACATTACTCATAATGGCAGACGGCAATGCTCCCTTGGCCTGATGAATGTGATAATTTCAGAAAATTCCTGAGTCAGTCAGACAGAGCTGTAGTATTTAAAATCATACTGCTTTGTATGAATGTGTCACAGGTCTGTTAGAGGAGGAGAAGAAGGCTGGCAAACAGCAGATCGAGCAGTCGGCCAAGCAGGTTAAGGTCCTGCAGTGTAAGTGTGTTTCTTCATCAAAATGTCCAATCAATTACAGACAGTTGCCTGTGTTCATGCTGTGATGCGATGGCGTCCACTTATGCCCTTTCCCTGCGTGTGTGTGTGTGTGTGTGTGTGTGTGCGTGCGCGCGCAGCCCAGCTGCAGATCGTGCAGGAGGACATGGAGACAATGCGTGAGCAGCGGGACAGCGCCATCTTCAGCATGCGCCAGGAAGTGCACACGGCCCAGGAGGAGGCGCAGAGCCTGCGCAAGACCCTGGAGGCGTCCGGCGCGCAGCGCGAGCGCGAGATCGCCACGCTCAGGGGCAACCTGGAGACCGTCTCCACGGAGCTGGAGAAGTGGAGGAAGGCCGCGGCCAAGTACGAGCGCGAGATCGACAGCCTCCAGGCCAGCCACCAGCAACAGAACCAGCAGAAAGACAAGGCAGTCAAACAGCAAGGTGCACACACTACTCTCTGCCTCAGACCTAACTACATAACCCAGGAAGCACAGGGCTGGGAATGGTACTATAGTGGCTTTGTGCAGGTTATCTTTCCTCCAGCTTCAGGGCAGACTGGTGTTATGGTTAGTTATTGGCAGACGCTTTAAGAATATTATCGTCAAAGAAGTCACATAGCCTGCATAAGAATACTAATAATAGTTATAGACTGAACAGTTTTAACAGAATAATAACAATAGCGACAGCCGTAAACACACACAAACCGTGACACTGCAAGGAGAACTATTTATCTAGGTTTTTGAAAAATCACAAACTGTTGCTAGAACGAAAAGCATAAATTAGGTAAATCATTCCACCAACACAGTCTTGACCGTGACCTCTTAGCATTGGTAGAAGGTCAGCACTCATCACAGGACCCCAGTGGGCGAGAGGTGGTATAAAGCTGGACCATAGAATTTTAAATGATAAATGGTCTAGATCCAGCTTTCAGATTTTTCAGATCCACTAAGTGCCCCTTAGGCCAGAGTGAAATATTTGAATTTAATTTTGACTGCTATAGGAAGGCAATGAAGGAGTAACTAACAGAGGAGCTACATGTATCTTTGATTTATTAGACTAGACATGCTGCTGCGTCTGCAGTGGTCTCACTTAAGAAGAAGGTAGGCCAGCAAACATTGCATTGCAGTAATCCAGGTTGGAAAAACTGTGGCCTGCACAGAAAGCTGTGTGGCATATTGTTTTAAGCATCAGACAAGGCAAGAAACCATATGGCAAGGAGTCCCCTTATACATATTTTCATAGATTATGGAATTTTGAATCACATCACTAAAGCACAATAGCGCCATTTATTTCCTTAATTAAATCATAGGTTTGGTATAGGTTTTGATAACCTAAAATGAGTGTATTCAGATGCCGTTTCAAATCGATGATGAGCGGTCTCTGGTAAACCAAATGGACTTGGCTGCCTCATAAAGCAGTCACTCGTGTAAAAACTGCACAGTCATCCGAGGCACACTTCAGATACGCAGGCATGGAAAACCCTACCAGGTTCAAGGCACATTGGCCACAAATAGGCCACATTGATGAGATGGTATTGATTCTTCCCCACTGGCACAGCAAGTCACTGCTGTTTATTCTTTCCATACCAACAGTGATTACTTCCTGATTGCTCTGGGGGGGATCTCATGATAGAGCTCATAAACACGATTGGAAGTGGCTGGCTGACGTATGTGATGTGATATGCAAAAGAAAAAGTAGTTTGCGTTGCCTACTAGTATTACAGAGTGTAAAGTATAGTAAACAAGTCAAAACAAAAGTATTTTTGATTTTGCTGTATAGTTAGTGCATGATGTTTGAACAGACAAGAGAAGGTATGTACATTTGTGCATATTTATTTCATGTGTTTATGTATGAACTACAATTTTTAAGTGTGTGTGTGTGTGTGTGTGTGTGTGTGTGTGTGTGTGTGTGTGTGTGTGTGTGTGTGTGTGTGTGTGTGTGTGTGTGTGTGTGTGTGTGTGTGTGTGTGTGTGTGTGTGTGTGTGTGTGTGTGTGTGTGTGTGTGTGTGTGTGTGTGTGTCTGCCTGACAGCCAGCGAGCTGGAGAAGCTGCAGCGGGAGTGTGCGTCCCTGCGCTCGGAGAAGCAGCTGCTGCAGGAGCAGCACCAGCGGGAGCGGGCCGGCCTGCAGAGCGAGTGTGGCGCGCTGCGCTCCGAGAAGGACCAGCACCACAGGAGGCAGCAGCAGCTGGAGAAGGACCTGGACAGGTTGGCTCGCCACACACGCACACACACACACACTCTCACACACACACCAACACACTTTCTCACACACACACACACACTAACAAACACACACTTTCACACACCCACACACACTCAGTCTCTCTCTGACATGCACACACACATGCGCGCGCACGCGTGCAGGGAGACAGTCCTCAGCAGCCAACCAGACTGTTTATGCAGTAAAATGTGGAATGTTTTGTCGTCTCTTCTCTTCTCTCTTCGGAGAAACACAGTCACAGACTGTTGCTGTAGTAAAATGTGAAATGTTTCCTCTATTTGGGAGTAGAAGTATTTTTGGTTTTCTTTTTCTGCCAAAAATGTGTTTTATAGGTTGTCTACATGACTGTTGTCCACTTGCTTTGACAAAATAAGCTGCTCAGACACAGGGTTTTGTAATTATTTCAGCAGGCTGACTGTTTAAAGTTCTAATGAACACACCAACAACAACACGTATAGCTAAAGCACAGTTTGTGCCAATGATGTAAAAGGGAATGTATTATCCACCCACTACAACCAGAACAGCATCTCCTTAACATGCTGTCATGTGACAACCACCAGAGCTAAAAGACAGTTGGAAATGATGACGGAATGTAGTTTTCCACAACGCAGTAGCCCAGTGAGAGTGAGGTGCCCTGCTGAACTCTTTGCAGTGCGAAGAAGGAGAACGGCACGCTGAGCAGCAGCCTGAAGGCCCTGCAGAAGAGCCAGGCCGACATGGAGCAGAGGCTGGCCGCCATGCAGGAGCAGCACCAGAAGGACACCAGCAAGATGCAGGCCCAGCTGGAGCAGAGCAACAACCGGACCAAAGACCTACAGAAGGAGGTAAAGTGCCCGGCCGGGCCAGACTGAAGTGACCAAGGTTTCAAAGGTGTCTTCCCACGAGGAGGTTTATTGTTGCCCCTGTTGCCATAGTGATTGTTCTAGTGTGGACTGAGGTTCCTGTTCAAGCCTTGAGTCGAGAGAGCTGGTAGAAACATTTGATACATTATTGTTTGATCATAGGGTTTTTTTGCTTATACAACACAATAATGTTGATTTGTTTATTTTTGTCTTTGGTGTGGCAGTTACATGTTTTTACAAAACTGTAAACAAAAGCAAAACAAGAAAGACAAACCATTCTCTGCCCACTGTTGCTCTCACAGACATGACGTGTGTATGCGTGTGTGTGTGTGTGTGTTTGTAAGCCTGCTGCTTGACTGAGCTGTGCTGTGCTGTGCTGTGCTGTGTCCCCGGCCCCCTCTGCCCTGCTGCAGTATGAGGTCACCCAGTCGGAGCTGTCCGAGCTGAGGGAGAAAAGCGAGAGCGTGGAGCTGGAGAAGCAGTCGGCGGTGGACGAGCTGCTGCAGTGCCAAGCCAGCCTGAAGACGCTGCAGGAGAAGGGAAATCAGGTAGGGCTCGCCCAAAGACCACACAACAGGAACAGTTTGGGCAGAGGCCATGCAATACAATTACTGTTGTACTAACTGTGTTAGAAGAATCTTGTGGTCTCTTTTAAACTCTTTTCTGTGTGATGTGCTGCTCAGAAAGAGCATTTTCCCCTCCACTACACATGCACACACACACACACACACACACACTCATTCTCTCTCTCTCTCTAGCTCTCTTTCTCCCTCCATCTCTCATTCTCTCTCTCTCTAGCTCTCTTTCTCCCTCCATCTCTCTCTCTCTCTCTCTCTTTCTCCCTCTTTCCCCCTCTTTCCCTCCCTCCATCTCTCTCTCTCACTCATACTCACACACACACACACACACACACACACACAATTGTTTTTGTGTTCCCTCTGCTTAGCAGTGTATTAACTGCTGAATCCACTCAGCTCTGTTGTTGTTCTGTGCAGATACGAGAGTGTACCCTCCATCCCCCTCCCATAGGATAGTCCTGCCATATCCACTCATGTCCAGTTTGTTTCCCCCTTTTTCATTGATTTTTTTTTTGTGTGTGTGTACTATCCCTTCCCTCCTTTAGCTGTCCTTATTGCAGCCTATCCTAGCCGTAATCATCGGCCTTGTCCTGGCTTTGCTGTATTGGTGCTTCGGCCAGTTTTGGTAGAAAGGTACACAGAGATCCTGTACTGTCTTTCACCCCCTGACCCCGTGACTCCCCCCTCCCCCCATCCCGAGTCCCTGTGTCTGCATCAGCCTCGCCATTCTCTTCCAGCACAGTGCCTCTAATTCCAAGACTCTGCTTTGTTTCTTGTCCCTGGCCAAGGCGCTCTGCGAAAACATTTTGTGAAGATCTGTGTGTCTGGGGCTTCTACTAATCATTAACTCTTTGTCTTGCTGTTATCTAACAAAATGTATTTTGGGCAGTGTGTGCGCGCTCTCTTCCATTCTGAGCTCATTCTCTTTCCCTTCTTGTCCTTTCCCGTTTTGTATCTGTGATGTTTGCCACTGTCTGCATTTCTCCTTCTCTCTCCCTCTCTCTCCTTTTCTCTCTCCTTTTCTCTCCTTGCTCTCTCGCTCTCTCTCTCCCTCTCGCCGCCCCCCACCCCTCCGGCCTCTGTCGCTGCCTGTGCATATCAGGGGCTGTTAACCTGCTCTGATAGGTCAGATATTGCTGACTCAAGCATGTCATCTCTGTCTCGTCTTTGCTGTTGCAGGGCAAATGGATGCGGTGGGCGCCTGTCGCTGCAGTGCTGGTAACCGTGACGGCGGTTGCTGTAGTGAAGATCTCGTCTTGAGCCTCAGTCATTACATGGTGTGCTTGTACCCAAATATACTCCTGGCTAATTTCCCCACCTGCCTCAGACCTCATTTCATACACACAGACACACACACAGATACGGACACACAGATACAGATACAGATACAGACAGACACAGATTTCCCAGTTAGTTACTTTGAAAAAGGCCTTATATTGAAATGACAATAAATATTGTAAATAGTATCAGATTTAAGAAATGCATTAACAGTATTTATCACTTCATGGTGCACATTCCTTGTCTTTTATTGAGTTGCAAGGAGGGGTTGCTCTTGTTTTTCAAATAGTATTTTTTTAAGATGAGTAGTAGAAGTGTTATTCATCTCTGTGAATTGATCAGAGCAATTGCCAAGGGAAAGTGGTTGTGGCTACAGCAGTGTTCTAGATATTACAATAGCAATAGATGATCAAAGAGGCAAATACTGCAGTCTTAAAGACTTTAAACTTTGTAGAGAAACCTTTTCTTTGCCTGCCCCCTCCCCCCTATACATGAGCTATTTGAATCCTCGTGCAAGTAGCAACCAAGTGATCATTGCCCAAATGTGAATGTATAGGATGTAAGCACTTTATACCATCATTTTCATTCTAATGATCAGCTCTGTACTTAATGCTATAATCACTACAGTCTTAACTTCTCCTCTTAGCGCATTCCCAGCTATTTACCGTCCGCCTGGAGTACTCACCAGTGTGGTTGTCGAGAGCTACTCAGCATTTCACATATTAGTTTGTGTTTTTTGAGGTCTCAATTTGACACTGAACATGAAGGGTTAAATCTGTTTTAAGTATTCCTAAAATGTATTCAAGTTAAGTATGCAGTCTCAACTTAAAAGGAATCTTCCATACACTGTATGAATACCTCAGTATTGGTCTCCTGTTAGACGTCTTGAAAATTGCTTTATTTTCCCCTTTTTATTCGTTCTTGAATTACAAACATGAAAGCACATCCTTTGAAGGCAACTGATGAGATTATGGTTGCACCTGATGAAATGGAGGTGAAAGTTTGACTTCAATCAGTCAGTTGACATTGTGTGTTTTAAAGATTATGGTATGGTGCATCTGTTTTTGTTAAAAAAGGGTTTTGTCCTCCCATCAGTGCATATTAGTTTACTTACAAGTAAATGTAATGACTTTGATTTATGAATTAAATATGGCAATAAAGGTTATTAATGTTACATGTTTGTCAGACCACTGATTTGTTGTCATACCGAATTATAACAGATCTCACCTAGGCCCTAGGGTAGGTTTTAGGTGTTCTTTTACCTTCTTGAATCAGTTGAGTTGCTGTTATCCTGCTTCAAACAAAATTTTGACAGATTGAGTATAGTATGATCTTGAAAACAAATCCACATCGGATCTGTGGTTTATAGTCTAATAGAGCTGGACCAGCAAGTGACTCAAGGATTTCAAAATGGGAGTTCTGAATTACTATGGCATTTTTAAATTCATACAGAATCACTATCTACCATTGAAAATATTTATCTAGCGTTGTAGCATCAACATTTTCATTTATACATTTCTGTTGTGCTTTAGCAGTGCACAAAACAGTATGTCTGGTAAGGTCTCTTTAAATGTCAGCAAAATGAGGTCGTTCCACTCCACTGTGCTTTTCAATCGAATTGACGTATTAATCGAAATGTCCAGCTCAGTGAGCTGCATGTTATGAGTGAATGGGCAACAGAAGTTACTTCTCATTTGCAGCGTTCATTTCGTAGTTTGGTGTGCAACATTTGTATATAGAAGATGGGTTGATGACCAAGTGAGATTTAACCAGGGCCTGGATAATTGAATTTAGCTAATTGTTCAGATTATTGGTGGAATTTGGATGTTGCAAGGGTTCTCCAACAGGCAAAACCTGACTGCATAGCACCAAAGTAAGTGGCCTTATCATTACAGGAAATAACTTTTAATTTCATAAGATTTTCTTGCATTGAAATCGACACACGTCATTTATTCAGTTCTAGTTGTTTATGGGGAAACACTGTCAACACTCCTGTAATCTTGATGGTCTATTTTAGCCGCACATGGGCAGTATTTTAATTAGATGTATTTGAAATATCTATTTAATTACTTAAGCATATTTTATCATTTGAATTTTGCAGGATTAGAAAAAAATGTAATTTCTTTGAGGGATTACATTTAGAGTATTTCAAATACTCAAATAAGGCAAATTTCACCACTCAGTTAATTATATAACCATGATGACAATTGGCTATGCTTATCATAGTCACTTGATGATCTTTTGGGCCCCCACCGTCGACTTCAAGGCACCTAATCCTAACCTTAACCCTTGACTAGCGCCTTCCAGGCAGCGCTGCCTTGAAGTCCACGGTGGAGGCCCAAAAGTCCATAGATCATCATAGTCCGGGAGCCAAAGGCCAGAATCTGGTTTTGTTCAATAAAGTTTTTTTCTTTGCTGTGCGTTGTTGCCTAGGGATTACTCAATATGAATAGGGAGGATGTCAGGCAATTCCCTATATTCAGCTCTAAAGTTGACCTAAATAGCGATTTGTCCATAAAAATTCCATTACCCTTTTGGAAGGACAGCATGAAATGTAAACCCGTTTTTTCCTTTTTCTTGCTGTAGTATGCCACATTGTGCCCAATTTAAAGGGGTAATAACGTGGCATACTATCCCTTCAGGACATGTCTGAAGTTGAAAACATAAAAGAAAAGTCAACAGAGGGTCAAATTTATCACCCTTCAGCGAGGACAACACAGGGTGTAAACCCATTTTTTTTGTTTGTGCCAATTTTCACCCTGTATACAACTTAAAAGCGTTTGATTTATCTTGTCTGTTTTATCATCATAAAATTAAAAAGTACTCACTTCAGGAGCTTGAATTGTCAAGTATGGTGTGTCAAGTGCTACAAGACTGTAACAAAATAGTTTTGATGTACAGTATTTATGCCCACCTCTGACTTCAGCAATGTTCATTGATGAATTTCATGACCCTATGCATAGTTTTCTGTTTTAACAGCAGCCTAGTTTTAGTCAATGTCCAGGAGAACTCTGACTATTCCACTAACTAACAGATTCCGTCCTTACTCAATTCCAAAACTTCGCTCTGCTGTTCTTCTGAAAACACCCTTTCAAAGGAAATGATCTCATGAAATAATCGCTTTGTTTTTGCCTCACACTTGAGCTCTCTTTGAATTAGTTAACCCTCCGAAAGGATCCGCTGGCCAAGATGGACCTGGATGTGATGAATATGTTTGCCGTTGCGCTGGGGACCATGGCAATTCCTCTCCTTCTTTTCATGGCCTCTTTTCTCCTCTGGCCATCTTCTCTTATCAAAGTGTACTACTGGTGAGCAGGTTTTCTACGTTGTAGACACATTAATCTGGCATCATAAAGTAAGAAAACATCTTGTTTATTTACTTGGTTCTTTGATATTTGTGGGGTATTCAACATACACTCTAAGAATTAGAGGAGCCTCGAGGAACCTTTTGGGGTTCCTCACCATTGCCACTGTGGGGGAACCTTTTCAGCTCACAGGGGTTCCTCAGGGATCCTTCATGAAAGGTTCTTCAAGGAACCCTTCAATTATTAGGCCTTATTATTACTACTAGGCCTTTTATCATGCATGTTGTTATCATGCATGTTTATGTTTATTATTATTATTATTATTATTATTATTATTATTGACAATACTGACAACAAAGGAATGTTTTCCACAGATTTTATTAAATAATTTAACAAGTATTCTCTGGATCCTGGCACATAAATACATAAATGAATGAATAAATAATTGAATGAATGAATGAATGAATAAAGTTAATACATTAATAAATACATAGCCTACAATAATAATAATAATTACAAAATAAACAAACAAAATAAATAAATAATTAATAATAAACACTACCTACTACCTAAAGGAGACAGCAGAGCAAAGAGTCAAACTCTGAGTGTGTGTGTGTGTGTGTGTGTGTGTGTGTGTGTGTGTGTGTGACTCTTTTTTTTTTGCATTATATCCTCAAAGATATATATATTTCGACCAATACAAAACAAATTAAGAAAATAAATAATTGGCCATTTTAATTACAGTGGGGCTGATCTTTCCCTCTGGTGTGTTTGACATTAGGTATTTTTGTATGAAACAGAGGGTGTTTTTTACACTCTTATGGTATTCAATATTAAAAACAAAATAAATAGACATTAGGGTGGCCAAAGCCTGGGTGACCTCATCAACTTCTTGGGTAAGGACATCCTGAAAGTCGAGTTGAACAGCAAAAGAAGCCTCCATGAAGGGGTTCCCTGTAATGACCAGTACCGGCGTTGGAACCTCTGGATCCTAGCAACCAAATAAATAAATAAGTAAATAAATAAATACATACATACATACATACATACATACATAAATGCATACATTAACACATACAAATGACAATGAGATGTTACAAATGGGAAATCAATAACAAGCAACAAACATAATTTTGGCTAATTGACAAACCTTACCTTTCTATTGATCACATAAAGTGCTTTGGGGTTCTCTCTGAACAGGTATGGAAGGAGCAAGGTGCCCAGGATGACTTGCAGACCTTTTGTTTAAAAGAGAAATAGAAATTCAAAATATATTAGAGAAAGAACTTTCCCACATGTACATTCATTCACTAGTGCTTGCATGTATACAGTGTATTGTTGTATGTTTTACATTTGCAAATGTAAAATTGAATTATATTTAAGAATGACTAATAAGATTAACTTAGATGACATGGCACATGCATTTAATATAATAGAGAGGATACCCTGAACTCTCACCTCTGTGACACTCCTCATGTTGCATTGATTTGGCCTCCTCATACATGCAAAAGAGGTCCTGTCCAGTAGCTCGCCGCTGACATTCCTCTATGACCTTCTTTGTGATTTGACCCATTCCTGTCATGATGCTGCGGTCTATGTCAACATCTAGCTGGCTTTGTGATTCTGTGAGGAGCTGTAATCACACACACACACACACACACACACACACACACACACACAGATAGACAGAGAGAGACAGCCACAGAGAGAGAGAAAACAAATATTAAATACTATGTGAGATACATTTGATTTTAGAGCTGATGAGGGAATAGTTAGTTATAGTACTTACTATAACTGGGAATCTTAGCCCAGGATATTCTTCAAGGGCCTCCATAGTTGAATGAGTTTGCAAGTATTTTCTCCTCTCTACTCGTGTGCGGATCATTTTGTCTTGCAGGATGGATAGATTGGGATGTTTCTTAAGGCATTCGGCCTGCATTTTTTTCCTGGTGACACCTGAGGCTGGCTGCATCCTCTCCTTGCACGCTGGCTGCATCCTCTCCTTGCACATTGGCTGTCTGATTACTCGGTCCAGTCTGCAAATGATAAAAAAAACACGTTTAATGCAAAGTACGATTGGTTCTGAGAGGTCCTATGCAAGGAGAACGGCTGCTTAGAAGCAATATTGGACTCATGACGATCCTGGATGTTAAAGTGTAAGTCTGGCATAAATTGACCCATAGTCCTGTTGTATAAGTCAAGGCAAGTCAAGTCAACTTTATTTATATTGCGCATTTCATACACAGAGGTCATTCAGTGTGCTTTACATAAACAAAAGCAAACAGGAATAGTTGATAAAAGCATAGAAGGGCAATAAGCTCACCACATGCAGCTTAAAGCAGACCCATGGGGGAGATAGCCAGTCACACACTTCTTGTTCCACAGATTTGTTCATTCTGAAATGAATGAAAGGTAAAGAAAAGGTCAGATTTCTACACCCCTTTGATTCTATAATTCACTTTGCAAATAAATCCATTGTGATAAAAAAAAAGGATCAAAATCTAACAGGATTCCTAGTGGCGACAACACTGCGCAACACTAGTCCAATGTAACAACATGATAACAATGTTTCCATTTAGCTGCTAACGTTACTTGTAACTGTCAACTAGCAGAGGCAGCAGACTGTACGAACTACTGTGGCGACATTGCTAGCTGGTGCTGGCATCCCAAGTATCAAACAAACTGTGGTGTCATTTTCAACGACAGCTTTAAACATATCTTTAGTCAAACGGGAAAAATAGGAGAATATAGTAGCCTAGGCTAAATGTATGTTTGTGTATTATGACTGACGTTAACTAAGCTAGCATTCAGGGAACGATTAGCTGCTAGCTAGCTATGATAAGTGATAACCAAAACCGATTTAGCAGCTGGACTATGGGAATATTCATGTCGACGCTGACTACCCCGGACATGTTGTCACTAGACATTTCTGGGTCTAAAATTAATTGACAGATATAAAAGTTAATGTTTAGCAGTATAGACTCGCTAACGTTAATGTTACCCACCTTTGAGTTGTTCGTTGAATGGAAAGTCGTTGGAAAGTCCGTCACGGCAGTTCAAAATGTTCCACGCTCGCGGACAAACAATGGCCATGCAGGTTCCTCAAAGAACCCCAAAGATGGGAAGGTTCCTGGAGAATCCCCAAAGTGCCTCGAAGCACCTCTAATTCTTAGAGTGTACGTGGTTTAGTAACAAACCTGAGTAAGTTGTAACATTCCAATAGAAGAGCCCTATATGGCTTTATTCCATTTATGAACCCAGACATAAAATTCGAATTTGCTCTGCAGGTTGTCTGGGTTCACTAATGTTTACCTCTTTTTCCCATGAGTTAAGTCAGTGCTAAAACATGTTCTTGGGATACCCCTCATATACACCCATCCTTCTCAGGTACTGGAGGCACACTCTGGGTCTGCAGGTGCGCTATGCTGACTGTGGTGGGTACCGGTTCTGCTTCTCCTACAGAGGGAGACCAGGACTACGGCCCTCCATTCTCATGCTGCATGGCTTCTCTGCCCACAAGGACACGTGGCTGTCTTTGGTTAAGGTGAGAATTTAAGGATTCAAAAAGGTGACACCTGAAAGTGTGTTTTTCCCCCCCTAATACTGTAGATGCAGTCATACATTCAAAGATTTTATTGAAAGCAGAGGCGGACATCCCAGGTTCAGAAAGTAAAAGTCCTGCCAAGTATTTGATCCAACCATTTAATAAACCAGCTCATCCTAATAAGCATTCAGGTAATGATCATCTGTGTTAAGTGCACAGGTAGAAAGAATATGGCAGGACTTTAACTTTCTGAATCCGGGTTGTCCGCCTCTATTTAAAGGTTTCAGAATATCTGAGACCAGTGTCTATCTTTTTTGTTATCTTTTTTTTTAATTTACTGTTTGTCAAACAAAGCAATACAATGTTAAGCTCCAAATTACAAATTTCAATACCCCTCACACACACCCTCCTCCCATCCCTTTTTGTTCTCTTTTGGTCTGACAGTCCACAACACAGTTGGTAACATGTTGGAGTTGAATGTTTTGATCAGCACACGGATAGCAGAGGTCACAAGCGTCTGGTGTGCATGTTGACAGAACAGGATTTGATCGAAGTAAATGTATTGCTGTCTGTTCTGTGTGTGCAGTATCTGCCTAAACACCTACACATACTTTGTGTGGACATGCCGGGCCATGAAGGTACCACTCGCACTAATAAAGAGGATTACTCCATCCAAGGTCAAGTTAGGAGAATACGGCAGGTAGGCCTTGTTTAATATGTGTACCAAAGAGTAGAAAATTATTGCAATAATGCACGTGCAAAATTGGAATAAGAAATCGGTTTCAATTACCTGCTTTAAGTTTCCATATACAAGGACTTTGCCTTAGTTGTGTGGCTCAAAGCAACATAGACAAGCATTAGAACAGCATGGACCACTGTGATAAAACAATACACTTAATGAAATATGTTTGAGTTGCACAGCATAGACATATCTTTGTATCAGTAATTTCATATGTTCTTCATCCTACTGCAATTATATTACAAAAATGTTTTGTAGAGTATTACAACTCCGATTCTCTTGTTGCAGTTTGTGGAATGCATTCGACTTAACAGGAAGCCATTCCACTTAGTAGGCACTTCAATGGGTGGGAATGTGGCAGGGGTGTATGCAGCCACGTACCCTGCTGACGTCTGCAGCATCACCCTCATCTGTCCAGCTGGTCAGTTACTCTGTCACTGTCAAGCCCTTGACAACATTTCTATCACTTACTTATCTAACGTAGGGGGCTGGGTCAAATCACAAGTCAAAAATGTGTGACCTGTCACTCCTGCCGGCTGTGTTTTCCTTGACAGGCATTAAGTACCCATGTGAGACCAAATTTGACAACCACTTGCAGGACCTTGAGGAGAGCCACTACACGCTCAACATCCCCCTTATCCCCACCAACCCCGAGGAGATGGAGGACATGCTCAAGCTCTGCTCTCACGTCAGATTCAAAGTCCCCCAGCAGGTGGAGCCTTTTTGTCAGCTACTGTACCAGTAGCTCAAGTCAAGTTCAAGTCCAGAATAAAACTAAAAACAATCCTCCAAATGACAAAATCCAGTGTGCTGTGTTAATGGACTCTGTGGTAATGTGGAAGAACTTTGTGTTTCATAATACATTTTTTAATATTTGTTTTGTTTTTGCATCAGATCCTTCAAGGATTAGTGGATGTGAGAACTCCCCACAATGATTTTTATCAAGAGGGTTAGTATTGTTTGTCCATTTTACTCAATCAATTTCACTGATTAGGTGATGTATCAGTATTTATCACAACAGAGCTATTCCATCCCACAACAGAACATTCCATCCTATAATAGTATCATAACATTAGCAGCAGCAGTGAATTGCGTACTCATTTCCATTTATAATTCAAACTGATGTCAACATGCTTAAATGTAAATTTCATTGCAGTGTTTATGGAGCTTGTGGGAGAAAGCTCACGATTAGCCTTACATGAACATATGCACCTAATCACAGCACCTTTACAAGTCATATGGGGTAAACAAGACCAGGTAGGCCTGTATTTCAAATGCATGTCTAATGCATGAATTTCTACAAATTCTGTGCATTAGCCTATCTGTAATTAATTTGATTAAATGTTCATGTTCATTGTTTTAGATCGTAGATGTTTCGGGGGCCACAGTGATTGCTGAGACTTTGCCCGGGTGTCAAGTGGACTTGTTAGACAATTGTGGCCATTCTGTGGTGATGGAGCGACCACGCACAACAGCCAAGCTCATGCTGGACTTCATTATCACTCAGCAGAACATAAGAAGTGAAAGCAACAAGAAGAAATGCTGACTAACTAACTGACAACACTAATATGTGTTTTGCATGTCATCTGTGGTTTATTTACTTCCAAAGTAGACCTACAACAACAACAAAAATCCAAATTGATTCTGCTGTACAGGTGTTGTCCTTGTAAAGATAAATAGGCCTAATAAAGATCATTCACTGCAGTTTTGCATTGCTTTGTGACATGAATTATTGCTGCTCTCTACATCAAAGGGAGGCTGCAGTGATTTCCAGCTGGGCTCTGCCATTAAAAATAAATAGGCCTAACCTATGTTAGAAAGGCACTGCAGACTAAGCTATTACTGCAGATTACTAATAGCCTAGGCCAGGGGTCGGCAACCCAAAATGTTCAAAGAGCCATTTTGGACCAAAAAAACAAAAAACAAATCTGTCTGGAGCCGCAAAAAATGAAAAGCCTTATGTAAGCCTGAAGGTAGCCTAACACAGGCTGTAAGTGTATATTATCTATATTAGCCTACTATCAAAATGACTACGTAGCTACAACGAGGCTACACAATGAGCTTTCATGATTAAATGTGTTTCCCTACAGCGCATCTCGGAGAGAATGACACACCACGTGACTATACTCCGCTGGTGCTTTAAGTTCAACTTCGTGTAATCACCATCCGTGAACCGTTGTTTTCCACGTTTTAATATCTCTCAGGTTGCAACAACATTTCTCCAGAAGTAGGCTACTGCAATCGCACTTTTTCTCTCTGTCCCAACTGGTTAGTCGGCTGTAAATGTAGCATGCCTTCCCTGAAAATGTCTTTCTAAATATCTCTCTTTTTGTTGTTCGCCAACTTCTCATTACAAAGCAAGCAAACATGCAGTCAATCCTTCCGTAATGGCAATGAAAGCAAATGATTCGGTCCATTCTGCATTCAAATTCTCATCGGCTATCTTTCTCTTTTTCCCTTTGGGATCCATGGCATGGCCATGGTGACACCCGCCGGTTTGTTTACAACCACAGCCACCTGCATGGCACGGCGCCGCCCTGAAACGTGTGTCGCAGGCTATCAGATCTTCGCAGAAATGTTGAACTTTAATATTTATTATGCACATTTTTACAACATTGGTAAACGTTAAGAATGTTTGTCCTGATACAGAAACCATATTAAAACTAACAAACAAAAATCCCCCCATTCATTTTCATACATTTTTGAAGACGGTCAGGGAGCCACCAGGGTTGCGCTAAAGAGCCGCATGCGGCTCCAGAGCCGCAGGTTGCCGACCCCTGGCCTAGGCCTACATTTGAAAAGAATAGAGTGTTTTATGTTGAACGTCCAATGAAAATGCAAACTAGAAATGCAGTGTTAACTAAACTGAATGTTTATCTTATTATATTATGGTCATGCATTCTTAGCATGGTCATGTTTAGGAAGTCATCATCAGTGACACCACGTGACATGATAAACACGGAACTGTAATACCCAACCTGAACACTGCATCTGAAGCTAGCGGGTCGGGCAATCAAGAAATTGCCCTGCGTAAAAGGCTATCGTTAAAACCTATTTGCCGATGCAACACATATTTTATGCCTTTGAGGAGCGAACCGTGGATATAAGTAAGAGCATGGTTGTTTGGGGTGTAATCTACGTGTGATGTAAACAGTTTACATGATAAGAACGAATAGTAGGGAAAGTGTTTTGAGAATGCTAAATGAGCATATGGCTAGCTAGATTGATTTTGCTATTTCTCTTAGACTTGCTGTCTATGCTTTCATGTGCATCTTTAGCCCAGAGCTTTACGTTTTGGCTTGGAAACCAGTTAACGATAACAAAAACAGTGACGTTAACGTTGTATCTGAATGCAAAAAATTTAAATGTTTGGTTAGCGTATAACGTTACCATCACCGATTGATGCACGGATTAATGGATTGGTCTATACCTTTCCCAGTAACAAAGAATATGCTGTCAGCGAGCGCGGTGTTACATGTAACTTCACCAACTGTCTATACATTTCTGCTCACATAATGCGTACCCTTACAAATATACCTTTAGAAGTCATTCACAACGTCAAGAAATTGATTACTCACGGATATTGCTTCGTAGGCTAACGTCATAGGATCTACTAGCATGACCTAGGCCATTTGACTGTCTAAAGGCATACTGCTGCTTACAGGTAAACATAACTGAGAAGACGCCACGCTCGCTATAGGCATCCTGAGAACATCACATTATTTCAATGGAGAATGGAGATTGGGATTATATGGTAGGTAAAGTACAGGGCCATGTGCTGACAAACACTATATAGAATATTGTATCAATACATTTCCCAGAAATATCTTATCATTTATTATTTCCCTGTATTAAAAATGAAAACAACTGCATGCCAATTCTAAGTAGGGAAATGGCACATATTTGTTTATGGTATACATTTACAATTCTTGAGGAGAAGCATGTAGTTTTTTCTTCACCTTGTTTGTCTGTTCTCTAGATGACCAAGCCAGTCACCTTAAATGTGGGTGGGCACCTGTACACCACCACCATGTCCACCCTTCAGCGCTACCCAGACTCCATGTTGGGTGCCATGTTCTGTGGAGACCTGCCCACAACACGAGACTCTCAAGGAAACTACTTCATTGATCGTGATGGGACCCTCTTTCATTACATCCTGAACTTCTTGCGCACGTCAGAACTCACCCTTCCCATTGACTTCATGAAGACGGACCTCCTCCGCAAAGAAGCAGACTTCTACCAGATAGAACCTTTGATTCAGTCTCTGAACAATCCCAAGCCCCTTAACCCGGTGGATACCTTCGAACAGGTGGGCTGTGTCTTCAGAATGCCTTAGTTGTGGACGTTTTTTAACTGTAAAAAGTAGGGGTATAACTGTACAGAAATCATGATTCGGTATGTACCTCAGTGTAGAAGTCACAGTTTGGTTAATTTTTGGCACAGTAGTAAGTACTGTAGCCTAAGCCTAACATTCACTAACAATATTGCTGATGCTCAACATATGATCAGGATTAGTATTTTGAATGTTTTTTTGCCGTTAATGAACTGACATATGGTTTACCACAATATGTTTGTGTGGAACTCTAATTTGCTACATTCAGTACACAACTGTATTGAGCCTCACGTCCTTTACCTAAATAGTTCGGTATGAATACATGTACCTTCCTTTACACTCCTTGTAAAAAGCATATGAAGGTATCCAAAGAAGGTTATAAATGGTACAGAGAGAATGAAGATTTGAAAGCCTAGTCATGTATTGCCATACAGTGCCCTCCAGAATTACTGGCAGCCCTGGTAAAGTTGTCTAAAAATAGATATGAAGATTAATGTTTTGGTGATTTATTGTAATGTCACAATGAAAACCATGAGGAAAAATACAACCTTGATACAAACAAAAACAAAAATAAAACCTTTCCTCATTGTTTTCATTGCAAGATTACAATAAATCACCAAAATATCATTTTTTTGTGTGTATTTTTGACCAGGGGTGCCAATAATTCTGAAGGGCACTGTTATGTGTCTGTGCTGATATGCCCTTTTTATTCTCTTTTGTCTAGATGACCAAGCCAGTCACCTTAAATGTGGGTGGGCACCTGTACACCACCACCATGTCCACCCTTCAGCGCTACCCAGACTCCATGTTGGGTGGCATGTTTCGCGGAGACCTGCCCACAACACGAGACGTGCAAGGTAACTACTTCATTGATCGTGACGGGACACTTTTTCGTTACGTCATGAACTTCCTGCGCACGTCGGAGCTCATCCTCCCTGTCAACTTCAGAGAGATGGATCTCCTACGCAAAGAGGCTGACTTCTACCAAATTGAGCCTCTGATTCAGGCTCTAAACGATCCCAGACCACTCTACTCTTTGGACACCTATGAACAGGTGGGTTGTGCCTGTAGATTTACATTTTTATTGTGGAGCACCTTTAATAAAAAATATATGATTATTTCTGAAGAATATTCCAGATGGCACAAACAGTTGTTGCTGTGACAGTCTTGCCAGCTATAGTTGACATGTTTCTTCGCTCTGTCTTCTACTGTTAAAATTATTGAAGAGAAGTTTATGATGGCATGCCTTTCTTATTCTGTTTTTGTCTGTTCTCTAGATGATCAAGCCAGTCACCTTAAATGTGGGTGGGCACCTTTACACCACCACCTTGTCCACCCTTCAGCGCTTCCCTGACTCCATGTTGGGTGCCATGTTCCGCGGAGACCTGCCCACAACAAGAGACGTGCAAGGCAACTACTTCATTGATCGTGATGGGACACTTTTTCGGTTCATACTAAATTTTCTGCGCACGTCAGAGCTTACCCGCCCGGTCGACTTCACAGAGATGGATCTCCTGCGTAAAGAGGCAGACTTCTACCAGATTGAGCCTTTGATTCAAGCTCTAAACGATCCCAGGCCTCCTTACCCGTTGGACACCTTTGAACAGGTGGTGGAGCTGTCCAGCACGCGCAAGCTATCAAAGTACTCAAACCCTGTGGCAGTGATCATCACACAACTCACCATCACCACCAAGGTCCATTCCCTGTTGGAGGGCATCTCCAACAACTTCACCAAGTGGAACAAGCACATGATGGACACTCGAGACTGTCAGGTGTCCTTCACCTTTGGACCATGTGACTACCACCAAGAGGTTTCCCTCAGGGTTCACCTCATGGACTACATCACGAAGCAAGGCTTCATCATCAGAAATACACGTGTGCATCACATGAGTGAACGGGCCAATGAGAACACGGTGGAGCATAACTGGACTTTCTGCAGACCAGCATACAAAGTAGAGGACTAATTTCACCTTGACAGTGGGCAAAAACAAGGAAGTCTGTAAAAGCGATCATGGAAGCTATGTGTTAATTGTATATGTTATTGATGGACCAGAGTTGCTTCAGGGGTGGTTGGGTAGAAGATGATTCCAAACATAACACTATCTGTTGTTTGGATGTTTGGACATGCACCATGTGATGAGGCATTGGAAGCTGTTAACCTACCTTAATGGCATCACATGTACCCAGAATTACAGTGTTACCAAGCCATTGTTCCCTCTATTCTTCCTGCCATTTCCTGCTCTATTGTGTAATAAGTGGTGATCAGTTAAATATGATGACGAGTTAAAAAAAAAAAAAAAGAACCAAGAGAGGGATTCAGAGAGAACCTTTTCTTGTTATGTTGTACAGAAGCTGGTTTTAAATATATATTATGGACCATCACCCTACTTACCAGAGCTACTGTTCCTGGACAGTTATTCCGAGCTAAGGAAGGACTTCAAAGCACATGAAATGCAGTGTTGGATTATGCTAAAGTTTTTTTTTATTTTTATTTTTTATATATAATTTTAGTTTTTTGTGAGACCTAAACAACAATGGAATCGATTTGTCAGAATGTGTAAAGAATTGCTAGAAAGTATATCATGCAATGTAAAAGGAGTATTGCATATTGGCTACATGTACACATGGCACTTCTATTGAAATAAATGAAAAGAGATTTGTCACAATTCATCAGATTGTTGCTAGTGGTTTTATAGCATATTTTTGTGTTGATGCTACATAATGTAGCACATACACAGTTTTAGAAATTATTATTTGCCTTTAAAGGCTCAGATTCTAATCCAGAACAGTATATTTCTTTTCACGGTCCTCAAGGCAATGTCCCCAAATGCTAGCCTTGCTATCACCAGATTTAGCTCAATCTTTGGAGATTGAGCATTAGTCTGGGGAGTCTATGCTGTATTTCTACTGCACAATGTCAATAGGCATGATCAATGGGCATAGTTGAAATGACTACGCTGGGATAGTCAACCAATCAGACGAACAATCTGATCAACTGATTGTTCTGATCAACACTTCATAAGTGTATGGAAAAGCTTTGCTCTTATTCTGAGACATTCGATGAGCCCTCTAAACTGGAGGCTGGGGCAATGGCATTTGGTTTAATATGACTAGGAGGAAAGTTCTGATAATTCTTTGTGACTGCAAACTGCTTATCTGACAAAACTTAGGTTTTAATGTCCAGAATATTTTAATGTTCAGAATTTGGAAACATTGTTACATTTTAACAGAATATTATCCTATTAGTTCTTGTCCTTGACAACAAAATAAAGCTTCCTTTCGCCTCTCTATTCATTTGCTTGGACCCAGAGCTCTGTGAACAGCCAGCCTTTTTAGCAGTGACCTTTTGTGTCTTACCCTCCTTGTTCTGTCAAGTGCAGTCTTCCCCATGATTGTGTAGCATACAGAACTAGACTGAGAGACCAGGCCTTTGCAGGTGTTTTGAGTTAATTAGCTGAAAGTGTGGCACCAGGTTAGTCTGGTTTTCACCATAAGCTCAATCTTTTAAGATTGAACATTAGCCTGGGGAGGCTGCGCATTGTTTCTACTGCACTTCACGTCGCTTAAGTTTCGCTATCGTCACGTCACTGGCCAATAGCGTGCCAGGACAGTTAGGCAGTATGGCAGTTTCTGATTGGAGCCAAAGGTTCTGGCAGTAAACAGAGGAAATAGATCTGCAGGTTTCCAGCCTGAGCTGCTGGGCGAAATTCAAATTCCCCGGAAGTTCAGGCAGGGTTCACCCAGCACCAGGTGTCTTCAATATTGAACCTCACAATATTATTAATTTTCTGATACTAAATTTGGGGTTTTCATAGTTGTCTGATACTGAATTTGGGGTTTCCATTAGTTATAATCATCAAAAAAGCAATCAACACTAGTCTGTGTGGGATGAATGTATACAAAGTTCACTTCTTGAATGGATTTAGGCTACTGAAATAAATACACTTTTTCATGATAGCCTATTCTAATTTGATGACCAGCGCCTGTAGGCCTAGGAATTACACAATCAACAATTATCTTTCAGATTTGGTAGGCCTATGCCAGCTATCCACATTCATGTGTGTGGTAAAGAAGTCAGACAGTGGTCATGCTACATCCACCTCTTTTCATCAAACACCAAAGTTTTTACATATTTAGGGGATGTTCATGGAATGTTTTTCAGTAGCCTAGGCCTAGGGATCTGTATCCGAATGGTCTGAACCAACTACAGAAACTGGACGAAACCATCAAGAATATGCTCCCCCTCTGTATTGGTAACTGCAGTCTTGGCCAATGAGGACACAGGTCGCCATTTTCTGTTACGGAAGCACAGTTGTAGAGGGCATGGCAGGAATGAGTGAGTGAACAGCAGCATGACAACAAGTTATGTCAGTAATACTTGTGTTATTTTCCTTCTAAATTAAATACGCAGACATGTTTCGTAGGAGTCGAAACTTGAGATATGTTCTCAGTCTCGTGCCGGGCAAACGACGATTAGGAACATATAGATTCCTACCCTTTTTTTTCTGCATTGGAGGAGTAATGGAATGGATCATGATAAACGTGAGAATGGGAAAAGAAACGTTTTGTAAGTATTACTGTGCTGCATTTCACAAAATACCTTTGATTAACTACCAAGCCTTAACTTTACTGAAACATAATGTTATTAATTAACGCTAACTACGGGAGTTAATGCTCATTAGCATGAATGCAGACTACTAACTTCAAAGTTGAAGGTAGCCTAACGTGTCATGTCCCACTGATATTAGTTAGCCTAGTGATATATCTTTGTAATGTGTTGAAGAGACATTTGGAACCGCGTGTAAAACCTATTTTATAAAACTGACAAAAACTGAAAGTAGTAGGCTATACCCATAACCCATGGCGGCTGGGTTGTAAACATAGACGGTACAATTCTTCAGTCAAGCCAGACACTTGCTTATCTTGTGAAACAATGTTGTCTTTGGGTTTTGATAAGAATCTCATAACAAATAATATCTCGTGTGCATTTTTCTTTAAACAATATGCTGGCCCAAGGCCAATCATGTAAGGAAGACAGTGCATCTATCTTTTAGCATGACCATGTTGAGCTGACCAAAATCGGACAGTAGCCTATAGTCATTACATTGCATGTAAATGCAATGTACTGTTATCCCTCTTATTATCGTTCTTATAAGCATGTAAATGCAATGTACTGTTATCCCTGTTCTTCTTATTATCGTTCTTATAATTACAGTGCATGAAAATGCACTGTACTGTTCTTCCTAGGCTTCTTCTTCTTATTCTTCTTCTTCTAACGTATTTAATGCAGCTTCAACCGTTTGACGTAGAAACTTCATTCAAACTTTGCTGCGTAGGTCTTGCTTAGGACACCCGTGCTATGTATTTTTCAACTTTGTAACTTTTATACTTTTTAAACTAGAAATTAAAAGCTATTAAAATGTCCCCATAGACTTAACATTGTGATTATGACATCATAATAGGGCAATTAGAATCTTATGCCAGGTGGCCAGGCCAGCTGCAGCAGCTCTCTCTCTCTCAGGCTTTAAGCATACAATCTCTATCTGTGAAGACTACATATCCTGTTAAACTGTTTCCTCTATCCACGACTGTTTCAAAATAAAAGTCCTCACCGCAATAATACACTATTAAATCATTTAACCATTGAAACTACTCAACTATTTAACTGTTCAACCATTCCAACTATCAGTTATCATCCACTATGCCTCCAGTCAACTATATGAAACCTCCACGTACCTAGCAACAAACATAGCAACCATTAAAATTAAGCATTTATGACAGTTTCCATAGCAAACAACATGATTATACTACCGTAACTTCTTTATTCCTGATAGTGGCCACCATGGATACCCTAGCAACAAATGTTTCAAAATAAAAGTCCTCACTAGCAAGTTAGCATGGTTAGCATTTTTAGCATAACTGCTAGAAATCATTAGCTAAGTTAGCTAGTCAACCTGGTTAGCATTGTTAGCATACTTAGCCTTGTTAGCATTTTTAACATAACTGCTAGAAATCATCAACTAAGTCAGCTAATCAACCTGTTTAGCCTTGTTAGGATAGTTAACATTGTTAGCATAGTTAGCATTTTTAGCATTACTGCTAGAAATCATCAGCTAAGTTAGCTAATCAACCTGGTTAACATTGTTAACATAGCTAGCATTGTTAACATAGTTAGCATTTTTAACATAACTGCTAGAAATCATTAATTAAGTTATCTGATCAACCTGGTTAGCATAGTTAACATTGTTAGTATTTTTACCATAACTGCTAGAAATCATCTAAGTTAACCAATCGACCTGGTTATCTTTTTTAGCATAGTTAACATTTTAACATACCTGTTAGAAATCATTAGTTAAGTTAGAACTAGAATGTTTAAGCTTTAAACTGTCTAACTTCAGACTATCAGCTTTCTTTAAACTATGCAACCACCATGTTTACCTTAGCTACACCTTAGTAACCATATCTACATTATCTATACATTTTTGCATTTTCATGCACTGGTAATTCCTTGGAATTGCATTTCTAGTTATTATTCTGCTTCCGACCAAAATCAACTATCAAAGGCTCTAAAACCACTGAACCGTTTGACGTCATTCAAGCACTCCTACAAAGGTCTCGAAACGGAGATTTGTTCTATTATTTTTCACATTTGTGAACTTTATACTTTTTGAGATATTTACTATAAAAGATTTTAAAATTCCCATAGAGTTAACGTTGAAACCCTTTGGCGGTAAAGATTAATTGTTACGTCAGTGCTCAGCTGTCAGTAATCAAGGATCTTTGATCCAAATGCCACCGCTGCACCAGGCTGTAACAGCTATGAAAACATTCTACCATGCCACTGCTGTAGGCTAAACCAGGACGTTATCGTCTTGTCTCCTGCTACTCCTTACTTGATTTGTTTATATCGTTACAGTAACCAGTTTGCTCTCGGTAACGTTATCAACAGCTAAAGACAATCTAACCTAACGTCGCAACGTAAACACTGTATTTAGCTAACGACAAGCAAGTTACTAGCAAGTTACAAGCAACTAGTTGCACCATTTAGGTTCAAGCCTTCTTACGTTTCTAGTACAAACTGCATTGCTATCATTTTCACGTTTGTTTGTTAGCAAGCTAGTCGTTTTAGCAATAGGACTTGCCAGCCAGGCAATCATTTAAAGCTTTCGGCATCATTCACAAATTAAAAACCTTTGTTAACAGCGTATTGTACATTCCTATTAGGACAATCACACACCTGGAAACACTTCGAAGAACATGCTAGCTCATCCTGTAGGCTAATATGTGTAGCCTACATAAAATATCCTAGGCTACTGTAAGCTGACGTTTTTTGCTAGATATCCTACCTGTTGCTGCATCATCGTTAATTGATTGGCGTTGTTTGAGATTGTATTCCGTGTTCCAATGGTGTCTAAATCTAGCCTATGGCCTACTTTTAACCTTAGTGTATATGAAGGCTATGTAAGCTATCCTACCAGTCGTCACTGTAGCCTACTAAAGTGTCAGCTCTTGCAACTCGTTTTAAGTAGGCAACTTCATTTCAGTCTTTTAAAGAGTTATTTTCCAAAATAGCCTATATCCATTTTGATGCATTTTCATAAATCACTTTTTAAATGTGACTTTCCAAGTAATTTCAGTGGAATTGTAATTGGGTTATTGTTATTTATCTATTCTTCTGTGTAGCCTAGTTGTCTTTTTAACTATAGGCCTAATACAATGTTTTACACAGTCAGCAACCTTTTTGCATTTACATGCAATGGTAATTCCTTCCATGGAATTACATTTTCTAGTTCTTTCTGAAATCTTTAATTGTAGAAAGAGGGCTTTGCCATGTGTTAGTTATTGTTTATAGTATTTGAACTGTGTGAGTATACTGTAGGTAGGCTACACAATTGGCTACAGTACATAAAGCTAAATTAGTCAAATTGTCTATAAGACAGTGCCTGTGACAAGAAAATGACTAGATCTTAACAGACTGCATTTTTTTCACCAGATGATGTCTACAGAAGAAAGCAATCAGAAAGGGCTTATCAAGCGAAGATTGATGAGGGACTTGCAGCAAATCCCGCGTCGGGTGAAAACCACTGAGGCCATTGTTGCATCCATGACGTGCTTTACGCAGACTCTGGATTTACTAGAGGACTTGCCTTTGATATCAGGTCTCTGCACCATGACATATTCATTTGTTAATTGCTGTGGATTTATTTATTATGAATTAACTTTAAGTCATGGTCTCGTCTCGTGTCCTGCTTTGTACAAAATAAGCAGCCAAATGGATTGATTTGTGTTAACTGTACAGCCTTATGATGTGCCAGTGGCTGTCTTCATTGCCGTTTAATGAAGGATAATAGGGAACTTTACCCTGGGAATCAGTCATTTCAAAGAAATTAAACGGTTGTGTCTGTTCTTGTGTGTTCCATTATTGTTGTGATGAATGTTTTCACATTGACCACATTTTACTGACCGGTGTCTTTTGTAGGTGTGGAACGAGATGATGGCACTTAAAAGCACTTTATAGTCCCTGACCTTCTGGTGTCTCTCTTGTATTGAGTGTGTTAACCTTCACCTTTAGGTCTGCCTCTAGAATTGACATGTCTGTAGCCTTGAAATGTGAAATATATTTCAAGATTGATTTAAGAAATAGGCCTGTGTTTATGTTGGCTAAAAGAAAGTATTGTTCAGGCAATAATACTGTATATCAGGACACAAAAAGAGGGAATTTGACTCAAGTGTTCGTAGGTATGATTTCTAGTTTACTTCAGTTCAGATGAAGTGAAGTGACAATGGATCATTTTCCTGATCTTTTAGATTGTTAACATTTAATTTGTGTATTTTAAAACTAATATCTGTAGCGAAACCAAGACAAGAGTAGACACTTATTAAGGCACTTCAAGTTTTATTTAACATGGCCCAAGTTATATGGTCCCTCTTGGCATACACATGTCACCTCAACAACTGAACCCAACCTAAATTGAACCTAAATGATATGTCCGTTCAGACAAGCCTCAGTATTGGTAAAATTATGGTTACAATAACAAAAATAGTACAATAATAAAAAAAATGTAAAGCGAAAGATACAGTTCTGTGAATTGTCTTAGTGCGAAACAATATTAGAAATAAGATCCACATCAAATGCTTCTGAACAGATGTTTAGGCCTCTGTTGTCAAGTAAAATAACAGATGCAATTCCATATTAGGCGGATCAATAACCATCCCAGGCCACACCACAAAGACACTGGAAATAAACTTATACAGGAGTGTCTTGCCAAAGATTAGTAGCTGCTATTTCAAGTTATAAAATCACCTGCTTATACACATGCTATTCGAACATATAGCACATAATGCAATGACTAATACTTGTAAATCAACATGCTTACTTTCGATGTCATGTCACACTATGACCATTTTCAGCCTTTATTCCTTCAAAAATAATACTTACGTTGACACTGATCCTACCTAGAAATCAGAGTAGAGGAGAGTTACTGTCTCTCCTCCCCCCTCTGTCACCTGACTACTAGTATAGTCCGAATGGTAGAGACCGTAGGCAAATGAAGCTCTGTGGGTACTTGGCCAATTCAACAGGGTTGTTTTCCAGTCGAATCTCTTCCAAGTTGTACCTGATGTAGTGTGTGTTGTTGCCCTTACAAAATGTCTCGTCAGTCACAGATGTTATGTTGTTGTTCTGTAGCCCAAGAGAACATAGCTCAAAGTTAGACAGAATTTTATTCTAATCACTTTATTAAAGATGCTGTCAGCAATCGTATGCAATTTCAAGCCCATAATTTTACTTGGCACATTCAGTAGTCATTTCGTCATAACTAGCTGCAAATTCTGTGAGTACACTGTAAAAAAAACCCTGGTCTCAGGGTCATCAGGTAGCCCATGCTCGGAAAACTGGAAACAAAGTGAAGAGAGCCTGTCTCCTAAACAAAAACGAAAGCCTGCTAGGAGTTTCTCTGGGAATATTCAATGGGAGGGATGAGCTACCTATCTGATGTGTTGTTTGGTCCTTGGTTAAAATATAATGTACATTGTTTTGGGCTAATGTGTCTGTCAATAAATGCAAATATAAACATAAACATGAACAAACGTGATTTCCGGCGTAATTGCTGACTGCGGCTTTAAGGCATACTTATAGTCTAAACTGTGAGTGTGGGGCATGATCTCACCTGTAGATGCACAATGTGCAGAGACTCTGGCAGCGGTGGGACTGCTTCAAGTTCATTATTGGCCAAGTAGAGATATGCCAGTTTGGGCAGTTTCTGCATGTTAGAAAGAGTGTGGTTATTTGGATATTTGTTACACTCATCAGATTTATATCCTCACCTCTTGAGGAACAGGTCAACTTACCTTAAAGGCTGTTGCCTTTACACCTTTGGTTTTCAGTAAATTGAAATTGGCATTGAATACAGAGAGTTTTGGTGGCAACATCGGCAACTTGGTTAGTTTGTTTTGAGACAGTGTGAGCTCTTCTAGGTTGTCAAGCTTTGAGAACGCGCCATCATCGATGTCAGAGATGAGATTGCCCGTCAAGTCGATTCTCTTCAGGGTAGCTGCCGTTGAGAAAAAAAAAAAAAACATGTTTTGATATGGGAGGAGACCGATTAAAATGATCATTGTTCTTAATCTTTAGCATGTTTGAGGTTGTATAGGATTATTGGTCACCAATGTCAGCAAAGTCTTTATTTGTTATCTTGGTGATCTTGTTGTAGCGTGCATAGAGATATGCAGTCTCCTTCGGCAGGGCAGGCACGCTGGTCAAATCAGGAGTGACCTCTTCACAGTACACTGATCCCGTCAGGCATACACAGAGCAGGCAAGTGGGAAGCTCTACAGTTAAGTAAATGAATGACAAAGTGAAACATCAAAGCCAGACTCTCTTAGAAAAAGACTCAATATCAATATCCTGTCATGCGTTCAACTTGTTCAGTGTAACACAGTTTCATTAGTGGATCACGAAAAAACTGAATTTGTAATATAACTGGACATTCAATCCCAATGCTATTATCAATTCATATTGAATTGGTCTCCTGGAAACCCAAGTCATTTTAGGAGGAGCTTTTGTCCATTCATTGGTTTTCTTGATAGACAGCACATTGAATAATTTCCGAGATTGCAAAATTGAGGGAATCATTTAAACTACGAGTCCTGCTTAAATATTGTTAATAGGCCTACTGATTAGAAACTTAAAGTAGAGCCAGAACTAGAACATACCCTCATCGCCTTTAGGACCTCCATCGGAGACACGGTCCAGATCACCTGGGCTGTCATAATCTGTTGCTGTCACAACCTTTTTCTGTTTAATATGATCAGAGGAAATGGATTTATCACACCACACACCAGTCCAGTGAAACAGGAGACGCTTTACCCCTGAGGACATTTTATTAGAAAATGCTGCCCCCTGAATATGCACTGCAGTATTGATACTTAAATATACATTTAAAGTACTATTTAATCTCATTTAAAAGTAGTCACATAAAATATATATATATTGTAGATCTTAAGTGAGCCATTAAGAGAATTAGGTCAGCATAATTATAAACGTTCCCCTTTGGTAATCAGTCCTTGTGATTCCGTCCCCATGTTTCCACACGGGATGTTTTGCTGACTTTTTCCATCTTTGCTGCTGCAGACTTTTCTGTGAACGATCATTTGATGCTCAATTCACACAACAGCCAAAACAGACAGCTCATGTGAAAACCAAAAGCACATCTTTGCAGCATATGGTCATATGTTTCTTTTATAGTCAGAATTCTAGTATATTATTGTTGTTTTTGTATTTCCCCCACTAATTCCAGTGGTTTTCATATGGAATTGACATTGTTTTAAAATTTCAATTAATTGCAACAGCCCATGTATCATAAATTAAGAAAATGAAATATAAAAATCACTACCTTTGGTTTTTTAGCTTCCATGAAGAGTCTGTTGTCGAACAGTAGTTCATCCTTGTTTGTTCTGAGAACCACATCTTTGCGATGATGGGACTTCAGGGCACTTTTTCCCGTTGCAAACAGCTGGGAAGTGCACAGAAGTATAACAGAGAAAAACAAGAGCTTCAGGTCCATCATCCTCGGCAAGAGTAGCTGTGAGTGAAGAGACAGGACAATGCTGCAGCTCTGAGCGAAATGAGAACCTCCTAACAGGTTCCCTGGACCAAAACAGTTGAGTAACAGTTTGCGAAAGTAGTCTTAACCCCCTGTGTGCCGTCGTCTCCAAACGTGCCGACAAGATTGCACAAATAATGAAGCTGTGGGGGTTTTGTCTGGCAGCATTTAGGCCAAATGCAAGACTCACATTACTGCAGTGGAATTTTTAAGGTCTATGACTCCTTGTTTTGGAACTGAGTGCCTTATAGTTTTAATATACTCAAATCATGAAAATGTGGTGTGACACTGCCACGTTTTGTTTTTGTAGAAATATTATGAGGTATAGAGGTTCATGTCAGGACATAAAGGAGTCTGGGCGCCATGTGCCCCCTTCTGAAACTTTACTGCTAGCATAGTGGAAATATTGATGGAAGAATGTGACATTTTGATTATGCATAGACAATACAGAAGGAAAATATCTATGTGAAATGACTGGAAGTTTGCAGTGGAAATGTAGAACGGAGTCAAACAGGAAATTATCATTTGGACAGGAATTTTGGATGGAATATGTGTGTGCTGAGTGAAGTTAGGAGGTTGAAAAGGAGAAATAAATGAGATGATTTTGTTCTGCTTTCCACTTAAAAGGATATTTTTCTTACGATGGACAGTGGACTGATAATGTTTGATGAAGCTCAGCTGATGTGTACACATCCCAAACCACAGTTGTACTTTTGATATTCATATAAGAGAACCATACAGTATATGAACAGTTATACCATTTGGCATGTATGTAAAACTCTTACATTAGGGTGAAATGCCTTTTTGTGTGGAGCTTTCTGAGAATTTCCTAGCTCTGAGAGACCCCCCACCCCCACCTCCCTCATCCACAGTGAGTCACACTGGAAAGGGCTGTGTGTGCTACTTGCCATACTTTCCATAGTAGTAAAAGTATAATACAATTTCAGCTAAAATGTCTGCGATAGAAAATGCAAACATGGCATCCACCAAATGTGTTTCACATTTGCTTTTACTGTGGCTTTATGGAAGGACTTGGTGGTCTCTCTGGGACTGAAGAATATCACTTGATAGTTTAAACAGAAGGCACTGTCTCATCATGAATGGCTTAAGTATTAGACAAAATAAATAAATAAATAAATAAAATCAAGGGAACAAATCATGAAAACATCCCAAAGTCTCAGTCTGACGTTAGTCAAGGGGGAAAAAAAACAACTCACATTCTCACTAGCTGAACTATTGTTTTGATGTTATCTCTACTTAATATGTCTGCGAAACACAATCATGCCCTTCCAGAGAAAGAGTTGTAGGCTGCCAAAATACAAGCATTCATTAATCAGACACCAATTATACTGCAGACAATTATACTGATACATGCTTCAGGTGTATTCTCATAACAGCAGCTGTGTGCTGCAGTCATAATCCAGTCATAGTCCCACATAAATGTTTTTAACAGATGTTTCAAAGTATTTGAAAGCAAAACTTGACTAGGCATTTATTTAACTATCTGAATACAAGAATATTCGGTTTGAGAACAATAACAGTCTAGCAAAAAAGACAATTGCTTTGGCCAAGGGGGAAAAAAATAAAGCACACATGTTAAATCTGTCTGCATCTGAAATATTACTAAAGCACATTTTGAACAAATTCCTTTAGAACTGGCCAACTGCCCTGAGGAAGTGTTTAGCATAGTTAGACCCTCAGTGTTGTCTGTTTTTGGTACAACCTTTTGGACGGGCCTCAGCCGAAATTATCTATCCATGGTTCACAAGCATGTTGTTTTTGCAAATAGGAGGAAGGTGTTATGACCCCTAACAAATACTTGTTAATATATTACTGAAAAAAAACAACCCACTGGAGACTAGAATTCTGCCTGTACATAATATTATATTATACATAATGCAATTGGTGTTTAAAGATGAAAGGATTACAATTCTATTTTTTTGACAATTTAAAGGATAACATGTACTGAGTTTAATATTGCGTTAAATATACTGCAGCATGTCATAGCTACCACAATCATCTCCCAGGAAAGTGCATACTGCTGCTTTGGTCAGGCCTTCAACAATCCAACAGCTTTGTAAATTGTGTAATGCTTCCCCCTAGAGGATTGTATTTGAATGACTATCTATGGTTAATTTCAATTGACCAATCTCCAATAATTGTCAGGGATGGCATTATTATTATTAGGAATAGCTGTCAGGTATAACTGTTGAAGTTCAGATATTTCCCTGATGAAGTCCTATCTCTGTGAGCTGCCAGATATCCTAAAAATGCAACCCCATTGCATTTACATTAGCAGTTATGTCTGGGTGTGCATATGCCTCTGGTGACTGGCTTGTAATCATACAGACACATCGTTTATGAAAATGCATCCATAGAATTTGTTAATTTGTGTTTGTGTCAAGCCAGATAGAGGATGCTCTGCCCCAGTAGTCTGTCTGGTCATGGTCAGACTGCACTGTTTGAGCTTGGACTTCTGTTGACCTACATTTAAAGCTGGTAGTCTAATCTATGGGTTGAAACCTTTACTCCTAGGACGTCTGTCCTAGGCCTAGCAATATAGAGAATAATATACAAGTTAACTGAAATTATAGCTTTTGAATATGACACATTTTATTATAAATACAGAAAATAGTTAATTTCAAGTTTGTAAAATCACATAATGACTGTGCATTGCACAGTAACTTATACAATACACTTTCACATGCCATGAAATAACCAAATATTTAAAAAAAAGAAAGGAAGGAAGGAAAGAAGGAAGAAAGAAAAAACACTAGGCCTAGGCTACATCCTGATCCATGATTTCAAAACATCAAATGAAGTAAGATTTCTTGTGCGTAAAACATTTCAACAAAAATGAAAAGAATGTAGGCCTATAAGACCATTAACTTGAAACAGCCATTATGTTAAATGACTCTGAGGGACTTGTTCGTCCGATTCTGAGTCCATTCTTGCAGCTGACGAAGTCCGTCGAGTCCGAAAGAGCTGGTGTTGGTGGAGTTGATTCATAAAGAACACAAATGGATCCGTCTTCTCCTATGCGATATGACACCTCATAAGGGTCGACCCACAGCGTTAATTCACTAGGAAGTAAAGAGAAAAGTTGCTCGACGGTGAGCCCAACGGTGCAAGCCGCTCTGCCTATCACTGGGTCCATTTTATGATTGATTCGGATGCATCTGTAACCAGATCCTTTGCAAGGCGCTTGGGGAAACCAGTGATGTTGATAGTGATCTGAAATGTATGACACTGACCGTTAGATTTCAGCACAATATGGTTTGTTTGCTAGCCACGTCCATAGACAGAAGGCTTGGCCTATAATGATATTTTCCCTCCAGAGATTTTCTACTTACCGCCCAGAGCTTCCTCCAGCGCCAAACTGAACTGCTCCAACTGGTATTCGGATAGTAATCTAGTGGTTCTTAGCAAGCTGGCGATAAAGCCCGAAGCAGCGGAAACTTCCGTTTTCATTTTTTCCCTCAAATATTTCTCATCGGGTGTTGAGATACGTTGACCTGTAACGTTGAAAATAGGCCAAGGTGTTAAAAACAATACATGAATTACCTATGTGTAAACCAGAGTAGAAGTGGCCTGCTCACTGCGGGCCAAATGACGCTCGTACCTCTTCCTTTTGTCCACTTTGATTGTAGATCGGAGTATCTTCAGTCTTGTTGATGGAGTTAGCCTATCTAGATGTATCAGATCGCAAAAGCGGTAAAAAATAATGACGTTCTTTTGTAGTAAGATTTAAAAAATAACCCGCGCGTTTCAGGAAATAAAAACAACTTCTAGCGCTCGATGGGCTTTTCCAGTGTTAAGAACCTTGGCTGGTAAACATTTGGCAACGTCACAAAGCCTATCACGCTACGTCATATAGGAAAACGTCATAATAGTGATTCTAATGTACACGCCCTCCTAGCTCAGGCTGTTTTGTATTCACCTATGACAGGGAGGGGGTCAACGACATTGGCTATATCAAAAACGACATTGGCTAGTTTAATGATTAGATATCTACATCTACTCTACCACTAGGCCCTGCGTCTTATAAATGAATCAGATAAATATAGCATAATGTGTTTGCCTGTCCAAAGGTTTCCAGATTTTCAGAGCGCTTCAGTGATTCTGCTGTGCAGGTGTTTGGAGTTAGAGAGTAGCAGTAAGCCTTATTAACCAGGGAAGAGAGCTTGACCTTTGAGATGTGTAACTGGCAGGTGGTTGTTGTTTAATCAGCATAGGATTGTTGTCCTTGTGGTCTGTTTTTATAAATTAGCGAATTTCCATGGATTAGAAGGCAGATGTCCTGTATTCTAGGCCTGCATTTAAGCTACTCTTATCAGATAGCCTACTGTAGCTATGTTGTGTCCCAATGTCTGCACCTTACAGGAAAGAAGAAGTCAGTGGATGATTATAGACATTGTAGCGGTCTTGTTATTGTTCAGAAGAAATGTAGCATCTTTGGGACATTCAGTTATTTAATTAATTTTTATTACAATTATTGATTAGTGGCAAAATCACATGTGAATGGCCTTTCAGTTTTTAATGTTATGTAAATGCCAATAATCTATCTATCTATCTATCTATCTATCTATATATATATATATATATATATATATATATATATATATATGTATATATATACAGTGCCCTCCAAAAGTATTGGAGCATGCTTAAAGTTAAATATAAAATCATATTTTGGAAATTGATCTTAATGCCTTAAATGAAACAATGAGGAAATATTCAACCATTAATGACATCAATTTTCTTTGTGAATGAATAGTGTATTGTAAATAAATAAATGTTTTCCTTAAAATATAGGGGGTCATAAGTATTGGAACGGCCATGTTAAATTCCCATAGAGGATTTTTATTTTTATTTTTAAAGGCCATTCATGGATCCAGGTCACTATGCACCCTGATAAAATCCCCTTGGCCTTTGGAATTAAAATAACCCCACATCAACACTATACCTTCACCATATTAAGAGTTTGGCATGCTTAATGTCAGTTATTAGCTGTTAGCTAATTAGCTGGTTTTATTCTCATTGAGCTCCATCCAATCCATTTTTAACCTCTTAAACTGTTCCTTTTAACTTCAAAATTAGAAATATGCAAAGAAATGGACAAAAATTACTACCTCTAATGATATTTAGAGGTAGCTCAATCAAGTGGAAGATTGCCTAAGTTAAACTGTGCAGCATTATTGTGATATGCAAGTAATATTAAAGTGTAATGCATGCCCCCTAAAATATGTTTTTTGAGCTGTTGATTGATTGAAATTACTCATAAGTGTGACCTACACTATTAGGGTTAATATTGACAAAAATCGTGTTTCCCGAGAAAAGTAAAATTTCATATGATTTTGTATTGGAGATATAGCTCTCCGCGCCCTCTACAGGTTGAAACATGGCATGGCATTTTGGTCCAAAATGCTATTGGAATGCTGACGCAGTCCTGCACTTTTCTACCAAGACTACGTCACCGGGTCTTTACAAATCAGGAATGAAACGCCCCAACACCTGCTGCCCTGATTAGCCTACCTGTGATACGCCATGTCTGCAGCACTCATTCCCAGATTGACACAAAATCACCTGGTTGATTGGCTGCAGCATTGCTGCACTACCTTCCACATTTCAGAATGTCCTGCCCATTTTGAAAGCCTTTTTCAGAAATGTGAAGTGGGTGGAGTTATGGGGTGAAGTTACACTTTAAAAGTTGCTGCAAATGAATTACATTTAATTGAAATCAGAGCAACACTGACATGACAACAATGACAACATTCTCAAAAATAGCACAATGTTTTCAACAATCCCTCATTTCTGATGCTTAGCAGCCATGTGTTGACTTTTTGCAGTCTGGATAGATCCGTCGGTGATCTACCACATGAAGGAGAAACTGCAATTGTTCTTCAGAGTGTGCTTTGCATTTTTTAATCAGAGCCACTCCTCTACTGGCATGGTCAGAGCTGTGGCTTACTGGTTAGGGCTTCAGGCTTGTAACTTAAGGGTTACCAGTTTGATCCCTGACCAGTAGGAAAAATGTGGGTGGGTGGGTCCACAGCTGAAGTGACCTTGAGCAAGTTTATTGCCATGATTTTGCTCTTGGTATCTTGGTACACAACACAACTGCAAGCAAAGCTGAACGAGGAATGGTGAAGGTGCCTTTTCATCAAGCAGTTTTGTGGCACATATTTGGGGTTTCTTGGATACAATTGTTTGAATGTTTTAATGAAGACCAAAAAAATGTGCTCTAAACCCAAACAATAATCAAGGTGATCATCAATAGAAATATGTATTGATTCCACCAGGAAAGGTAAATCTTTCCTGGTGGAATCAATTCACTTCCATAAATTGAGAGGACAGCACAGCACCTACAATCACCATGACACACAGACAAAACAAAAGTTAAGTCAAAACAAGATCATTTGAAATAGTAATACAGTGACCAAATGTTTTATATTTCATTTAATCGTTTAAAATGTTCTAATATACACGTCTATTTACTGGCAGATATAGGCCTTCGCAACATAGCCACGGATGTGATGGACAACTTAAGAAAGGCAGCTTTTAGTTTAAGTTTAAGACTTTAAGTTAAAGACTTAAATTAAGACTTAAATTTCCCTCAGTGTTTATACAAACCAACTTAAGGAAGTAAATATGTGAAGTAAATATGGTTGCCATTTTCAATGTTATACCTTTATAAAATTAAACACTGGGCGTAAAGGAGGACCCTGTTCACCTAAAACCAACGAAAATGCTCTACTCGCAACATTACAATGCATTCTGGATGGTCATCTGCAATAAGAGACGCATTCTACAGTCAGTTTAGCATCAACATGAGTTTATTATTCTAAGTGAACTACACTGTGTTGTTTTAAAGTGTTAAAGACCTCTAATTGCTTGTGAATAATCTGTGGGCATTGTACTCCAAAATGCAGGTGTAGATGATCATAGATTTTTTGTGCCAATAGAAAATAAACTAAAAAGAAGGATTTAAAGTGTGCGAACCTTTTCTCTACTTTAGATGATCATAGCCATTATGTGAAGACAACTGAAACTGTCATGGTGAGTAGTGTTAATTGGAATGAGAAGTTGTAAATCTAATAGCCGGTTGATTCTTTCCTCTTTGTGTGTTTTATTGTGTAAAGGGCACAATGACCTCCTCAACCCGAGTTTGGATTATCGACATGCTTATTGGAAACAAAGATGAATCATAATTGTGTCATTCGTCACAAATTCAATGACATGCCACTGGCAAGGGTGAGTCAATTTAGTCATTCAATGTTTTTATAATAATAATAATAATAATAATTAAAGCTGCGAGCAGCAATGTGGGGGCCAAGCTTTGGAAATTTGGAAAGACAACCCCCCCTCCGCCCCTCCCCCTGTGACCACCATAGAGGAGTATTTGTGTGCTTTTGTCTGGGCTTGAGAGAGAGAGAGAGAGATGAAAGCGTTACTGAAAAATGAGCTGACTTTCTGTGATTATAGCGCCCCCATAGTGGTCAAAAGACATGACATGGGAGAGTGGGCGTGTGCAAATGGAACCCCCCCCCACGACCACCATAGAGGAGGGTGTGTGTGCTTGTGTCTGGGTTAGAGAGCGAGAGATATGAAAGCATTAATGAAAAATGAGCTGACTTCCTGTGATTCTAGCACCCCCCTAGTGGTCAAAAGACATGAAATGGGAGAGTGGCCGTGTGCAAATGGAACCCCCCCCCCCCCTACGACCACCATAGAGGAGGGTGTGTGTGCTTGTGTCTGGGTTAGAGAGCGAGAGAGATGAAAGCATTAATGAAAAATGAGCTGACTTCCTGTGATTATAGCACCCCCCTAGTGGTCAAAAGACATGAAATGGGAGAGTGGGCGCGTGCAAATGGAACCCCCCCCCCCACGACCACCATAGAGGAGGGTGTGTGTGCTTGTGTCTGGGTTTGAGAGAGAGAGAGATGAAAGCATTAATGAAAAATAAGCTGACTTCCTGTGATTATAGCGCCCCCCTAGTGGTCAAAAGACATGACATGGGAGAGTGGGCGTGTGCAAATGGAACCCCCCCCCCCTCGACCACCGTAGAGGAGGGTGTGTGTACTTGTGTCTGGGTTTGAGACAGAGAGAGAGAGTGGATGTGAAGAAAATAGGCAAAATTAATTTCTATTTTTTTTGTTTTTGTGTGTGTGTCCTTGGGATGTGTTCCTAAGTCCACTTACCAAGTTTGTTGTCGATAGGTGAAAGTGTTGTTTATTATAGCGCCCCTAGTGTTCAAACGTCACCAAATTTAGTGTAGGTCCTTCGGATGTGCTCACAAGTCCACGTACCAAGTTTGGTGTTGATACGAGAAAGTTTTACTAATTATAGCGCCCCTAGTGGTCAGAGTGCACCAAATGTATTGTACGTCCTCAGGGTGGGGTCCCAAGTCCATATACCAAGTTTGGTTTCGATACGTGTAAGCATCGCTGAGATATGAGCCTACTTCCTGTTACTATAGCGCCCCCACAGTTGTCAATGGGCACCAAAGTTGTTGAGGCTTCTCTTAATTGGGTTCTGAGCCCATGTTCTAAGTTTGGTCTTGATACGTGAAAGCCTTGCAGAGATATAGGTTCACTTCCTGTGTGGCGGCTTCGCCGCCAAATTGGATTGGCTGTTACAGGCGAGCACTTCCGTCAATTGTTTTATAAAGCAATGCAATGATAAGTCATGGTCTGAAGATTGTCTGTGCAAATTTTGGTGAGAATCGGATGAAATCTCTGACCTGTGAAACTTTTTGAAAGTTTTGATCTTGGTCTGTTGGTGGCGCTACAGTGTTTGTGGAAAAATCTTGTTAATTGGTGGGTGGGGCTATGCCTTTTGCGTTAATACACTGAGCAAGTTTCAGCTTGATAGGTCTAAGCATTTTAGAGTTATTTGCATTAATGTTGTTGAAAAATGTATGAATTTTGACCTGTTGGTGGCGCTGGAGTTTTGGGCTCTGGGGTCTGAAAATTGAGGTATGTGGTCATTGGCTTAGGGAGAATAAGTGTACCAAATATCCCAACTTTTTACTGTATGGTTCTTTGGTTACATAGAGAATAGGTTCACATGCTGTTTTTTGGTGCGTCACCAACTTTGATTGGCTGTGACAGGCAAACGCTTATGAATATTTATTAACAAAGTGATAAGTCTTGAGTGGCCTTGTCTGAAGGTCATGTGTGACAAGTTTGGTGAGAATCGGATGAAATCTCTGACCTGTGAAACTTTTTGAAAGTTTTGACCTTGGTCTATTGGTGGCGCTACAGCGTTTGTGGAAAAGTCTTGTTAATTGGTGGGTGGGGCTATACCTATTGCGTTAATGTACTGAGCAAGTTTCAGCTTGATAGGTCTAAGCATTTTAGAGTTATTTGCATTAATGTTGTTGAAAAATTGATGAATTTTGACCTGTTGGTGGCGCTGGAGTTTTGGGCTCTGGGGTCTGAAAATTGAGGTATGTGGTCATTGGCTTAGGGAGAATAAGTGTACCAAATATCCCAACTTTTTACTGTATGGTTCTTTGGTTACATAGAGAATAGGTTCACATGCTGTTTTTTGGTGCGTCACCAACTTTGATTGGCTGTGACAGGCAAACGCTTATGAATATTTATTAACAAAGTGATAAGTCTTGAGTGGCCTTGTCTGAAGGTCATGTGTGACAAGTTTGGTAAGAAATGGACAAAATGTGAGACCTGGGTAACTTTTAGAAAAATTCAGCCTGACCTGTTGGTGGCGCTGGAGTTTTGGGGTTTGTTGTCTGTAAATTTAATAGATTCGGGCAAATTTGAAGTTGAATGAGTGTGCCAAATTTCAGAACTCTGGAGTGTATGGTTGGCTGGGAAATGGGCAATGTGTAATAATAATAATAATAAGAATACGTACAATCACTATGGGTTGCCTCGCAGCTTCGCTGCTTGGCCCCCAATAATAAACCATGTTACTGTTACTTTGATCAGCCCGGCTGACCAAATGTAAACAGTCATAGGGATGATAGACCAAAGTGTTTAGCCCTGTTTAGGTTGTCTTACAAATGTTGGTTAAAAGGATCCTTGAAAGCCAATATCTACTAGTTCAGATGGTATTACTGACAAGTGTATATACAGATAAAGGCTTTCCACTAAATGATCACAGGCAAATAGTTGACCAGAGCCATGGTAGAAACTAGTGACTCATGTCTCCCAGACATAACATGTTATTTACCACAATCCCATATATCTGTAAACTCATTGGCCATTTTGGAAAGTCAGCCTGTTTCCCTCTTTTCAGAAAGCATTTTGTTTACCTTCTGATCAACCTAGGGATTGCCATAACCACAATTATTGTTTCTTATCTTGATTTAGAGAGAAAGAGAGAGAGAGAGAGAGAGAGAGAGAGAGAGAGCGATGGAAGTTTGTCTGGAAGAGTCAAAATGTGACATCAGAAGTGTGTTAATATTTATATGAACGATATAATGATCTCAGTGCAGTACCCATTTGTGGGCTGCACCTACTGCTGTAAAGGGCGGTGGGACAGCAACTGTTCTACATTTTTAGAAACATGTTGCCCCTCCCTTGCAAGGAGAGCAGAGTGGGTGGGGCCAAAGAGCCAACTCAGGGAGATCAACAAGGAAGCGCGCAGCTCAAAAGAAACATTTAGCTTCTTAACTTTCACAACAGATCCCTCTCCAGAAAGGTAGAGTAAACCATATTTGATCCCACATTGAGTATACTGCTATCAGGCAAACGGAATGGCTATCTTTTCTTTCTTTACTCAGTACTTCCTCTTTTTTACCCAGTTTTCTACTGAGTGGAAATTTTGAGTATAGTTGAAACATCCAAAGAGTGAATATCTACGTAGCAACCATGAAGTGGTTGTTGTTATTGCTGTTGCTTTAATCTGTCAGTTATAAAATGACACTCTTAAAACACACACTTGAAATGAATGTGTTGGAACAACTTGCGTTGTTTTAAACACATTTCTGTGTCAATATAGGACAGTTTCTGTATTGTTTCCCCCTATTTGTTTCACAATATGTGTTGAAAATAACACAACTTGTGTTGAGAGCATCACAATTTGTCTTGTTTTTTTTTTTTTTTTAAACACAACTTGGTGTCCAGAGAGGGACAACAACTTCATTATAAGAGTGTTCTTTGGTTAAGTTGCATTTGCTTAGACAGCTCTTTTGATAGCTTATGGTCCACATGTCAGGGCATATCACCTCTCAGGAATGTATATCTAAGTCAATAAGTGCTGGCTTGCTGACAATCTACACATAGCCCTTTTTCCTCATTCTATTGGGTTCCTTTGATTTTCCTTCCCATTTAAGGATAAAGGCAATTATTATCTCCTTTAAGTGTGCTGAGCACCCTGCATCATTTTTAGAATGAACTGACTGGTTGATTGGATAGAGTAATGGATTGTTCAAACTGACAGGGAACTACGATGCTTGAAAAATGGGCAATGTGACACATTTATCTGAGGAACAGTATGATCTTGCTCAAACAAATCAAATCTCCCTCAGAAAGAGAGACTTTCCTCTGAAAAGAAAAAGTAACAGTTACAATTTTTGTAGGCCATGTCCATGCAAGGGGAAAATGGCCGCACATCAAGTAAACATGCCCTGAATGTATTTCAATCGTGTCCATGCTAATTACCATGTCGCTAGATCTCAGAGATGTTCTTTTCTGTTGTTTCATACAGCGCCATCATGCTTCTGACAGCCAATAAAAGCACTGGGCCTCGGATTACTCTAGCACTGTTTCTTGCATGCTTCCTATGTCCCGTTTTGGCCTTCAAAATATGTGCATTCAATGTCCGAAGCTTTGGAGACTCTAAATCATCCGATGCCACGGTCATGCAGACTCTGATTCAGGTGAGTGATAACCCACCCGACCCATTAGTGGTATTTTCTTCTTCTTCTTCTTCCTCTTCTTCTTCTTCTTCTTCTTCTTGCTGTTGTTGTTTTGAATAAATTAATGAATTTGAGTATTATTTTATGATTCACCTGAGTTTTCAATGTAATGGTTTACAGCTGTTCCACTGATGTATAGATAGATGAAGACAAATGAATGAAGGGACTTTCTGTTCTTAAGAAATGTGACATTTAACGTGATGTCCAAGATTTTGTCTGACAAAAAGTCATCATGATCATGCGTAATTAATCATGATTCATGATGATGTGCCAACCGTACTTAATGCTTAAGATGATGAGTTATTTATGTATTAATTCATTAATGACAATCAGTGAATTCATGTTAAGTCATAATGATTCATGATATATTAATGGATCAACTAATGCGTAATTCATGCATTAATTCATGCATTAGTTCATGAGAATTCATGTACCCTTATTATAAAGTGTTACCGAGAAGGGAAAGCATGAAACTGAGAAACAGCTTTGCCAAAACTACTCCACTCAAAATGTGTGTGCAATGTTTGTGCAGATCCTGACTAGGTGTGACATTACCCTACTTCAGGAGGTGAGAGACCACAAAGGAAAAGCCATTCCCATCCTGCTTGCAGCACTGAATAGGTATTATGCCATCAGCAGTCAGCCACATGACACAGACCCAGTGATGGTTGGCTAAAGCTTGCACGTACAGTAGGCATCTGTTCCGTCTGCTAACCCCAGAGTGATTTCCTGTCTTCATCTCAGGTTTGACTCTAGACACACTTATGAGGCTGTGGCCAGTGAGCGTCTCGGTAGGACTTCTTATCAGGAGCAGTATGTGTTTGTGTACAGGTGAGAGAAGAGACTTCTGTGTCAGGACCACAGGGTAATATCTGAGTGTAAACATGATAACAGCATATGCTATATGTCGTCAATACAAATACACTCTTAAAATGAATGTGTTGAAAATAACACAACTTTTCTTTGACACATACTGTATGTCCAGATAAGGACCACACAGTTTGTGTTTTGTCTAACACATTCATTTTAAGAGTGCACTTATGTAGCCTACATATAAATTTATATTATCTCATCAAATGATGCTTCTCTCAACTTAAAAAGCTGTCCCTTTACTCATTGCCCTCTTGCAGGACAGACACGGTCAGTGTGAAAGATCAATATCAGTATCCTGACACACAGAAAGGAGACGAGGATGCTTTTGCTAGAGAACCGTTTGTGGTGTGGTTTCGAGCACCAAAAACAGGTAACTGTATAGTCTTAAGAGTGAATGCCATGCATCTCAGTGATAGTACAGTATGTCTACTTTGTGGCTTTCCAGTTTGATTGTATTAACTATTTAGAACGTTTAATGGTAATACGATCTGGTAATACAGAACTTCTTTTTTGAACAGTTCTGGGGGATTTTGTGCTCATACCACAACACACATCTCCTAGCAATGCCACAAAAGAGATCGATGAACTCTACGATGTTTTTGTAGCCATAAAAAGGAAATGGAGGGTGGAGGTAAGTCAGAGAATCTGTAGCTGGGATATATTTTCCTCTGTCCTTCCACAACTCAGACTGTCCTTTAAAGTCGATGATTGTTTATTCTGTAGAATGTAATGCTCCTGGGTGACTTCAACGCTGCCTGTGGGTACGTAGCGAAGAAGAACCGCAAGAACGTCCGCCTCTACACTGACCCTTCATTCATATGGCTGATCGGGGATGACGTGGACACCACAGTGAAAGAAACAACCACCTGTGCTTATGATCGGTAATATGACATACTGTTAATCTCCCGAATTTAGTATTTATGATGTTTGTAAAGACAAATAATAATGACCTCTTTCATAGGCCTATACAGTAATATAAGATATGGTCTGCCTTACATGCCATTTTATATTAAATGTAAAGGCAAGCTCTACCACAGATTCATCATGCAAGTAGATATTATAATGTATGAAATGACAATTGCTTACTCTGCTATAGGCTATATTTACAGAGCTTTTCCATATTGCTTCACATTTGATCAACATAACGTATAATTTCAAGATGCAATTAAAATCAATTTGACTTTCCTCAGGATCGTCATCCATGGAGAGAATTTTGCCCAAGGCATTGTTCCCTATTCAGCACGTGCTTTCAACTTCGCTAATGAGTATGGTCTGACTGAGGAGCAGGTAAGTGAACATTTTTGAAGGCCATTTGAGTGGTAAAGCTTCACCAAATCTCACGCTCAAATCCAGTCTCCAGTGAAATGAGTCGTGAAAGAGTACGGCTACATTCTCATTAAAATGGTGTTTAAATCAACATGTTCCACTTCTCAAACTCCCATGCTATCTTTTCTATGCTACTACTATAACTGTAACTTTATTTGGGGCATCTTTATATTTCAGTTATTTTCTCTCTTCTAATTTAATAATTGTGCAAAAACAAAAACAAACTACAGCTCTGGCTTTCTGTTGAAAGAGGAATTCTTCTGTAACACAGCATTTGTGTGCATCTGTAATATGATGGGGAATGTTAGACAAGAAAAGCCCTTTTTGAACACAATAGACCCAGTGGTACCACAGCTCAACCATCAGACCTTCTATGGAAATCTGAAATGGGTTATATGTCATTTCTTCTACAAACGCTAATGGGCATTTTGTACACCAAAATAAATCTGCTTTCTGAAAACCGAAATGAGACTACGCCACAACCAGTTTACCTTACAGTCCACATGGACAAGGAGAGTGAACAGACCCAAGACTCTCAATCTGTAGATATCCTGAATGGAAACATGTACTTGGATCCTTTTATCTCCCCCTTGTGAAACATTACCAATGGGTCAACAGCTGTGCCACAGTTATAAACACTTAAACGTCAAGTAAATCAATGATAGCCACATCCAGAGTGCACAAGTGAGCCGTTGACTCTCTTGAGGAGACTAGTCTGTCCTGTGGACGTGCCTTTTTGTGCCTGCTTGGCAACACGCTCAGTCACACAGCCCCTGCATCATATCACGGTTGTTCTCCACACAGGCTCTCCACGTTAGTGACCACTACCCCGTGGAGGTGGACCTCAGAGACGGAGGGCTGAGGGTAGCCCCGACTCCTCACCTCCTCCTCGCTGCTCTGTGTTTACTTATGACTTCGCTCGTAAGCACACTGAACGACTGAGAAGGAGAGAGACTGCCTGGACAAATGTTTTCCGAAGAACCCAATTTGACGGGTGGAATTTGCACTGAAGCTGAGGATATGCTAATGAATTTGAGGATGGATGCTGGTCATATTTTTGAAGAGAAGAGATATTTTTACCTTACGTTTTAAATGCACATTACTAGGATCCAAATACCTCTCAATCATTTTTTTTCATGGGTTTGATAAAATGCTGACTTTGAACTTATGCTGCTAAACAGCCTAGTATCAAGCACATATCAATACTATATGGAATTGTATTGTGTTGGTATTTAAAGGTACAGTGGGAAGAAAATGTGTTTGATACCATGCTAAAGTTGCCTAAAAAGAGGAATATAAAATCATCATTTGACAATTGATCTTAATGTCTTAATTAAAAAAAAATAGTCAAAATAAAACCTGATAAAGTTCCCTTGGCCGTTGGAGTTAAAATAGCCCCACATCATCACACACCCTTCACCATAGCTAGAGATTCAAAGGCCAAGGGAACTTTATCAGGATGCATAATATCCTGGATCCATGAAATAGCTGGCCTTTAAAAATAGAAATCTGCCTGCCCCTATGTTAACCCTATGTGTTAAATTCCCATAGGGTTACATAGGGGGTCAAATACTTCCTTCCCCTAGCATTTAAGGAAAACATTTATTTATTTACGATACATTCTTCAATCACAAAGAAAATTGGTGTCTTTGGCGGTTTGATTTTTACTCATTTTTTTAATTTGGCATTAAGATCAATTGTCAAATGATGATTTTATATGCCTGTTTTAGCATGGTATCAAATACATGTGCTTCCCACACATGAGCTAAGTATAAGGAATTTACAGTATGATTTACAAACATGTTTTGAGTGTTTAAACAGAACTGAATACATTATCCTTAGAAATGTTGTATTTTGTCTAGCATAATATTTTTTGGTGGCTTGAGATTGCACATAATGTTATGCTGACATTCGTAAGATTTCACTTGCAACAAAAAACACATTTATTTTTCTTCATAATTATAAATGTGTATATCTTTTTGTTTTATGCTTATTTTATTTCTTTGAATAATGGATTCTACATGTCCATGGAATTCAATACAGCCTGAATTGATATCAGGCTAGAGCCTGAATACTAAATACTGTGCACTTTTTCCATTACTTTCTATCTTGTTAGCCTCTTCAGTAAATCATCTATTATTGGAGAACAGTTGGCTAATCCATTGGCTTCTGCCTTCTGGCATATAAAGCGCAAATTCCATGCTTATCTATTTCCAGCACTGACTTGTCTTCTCTTATTGATGAAATGTGATGAGTTGCACAACTGTATGAAGACTGTAGCACTTATATCACTTGTATCACTATCAACGAAACGATCATTTTGTCATCTCCTATTCCTCCAAGCTTTTCTACTTTCTACTGAACCAACACGCTACAAAAACCTGACTGAATCAGCTAAAGAAACCTCCGTCTGATCATGAATCAGAGCTAGATAAAATGTTTTGCTGTGCATGTTTAACATAGACATAATTCCAGTAACAGTTCTAATACCCCATTTTCCTATTCTCTTGCCTACTCCTTTGCACCTCAGTCAGCGACAAGACATGTTGAGATTGGACTTGGAGCACACTGGCTGTAACTGTCGCATTTTTCTGTAGGCAGAGGAGGTGAGTGACCACTACCCTGTAGAAGTGGAACTGAGGGTGAGAGATCCTGGGGAGGGTCAGCAGAGAGTGATGTCCCCTCTGGTCAGAAATGTGCTGAAGGTCCCAGCCGCACTGGCCAGAAGGCTCATTCAGGGCCTTATAGACACCTTCTACAACTCCACGGTCCAGAATGTCACCATTGTGTAAGATATACTTGTGTTTTACACATGCAGCTGTGGCTAGTAAAGGCGCACTATAGCTTTGAGGTGATCCTGTCTCATGCTTGCACTTTAATGAAAACATACGTCATACCACTGTGTGTACTGTAGCCTATGAAGCCAGTATTTTCATATATATTATGCGGCCAACACTTCCCAGTGTCACACACGCTTGATTTGAAATGTGGGCTCTCTGTGCACAGGCTTCCTCTGACATGAACAGCGCACTCTGGTGGTAGACTTGGTTGGTTGTAGCCTACATGTTATTTGTTTAATTACAAGTTAAATTCTCAGAAAAGATGAGCACTAAAATCTTGCAGTATAGTATTCTAATTAGATGTATTTGAAATACATATTTTGTCATCTTTATTTTGCAGGATTGGAAAAAGTAGTTTGTAACAAAATACTTTGTGGGATTGTTAGAGCATTTAATACAAATCTGTCTCTTTTTTTCAAATAAGCCAAAATGTCATTGCTCACACACCATGACAATAGGCTATGCTTATCCCCATAGTCATTTATGTGCCATTTTTTCTGATGTTAGCAACGTCCAGTTAAATGCACAAAGATCATGTGACACACCCACAGACTGGGCTCCCTGCATTTGTTTTTATTTTGTCCCTTAAACTCAAAGGCCTACCATGTTACATGTTTGAAAAACAGTTTTGATTCAATACTTTGTGTAAGGTCTTCCTATAATATCTTCTGTGCCTTTGGACTGTTACAGCAGACCAGTCTACCTGTATCAGTATTCTGTGGAATGTTATTGATGCTCCAAGAACCTTTGGTGTTTTGACCTTTCAGTAATAAAATGACTTAAAAGTGTGGGTATTTTTGAATTTCCAAATGACTGACTTATTTTAATTGAATATTTTTTTTCACTTCAGTATTTCATTGTTACATTTCTCAAGCCAGTATTCAGTTTCCTTGTATGACCCAGATAATATGCAGCCCTGATTGTTTAGCAACGAGACTGCAATCCTTACTGCTATCTCACTTTACTGGAGTATCAGGGACGTTGGGAGCGTGTTCCCAAATATGCGTTTCAGCATGACTCTGCAGAAAAGAGCTTGAGGCAGTCAGGCTGGTTGCATTCGTTTTGTGCGGGTCATTCCAGTCCACACTTATTGGTCACATGAACAGCCACATAATTAATAAAAATCCAGAATCGTTTACGAAGGTTTGCAATCCTAGCCATAGACTGACTTCACTGAAAATCTTCCTCTGGGACATAGAACAATTACCTGAAGAATCACTCACTCTGCCATCCAAACCTTTCAATGTCACAAATTACAGCAGCTTCAAAAAGAAACAAGTCAAGAGTAACCAAATGATTTTTGTTTATTATTTATTGACTTCTTTATTGACCAGAGCGCACTCAAGATGCTGACACATCTATGCGGTGTGCAGAGCCTTCCAGCGCTTGAGGGGCCCGTGGCTGGGGATGTACTTCACCCCACAGCCGTCTGAGATCAGGCGCTTCTCTGCCATCATCTCGTCAAAGTCCTCGGTGTTGAACTTCGTGAAGCCGTACTTCTTGGAAATGTGGATCTAGAAGTGTGACAATGAGCATCAGAATTTAGGAAGGATCTCTGACAAGGTTCCCACACCACCTTCAGGGTGAACTCTAAGGACTTTAAGAACTTTGCAATTCCATCTCATCTGAGGACCCAAAGGCATATAGGCAAAGGATTTTTTTTACTAAAAAACACATAAATAAAAACCCAACACATGATTTCATATAACTTCTATGAAGAGAACTGACTAGTTGTCTCAATGGTCCCTTTCAAGGCTTGGCACTGCACAGCCAAGCGCATACACAAACCAAAGAGTCACTGTCTGCAGCCCTTGCACACCAGAAAAGGACAGCAACCAGACTGGTCGGCTTAATAAGCTGCAGGTAATCAACGAACACCACATCTACAAACAAATGCAAAAATGCGAAGTTTTAGAAATACCTTCTGGCGTCCAGGGAACTTGAACTTTGCTCTCCTCAGAGCCTCAATGATGTGCTCCTTGTTCTGGGCCTTGGTACGCACGGACATGATCACCTGACCGATGTTCACACGAGCCACAGTACCCTGGGGCTTACCAAAGGCACCACGCATCCCTGTCTGGAGCCTGAAGTGGGAGACCAAAAACGAGAGGTCAATGACTCACCCGATACAACAGTACAGAATCACCCATGTAGAAGGGTCACCCACACGCACAGAAATGCCACACGAGTAATAATCCTACCCTATAACCGACTAAGTGAACACTTGCATGTATCCTTCGTGTAGGCATTATTTTTGTAAGAGAATATATTACCATGCATCTATAGCACAACAGTACATAGGCTTAACATTGTATCAGTGGTCCCTTTCTCCGTCTAGCACTGCCCAGCTAGACACATACACAAACCAGAGAATTGCTGTCTGCAGCCCTTGCACACCAGGACAGTACATCAACTAAACTGGTCGGCTTAATAAGCTGCAGAAAACCAACATTCACCAAGGTGAACAGAATGAACTAACACACACACTACATACATGCACACATAAATAGGCCTTTGGATCTGGGTGTTAATGTACACATAAATAGTTTCCCCTGAGAGTGGGCCAAACTCACCTATCAGCCCCAGCACAGGACAACATTTTGTTGATGCGGATGACATGGAATGGGTGGAGGCGCATACGGATGTGGAAACCATCCTTGCCGCAGGTCTTCACCATGTACTTGTTAGCACAGATACGGGCAGCCTCAAGAGCTGGGGAAAGGGCAGATTTATTGGTTTAAGTTGGAAGAGTATGAACTTGAGGGACCACACATCATTCCACTCTACCAGCAAATGCAACTCAAAACAGAAGGCCAATATAAAGAGCTCTGATCTTACAACTCACTAAAAAAGGCTATTAACATTATTGCTGAAATCAACTGCGACACTTCAATTTCCTGAGCAACTCTTCTACCACTTAATTGCACTGATAGCTTGAGGATGGTTGGTTCTCATTTGCACACACAAATGGCCTGAACTCACCTTCTGAGGACAGCTGCTCATACTCGTCAGACACCATGTGACCGCACAGGGGGAACTCATCCACCTTAGCCTTCTTGCGGCCCAAATCAAAGATCCTGATCTTGGGATCTGTTAAACAAAGCAGTAAGTGTTAAGTTCATTAAAGGATTCATTCAGTAACACATCCAGTAAAAATAGGTAAACAGAACACTCAATTCAAAACTATTCACAAAATTAATTGTATCAGTGGTCCCTTTCTCCGTCTAGCACTGCCCAGCTAGACACATACACAAACCAGAGGATTGCTGTCTGCAGCCCTTGCACACCAGGACAGTACATCAACTAAACTGGTCGGCTTAATAAGCTGCAGAAAACCAACATTCACCAAGGTGGACAGAATTACTTACCAGGCACACCCCTACAGAAACGGGATTTGGGGTAGGGCTTGTTCTTGCAGTATCTGTAGCTGAAGAATGAGAAAATGTTTAAGTGGATGAAGGCCTACAGTAGTAACCAGTTCTGACACACTTGGGGGAAAAAAATGAAACTTTCAAGGAAGCCAAACTAAAAGCAGCCTTCAGCATGGATTACTTCATCTTACTCCATAGTCCTGCTGCTCATCCGTCACACCGTAAGTGCCATCAAAGGCTAAAGGTTGTCTAGTATCTTCACCATTTGCTAGAATTACACCGAATATATACGCTGACCTAGCTTTGACTTAATTGACTCCTCACATTACCATCCCTAAGATACAAGAAACAGCTAGCAATTATCTAAAGCTTCCACTGACTTTGATACTTTGTGGACTTCGCATTTGACAACATCGATGTTACAAGTGGTATGGAATAACGTCGACCCCACCATAAATGTCAGTCTACAACATCTACGAAAACCGAGTCTAGAAATAATGAAACATGCTTCATCAATTACTAGCCAAAAACTCATGTTACCATTGCCACCACCCTAAGAGGACCGCTAACATTAGCTTCCCCGCTAAATTAGCCAGCGAGCGAACCTGCTAGCAAACCTCATGCCAAAAACCTATTTGAATTCACCCAACTTCACTCGAAAGAAACTCTAGCCGGCACTTGAAGGCAAATATAGATCGTACACAAGGAACTTGTATGTCCCTTGATGACACAAAACATGTGAACAAAGAATCTTAAAGTTAGCCATACAGCTCCACATGGTCTGATCAGAAGGCCCTGCCATTTTCATTCGGCTCCCTACGTGTGTCTATGTGAAACCTGTAGCCAAGTATGTAACTCACCAGCGGGCTGGCCGGCGACCCATGGTTGCGGTCTGCAATAAACACACGATAAAGGACAATATTAGATAAAATAGGCACCAAAAATGTTGAAAATAGTGACAATTTCAGTATTTTCCCGAAGAGCGACTAGCGCCGCGATGTTACCACGCACTCACCTAATGGAGGAAAGGAAGTGTAAGGTACTTCCGCTGCGTCATATCATAAAGGCTGGGAAGGCAGCCAACCTTAAATGAAATCGTATTATATTTGTGTGTTTGGATGGTATATACATTTATGGAAATGATTCAAAATGACGAATAGTTTTACTGGTATTCAAAAAGATTTCATGGATTAAAAGAAAGATTCATTGTACGTAAACCGGAAGTTATCGGGGAGTTGTGCGGGAGTTGTAGTTTTTCTTTTCTTTTTAAAATTATCTTTTTAAGTTAAAGAGTTTGTTGCCTTTTCAGCCTTTTTCTGAAGTTACACTTCTGAATTCCACAACTGATTCATGAAATGAGCAATTATTTGGTTACAGGAATAGAGAGCATAGTGAACACATTAAACAAGATGGCATAAGAACTTTCAATGAAAATAGCACAAACTAACAACCATTTCGATTTTAACCCAGTAGAGGGAGACAGAGACCAGAGACAGAGAACAAGAATATGTTGCCATCGCTCCTTAACCTTATGATCTCATCCCTAAACTTTGGATAATGCAGAACAAATGTTTTAATGTAGGGCAGGGGCTGGAATCCAATGCCTCGCCGGTCTTTTGTTTCAACTTCAGTGCATTTAAAATAATCTTACAGCAAATGCAAAAAGCCTACTGGATATAATAATTATCACTTAATTTTACAAGGTCTTTTTTATTCAATCTTTCAGTTATCTTTGGCCTGGTGAAGTTGAGAATTAGTGTTTGTCACATTAGGTCACATACTGCCTATCTGAATGCTTTTCTGTCTAAATGTTAAACCAGATCTGGGATGACTGGTCAAATCAGCAACTACCCATAACTATTTTTCATGACTATGCATTATGAACATCATAGCACAATGTTGAAAAGAAAAGAACAGCACAGTAGCAATCAGTGTGGGTCTGTCTTTCTGAATGACATACAGCATCTGCTTTACTCAAACAGCTATGAAGTATCTGAAGTATTTGCAACATCTTCTTTTGCGTTCCAGGCTACAGTGGCAAGCAGGCATACCTTACATGGGAGTGCGGTAAGGCTCCTCCAGCCAGCCATCTTTATTATTATTTGACATTTGCTGCTGCACTGGAATTGGTCAAAAGATTACTGATTGCACAGTACACTCAGGCATCAAAGACAGCACTATATGTTCTTCAAACATTTACCCCCACATTTAAACCTAGAAGCCAGATCCAGTTCAGATTTGGGATAGATCCGGCTCTGAGATGATTTAGATCCTATTCCCATCCAACTCATTACAGGCCATTCCAGGGTCATAATATCTGACTGAGAACATTCTTTCCTTGATTTTTGCTACTTAAACGCCTGAATATGAGGTAAAGGTTCAGGCATTCATCGTATCTCTGTTATGGTAAATAAGAGCTTGAGGAATTCAACAGACTAAACAATCTTGTTGCCTTTTGTTGCAACTGAGGTCATATGATCTCATGGACCAGTCTCTCTCTACCTGATTTCCACTCCGACATTACAGCTCAGTCACTTCGACAATCTCTCTGTTTAGTGGAAAATCCCTTTAGAGGTATTTATATTTACTATTAGGCATTTTAGGTGTTTTTTACACCAAACGTTGGGTGATGCTTTGGCGCCTTAAGATATACGTGTTGTGGTTACGACTCCGTCACAACCACACCTCTCAGTTTCTCTCTAATGTGGCCCTCCAAAGGTGCTTTTGAGAATGTTGCTGTGAGCATGCTCCCACCGCCTGCAGCATGCGTGCTCGGCATCATGCAATAGACGATGGCGTTCACACACTACACCCATCTACCCCACCATCACGCAGCATTGGGCGGCAGAGTGGACATCTACTGAGCTCACGCCCTCCCTCCCCTGAGTTTCAGTTCCTGCCACAGAGCAGGGTGTAACACCACACCCAGTCAAGCCGTATGCATCACACTCTGATAGAACTATTTATTGTCACCGACTAGCTTTGTTACTTTGTTTGATTACTGTAATATTAAGGCAAGTCATGCGTTATGGTAAGGATTAAGATGAAAGAGAAAAACTAGAGGAAGTGAGAAAGAAAGATTATGAGAGAGGAAGAAACAGAGAGAGAATATAGAGAGTGAGTGAGAGAAATGGTTCTGTGTGTGTGTGTGTGTGTGTGTGTGTGTGTGTGTGTGCGTGTGTGTGCGTGTGCGTGCGTGCGTGCGTGCGTGCGTGCGTCTGTGTGTGTGTGTGTGTGTGTGTGTGTGTGTGTGTGTTTTTAGTCCAAATGTTTCAGGATCTGTGCAGGTGGGGCAAAGGGTATAATAGGCATTTAATGAACTCCAAATGCTGAAATCCTGGAAGGCAAAGATCATCCCACCAGGGACACTGGGGCTAAATACAAATGTATGTGTGTGTGTGTGTGTGTGTGTGTGTGTGTGTGTGTGTGTGTGTGTGTGTGTGTGTGTGTGTGTGTATGCGCGCACGCGCGCGCATGTGTGTCTGCAAGTTTGCAATCGAGAGAAAGAAAAGAGAGTGAAAGACAGAAAAAGAGGCCAAGAGGAAGAACTGCAAAACCAGACAGAGAAGGAAGAACATAGATTTTAAAAATTAAGAAATACATTCAACAGCAAGAAAGACGATTTGCAACAAAAACCCAATGAGATCGAATGAAATGGAGCAATCTGTGGGATGGAGGGAAGGAGAAAACTTGTTTTTTAAAGCCCATTGCCACCCAAGCAAGAGTAGAACTCTACTGCTTTTGCCCACAGCGCTGCCCACATCCCTGTCTACCAACATGATGCATCAACCACTTCATCTAAACATCTCCTAGCAACCAGGAACACAAACACAGTACCTAATCTGATCCTGCACCAGCCAATCCGTGACCTGTGAATGTGAAAATACCATTGTCTGGGTGCAGGGTGAAAGGGTTATAACCACACATAGTTTTGAAAACAATGTTTTGGCTTAAAGGGTAGTCCAGGACACTTTTTATGCGGATGGAGGCACAGTCTAGATAATTTAAGTTAGTGCCAGTGGTGAAGTCAAAAATTGGGTGAAAAGGCACTGTTCCTCTATAAGATGGAAAGAAGAGTAAGGAATATGGAGGCCGGGTAAGTAGTTTTGCAATACCTCCTTGGGTGATCTGATGACTTGGCATTAGGAGTCATTAACAGGAAATGGAAGTGCAGCCGTTTCCATGGACACATATATCAGATTGCCAAATAAACAACAAAGAAAATCATATCGTATGCCTTATCACACATACTGCTAACTTTACACTGGTCAGTATCACAGTAGTGAGACAGTAAGACTGAGCCCTTGTTCTGTGTTATTAGCCTCTGTTGCTAGTGCAACCCCCCTTCCTGTGGCCTGCCTGCCTGCCTGCCGGGTCGCGTGTGCTGATCCGGAGAGAGGTGCAGTGCACTGAAGCAGTCCTGTCTGCACAAGTCTGCGTCTCAGGACCGACTGCTTTAGTCATGAGATCATATGATGTCATCCAGGTTCTCTTACAAACACCCTCTTACAGATACAAACCACTCAACGTGTAGGTGGGAGTGCGTGGGAGTTGGTGTGTGTGTGTGTGTGTGTACATTTGTGTGTGTGTGTGTGTATTTGTGTGTATCTGTGTGTTTGTGTAACCGGCATTGGAGTGTGTGTGTGTGTGTTTGTGCGTGCGCGTGTGTGTGCACACGCGTATGTTTATGTGTTGCGCGTATGTTTGTGCGTGTGTGTGTGTGTGTGTGTGTGTGTGTGTGTGTGTATGTGTGTGTGTGTGTGTGTGAGTGTGCGTGTGTGAGTGTGCATGTGTGTGTGTGTGAGTGTGCATGTGTGTGAGTGTGCATGTGTGTGTGTGTGTGTGTGTCTCTGCACTCCACAGGATGCCAGACATGGGGATGGCGGGGGGAGAGATTGGGTTTCAGGTTTTAAAAATGAGCTTGCTGACAGGGATGCAGAAAGATTAGTCAATTCAATCAAGTTTAGCCTCACCTGCAGTGTGGGTGTCCATACAGATAAATGAGCCAGTGGTCGCTTCATGTTTCCATTCATTTTATTTGTCTGTGTCAAAGCATTTGAGTCACTTGTAGTGCACACACATCTATCAGTTCCAGCTCCAAGAGGCACTTATGAAACAAGTCGACAAATTTGCTGTAATCAATATCTTTTCTTTTTTTAATCCCTGGAAAACCTACGATATCTTTACCACTTCTCATTCTTGCTCTCTCAATTCTGCTCTCTCTCCCTCTCTCTCTCTTTCTTTCTCTCAATTCTGCTCTCTCTCTCTCTGGCTCCTTCTTCCTCTGCCATCACAAACATTGACCACTGCCGTGCCTTGACCGGATGAACTTGAGTGGCCAGGGCAGGAGGACCTTGTGCTGTGGCGTCTGCTTGCGGTACACCAGACAAACAAACACCCTCTGGCCCAAACGGCCTCTGACGCCATTGCTGTAGGGTGGATGACATCATCGCTATTTCTTTTCCCCAAACATCTGCTCTCTGTGTGATTCACTCCAGATGTGACGTATGAAAAATACTGTCACTGTATCACTGAATCGCCTCCAATTATAGCGTAAAGGTGTGTGTGTGTGTGTGTGTGTGTGTGTGTGCGGAAATGCTGGCTGGTTCACTAGATGTCACCAAGGTTCAAAGGATTCTGAACAGAACCGGTTTATGAAAGCGTTCTCTGTTTGGTAGAAAGACGCCTGAGTGATTGTAGTGATTGAGTATGGAGGACAGAGCAGAGTGACAAGAAAGCAAATCCAACTCCATCAGTGTAGACATCCTGTACTGTAGGCTTGCAAATATGGGGCACTCTATATAACACACATTCCTTCTCATGTTTGTGGTGAATGTGTGAGAATAAGTGTGTATGTGTATGTGTGTATGTGTATGTGTATGTGTGTGTGTGTGTGTGTGTGTGTGTGTGTGTGCTTGTGAGTTTGTGTGTGTGCTTGTGAGTTTGTGTGTGTAAGAGAGAGAGAGTGAAATTGAGAAGGAGAACACGTGTGTATTTAATCCCATAAATCTGTGTTTCTGATTATGTCATGCGTATCTGTGTGTATTTGTCAGAGCCCCTTGGGGTTAAAATAGAGCCATAGGGGGCAGAGGGTTTGTAACACACTGTAAGTGTGTGTGTGTGTGTGTGTGTGTGTGTGTAAAGTATCTATAGGGGAATGGGGTGAAAGAAACTCAGCCTGTTCTTGCTGTTTGTGGAGAGAGACAGAGAGAGAGAAAGAGAGAGAGAGAGAGATCAGTCATTCATGGCTGTTCAACCTCCCTCCACATTCCACCTCCCAAATAAGGACAAAACCACTGGATACCCCCCCCCCCATCTCCCCCCTCTCTTTAACCCCACAGCCCCCCTCACTGTCCACAGTCTTTTATCTCTGCCTCTGTTTATAACACTTTCTCTCTCTCTGCATTTCACTCTCTTCCTCTCAAAACTGATGGATAGTTTGAGACAAAAAGAAGGCAGAGCTTTAGTTGTTTGTTTACTTGTTTACCAGCAGAAAGGGGGCTTTGGACAGTTCAGGTGAGCAGGAAAGAACTTTTTCTGTTTAGAGCCGCTGGTTGCCTGGAGTGAAAATACCTCTCTGGTCTTTGCGCAAGTCCTTCTGAGGAGCGCTGCCTTGTGCAGGGCCTTTCGAGTCCATGAGGAGGGGGCTGGTTAGGAGGCAGACGCCTCCAAGGAAATAGAGAGAGAGAGAGAGAGAGAGAGAAATCAGGAGAGAAAAAGCAACAGAGAGTCAGAGAGGGGCAGAGAGAGAGAGAAAGAGAGAGATGGGAAGAGGGGGAAGCGATGGAGAGTGAGAGAGAGAGAGAGAGAGAGAGAGAGAGAGAGAGAGAGAGAGGAAGAGTTCATGCTGGAGTCAGAGACACAAGCATGGTCCAGAGAGAGGCTCTGCCAGATAGCAGCTGTAGAGCTGCTTTGGGCCTGATCCGGGGCGAATGCGCTCCAGGATAAGTTGTTATCCATGCTGGCTATAGGGCCCACGGGAGCTGTCCGACTGACTGTGTAGTCTACACACTTTAAGGGCTGAGGCTGAGGCAGATGAGCCTCTGACTGTTTCAGTAACACAATTTAAAGCTTTCTATAATGCTTCTCTGATGATTTCCCACGATTGATAACAGAATGAAAACTCATGCACAATACTACAGTATCAGTGTCAAGGCTAATACATTTGCCTCAATAGTTATGCAATTTTCATGCATAGAGCCTGAGCACCAGAGGTGCAAAAGCCCTATTGTTTCTGGAAGGAGTTTTATTGTTGTAGTGTTTCTCATAAGACCTTAAACTACATAGCTATACTGCTGCATAGTTCAAGATAGATTTTTCCCTTCAATGAAATTGGCCTGAGAGGAAGTTTGCTCCTCACACCTAGATCGAAACAAGTGGCATCATGTCTCGCTTGAAACGGGTTTTGTACAACACCATAAATCGGCATGTTAACTTCTCATGTCACATAACAGCCGCAGACCTCAGCTCAGAACAATACTGTTGCTTGTCTGCCAGTTCCACAAGGGAGACATCAAACATCGCTTTGTCCCCACCTTACATCTACTGTCTCGTGTTTCTCTGTCGTGTGTGTACATTAAGTTTAACAACATTAAACCTTGCATTTTATGTGCCGACATTCCAGGAAGTGACAGCAACGATGGGAGCTGTTTTTTTAATGGGCACATTCTTTATCATGTCCGTAGTTTTTTGGATTACGCCTCTGGCATGCTGATTCTCAGCCTCGTTCCTTGTCATTTCCCAGAGCGTGAATGATCACGATGACACCTCAGACCGTCCCAGAGTTGCGACACTCAAAAGTCACCGTGAGCGAAGGAGCAAGTGAGTGAATAAGGCACGGAGGGAGCGAGAGAGCGAGGACGTCAGCCTCCTTGATCAGAAGTTTATCTAGGACAATCTGAGCTTGGCTTGAGAGGAACGTGTGTTTGGGTGAGATTAGGAATAATCACAGACACACCACTCTTCAGCCTCTTGCCCAGGCTGGTGACGTAAGGGTTCGCAGATGTCAACGTCGACGTCGATGTAACCCTTGCTTCACTGACTGACCCCCAAATGGGGTATCTGCTGAAGGGGTCTCAAGGGGGGAAAGTTACAAGGGCCACCTGGGATATCTAACATTAGATTTTTCCCCTTGAGTTTGGTTGTGTTTTGGCTTGCCTGTGTGCTCAGATTAGAGAGAGAACAAGAGAGAAAGAGACAGAGACAGAGAGAGAGAGAGAGAGATAAAAGTGTGTATATGAGAGAGAAAGGGGGAGAGAGAGAGAGAGAGAGAAATAGAGAGAGAGAGAGGGCTTACCATACATGGCGGTGTTTGTAGAGACAAGGAAAAGGGCAAGTGACTGTGTGTGTGTGTGTGTGTGTGTGAATGTGTGTATGTGCATGCATCTGTGCCTGTGTGTGTGTATGTGTGCCATGTTTCTTCACATGAATATGAGTGATTGTGTGTGTATTTCTGGATGCCCATGTGTCTGTGTTTCTTCAAGGTTTCTGCTGCTGTGTGGTTCATCTGGTGGCTTAAAGAGAGATTCTCTGCAAACAGATAACTGTTTGGTCGACATGACACATTCAATGAGTTAGAAGAGCTCGGAGTCCCCACAGTTTGCGAGTGTGTGTCAGTGTGTATGAGTGAATGAGGCAGAGGGTGTCTGGATGTTAGCAACGCCGGAGATGACCAGTAGTTGCTGAGAGATTTTTGGGCTCTGATTCATACTACTGTGGAGGTTACCTTTTAAAGGCATCATGAATCAGTCTGGACACACACACACTCACACACACACACAAATACATACACACACACACACACACACAAACACACCCACACCCATGCACACATGAATGCATACACAAGCACACGCACACACACCTCGGCGATCAATGGATCAATTTATCTTGCCTACAGTAAGCCTTCTGACAAGTGTCTCTTTCCCTACACTGACTCTTCAGCCATATATCTTTAACCTATTAAATTCCATTAAGTTATTGCATACAAACACTCACTCTCTCTCTCACTCACACATTCTCTCTCTCACACACACACACACACACACACCACCTCCCATCCCCACTACTCAACAGGAACATAGCAACACTACTGCAGCTCTGGGAATCACTCCAGGACACACACACTCACTCCTCTTTCTCTGTCTTTGTGTCTGTCGTTCTGTCCAGCATACTTTTTTCCCTTCATCTTTCATTCTCTCTCTTTCTTTCTTTCTTTCTTTCTTTCACACAATCCATGTCTTTATTTGACAGTCCCTTTGGGTGTTGACTAAGTACTGTCTAGTATTTTCTAAGATAATTGGTAAGCTGAGTAAATTGTCTTAGTTGGATATTTTCTGTCATTGACAAACTAACAATCAGACCAAATGTAGGCAAGGAGGAAGAGTGGAATATGCATTATACATTATCTACAGAGAGACGAGTGCTCAATCTTTCCACAAAGAAACCCTTTTGAATCGTCTCAGTCTGCTGTCTGATTTTAGTAGATAAAGATTTTCCTTTGATCTTGCTAGATAATCAAAAGATTTTGGGATGCCTGATTCAAAGAAACCAGAGCAGAGGCGAAATTATAACCTTGAAAACATCTGATTTTCCTGCTCGCCACACAATGGTATCAGCAAAAAGTGTCTCCCTCATTTTTTTTAAATTCACTTCTGCTCAGATTGCCTCAAAATTACAGTAATTCAATCCTCCAGACAAAATATGATTATGTGTGAACAAAACAAGAATTCACATGAGCATTTCATTGAGAACAACAGCACCGCATATATGCACTAGGTAATGTAGCGTTTACGCTGCCATTAAAAACAAAAACATTACATCCCCAGATACACTTTAATCCCAAAGCCAAATAAGACTGTTTTCATAAAAGTGCTTCCAACACACCTGAACCCAACATTCCTGAGATGCCAAAGCCCTTGATCTGTTCTGCTGGCCCTTTTCCCACCTGGAGGGGGGACGCTGACGTCAGGCGTCTCAGGCTTCATGTTTGATCTGGGGCAGGGCTGGAGAGTGTCTACTGACACACAAGCACATGCGCGCACACACACACACACACACACACACACACACACACAAATACACATATACATACACATACACATACACATAAACACACACTCCTACATTCTCTCTCTCTCTCTCACACACACACACACACACACATACAGACAGACACACACACCTATACACATACATACACACACAAATACACATATACATACACATAAACACACAAACACTCCTACATTCTCTCTCTCTCTCTCACACACACACACACACACACACACACACACATACATACATACACACTCACACCTATACACATACACACACACACACACATACACACTCTTGCCGGCTACACAAACACACACAGAGATACACACACACACACTCCTACACACACGCCGGCTACACAAACACACAGATGCACACACATTCCTACACTCTCACACACACATGCTCACACGCACACACACCCCCACACAGAGTCTGACTCAGAGTAACGGGAGCCCTCCCCATCTGTGATGACTTCACAGTGATTTGGGGCTGTTTCTCTGAGCATGACCCCCGGGAGAACAAAGGCAGTGCTTACGCAGAGCGGAGCAGCCAGCGGTGGCCATTACCAGTCCTGGGCCCTGTGACTAGACCATGAGTCACAGCTCAATGGTTTCCTCCCAAACACCAACAGATGGTACAGAGTCCTCAGCTCCCCCTCGCCTTTAGGTGCTCAGACTTATCTGTCTGAGTGTCTGCAGGTGTGAGTGCGTGGGTGAGTGTGTCTGTAAGTGAATACTATAAGGCAGGTGTTGTGTGCTCCACAGGTTTTGCAGGCGTGCCTCACTGTCGAGACTATGCAGAGTCTGTGGGAGCCTTGGCCAGGTTCATGCCAAAAATGCTGGACCTTATCTGAGTTAAACAAATTTATCTTGGTCTATCTGACCAAAGAATGTGCTCCCGAAATTCATCGGGTCCAGGGCATCTTACATGTTCTTTAGCAAAGATTAATCTTGCGGTCAGATTGGGATCTAGTTGGCATAAACCTCGCTAGGACTATACCACAATGAAAGCATGGTGAGAGTGAAGTATGGAGGTGGCAGGGTGTCATTTGGGCCTGCCAAACATATTGCCCCCATTGGGATATGACTTTTATAGATGGCATTTTCAATGCATGTGGATGCCAAAATGCTGGCTGATAAGATGGCTCCCAGTCTTCAGATGGTTATGGTTATGGTTGCTTAGCAGACGCCTTTGTCCAAAGCGACATACAAACAAAAACAATATAATAATTCAATTTAGCAGTTGATCAGACTAGTGTCGAATAAACAAGTCATTCAATCAATTATATAATAACAATAACAATGGAATAATGAGCAACAATAAAAACAATGTCAATTTAATCAATGGCCTATAATGAAAACAAAACAACGCTATAAAATACAAACCATAATCATAAGAAACTCTAATTTGATACCATCAAGTTATAATTTGATGCCGCCGTCGTTTGTAAGATCAAAACAACACGTTCCAAAAGGACTGATGTGTTAAATGTTATACTGGTGAGCATACAAACCTAACAGTGTCGCTTAATGTCTGCATAAGAGTATAGTTACCAAACCCTATGCTGACCCCGAGCACCACTGAAAATGAAATCCCATGTTTCATGTCAATAGGCACATTTATTAGCTAGTGAAATCCAACTTTATTTCTGATGGGAGTAGATAAATTATAATTTAATCTCAATGGGCAACAAATTAAACTCTAATTGAATTGATTAATTCAGATGCTTGGCACAATAAGAATATTTCAGCATGATAACAGTCCAAAACACAACGCAACATAACGCAAGAGTTTCGTAAGAAGCGCTCACCATAAGGATCACATGGTGAGTTATTGACGAGGCTGAGACTGTTGTTGTTGTAGTGAGACCATTAGAGTGAATCAATCGAGACAGGACAATGCATACATAGGATTACATTCCCTGGACCTTACCTTCACCTGTGGACATGTGACAAGCACATGACAATAAGCCCACACTTGGATGAAGCAGATAGCTGATCTTAAGTATACGATTGAAAGAATTACCTGGGAATTAAGACCCTTACAGTTTCTAAAGAAGCAAATGACTTGGCCATGTATGTCACCCAACTTGAATCTAATAGAATAGCTTTGGGGTGTTTTAAAGAGGAAGGTAGAGCAACACAATTCCTAAAGTCAGGCAGCTGTGGCCTACTGTTTAGGGTGTCGGGCTTGTAACCAAAGGGTTGCCGGTTCAGTACAAATGTGGGTGGGGAAAGTGGTTGAGCACTGCTCTCTCATACCCACATCCACGGCTGAAGTGCCCTTGAGCAAGGCACCTAACCCCTCACTGCTCCCCGAGTGCCGCTGTATGAACTTGGCCGGGAAGCCTGATTTACATTTAAAGCTAAGAGCAGATGAAATAAACCTCTGAAGAATGTCAGCACATCTCTCCACAGGCGGGGACCCTGGTCAGAGTCCAGCCTGGTAATTTCCCAACCCCACCCCATCTCTCTTTCTCCCACTCGATGCTTTGAGTTCCTATAAAAAATAATGAATGCACTATTTGTATTATTGATTGGTTATTATTTATCATGTACTGTATCTTCATAACGTTCTCAGACAGTCCTGGTTTGAAGTATAAGCACACAGCATCAGAACTATTCTAACTACTCTACCCATGTCTGCACACAGCAATTAGGCCCACTGCATCAATCATACGTGTGTGTGTTTGTTAACTGACTGAGTGATCTGAGAATCAAAAATGTATTTACCTGACAACACAAGGCCTTGTCACAAGCATAGGATTATGAATTGAGATATGAATGTGAACTTAATTAATCCATGCCTCCTTCAAGTTGTTTCGACTCAGTCACGTCCAATTTGCATGTCCACTATCTGTGAAAAGACAATGTGGTCCCTCAACTCTCTCTTTTAACACTTGTATGTGTGGCCATGTTTAATTCCATGGAAACAGGACTATATCTGTCACTGGGACTTCCTGTCCACATAACAGGCTGAACAAAAGCAGATCACTCTGGTTTGGCACAATTCTCCATGACACTACCCACTCTGGACTTCCCTCAGGATGTTACACCGGCTTTGGAACAACCCATGACTCTCGGGAACCACCTGAACTTGCCTTATAAATGTGTGTGTAAATGTGTTTTTAAAGAATACCACGTATAATCATATTTTAAAATGTGTTTTATTCTCAATATGAAATCTCCTTTGAAATCACCTTTTTACTTCCACAATGACCTAAATGAACCTTTCTTAACAGTGGAGTAGTAGGCTATTACTTTGAGAAACTGTTCAATGTCCTCTACCCTGTGTGCTTGCTTTCTCTCTCTCTCTCTCTCTCTCTCTCTCTCATGCTCCCTCTGTTTTACTTTTATCTCAGTTTGTGACTGAGCTAATTTTGACTTTAATGGTCATAAAAACACAACTCAATATTTTACTAGCTTAAATCTGGAATCCAAATGACGGCATTTTCCTATTTTTCACATTCTGTGAAGTGGACTATTGCTTGCCTTTGACATAATTTTCCATTGTACATGTGTTCACATACCAGTGTGTATAGAGCAGAAACAAACAGCCAAAGTAGAGCATTTGTTATTGTTCGGCATTTCTGTTACATTCTACGGGTTTGCAATTAAGACTGCCCTTTATAAACACAACTCTGATGACATAGCTAACAAATGATGAGTTCCGGTGTGTTGTGCCCTGTATAAACATGCTTGAGAACTTCACAAATAACAAAGACAACAGCAAAACTGATGCTCATATTCAGAGGGGAATATCCTGGTTTAGTGACAAACCCAGTTCTCTCAGTAAGAAGGGCTTGCTACTGAATCGTGACACTTTTAAAGGCATTGTAAAGCTCTGGCTCTATCTGAGATATCTAAGTATCTGAGAAACTGCCTTTTTCTCCATAAGCCGCTACCCCTGTCCATCTTTATGTTACGACAGCTTTAAGTAACAGTGTGTAAAGTCAAAGCTAAAAATAAAACAAAAATCTGTGCAGTAAAAAAAATGCATCGTGCAGGAATTGGTAACATACAGTAGTCATGATATCTGTAATAATAACTGTATTGAAAATTCGGGAACAATACCCATGCCCTCGAGGTAATTCTCTCAAGAAAGAGCTGCTTAATTGTACTATAAAACAAAGTCAAAGGCAAAGGCAAAGGCAAAGGCAAAGGCAAAGGCTTGTTTTGTGTTTCAGGAGGTTTGTCACTAAACCCCAAAATACCCTGCAACCTCCAGTGCACATGTGTGTGTCCGGCACTGTGTAAGGGTGCATTATGTGTGATTCAAATGTGCATCAAATGTGTGATTGATATTCAGGAGTTAAGGATCTTGCAAGCATTTTCGTGGGGATTTCTCTCCATGACCAGAGGTTGGACTAGCAATGTTGCCAATACAAAGCATGAATATTACTATTATGAACAAAACACAAACACGTCAGGGCAGGTGATTTTAGAGGGCAAAACACTCTAATACTTCTGAGACACTAATCAGCACATGAAGACCCTGAAATATTTTCAGATGAGCTTGCCAATCAAGGACTCTTTCCATTGCACCAGTAGGGAATGCTGACAAAAAAACATTCAGTTCCTGCAATAAAACAATGCTCTTTTCCTTTAAAATGTGCTGAGGACACAGTGCAGTGGCATCCAACTCTTTGTCTAAGACTCTCTTGATGTTCAGCGATCCACTATCCAGTTTTACGAGGACTTTACGAGAACGGTGCCGTGCCTGACGCACAGCACTTAGATTGATGCCTTGCTATCACCCTGTACAGCAGGTCAACTATTAAGAAGACGTTATCCTGATTTGGCCCCTTTCTCTGTTTCTCTGTCTCAGACACACTCAAACCTTGGAGTGAATCGGTTTGCTGTTTGCCCAGGTTTGGTTGAATTGGTCCTGTCTTTACCAAAACAACAAAACACAAAGGAACGTGATGTGCAATGCATATCAAGACACCAAACCATGGTGTTAAAAAGGTATCTGTTGAAGTTTTATGAGTGCAAATTATCCCAGCCCACCACGTGCTCTCCACCACGGATGTGGTGGCAAAGTAAGAGGTGGGTAAACTATGAGTTATGTGATCTTGGAGAGATGGACTGCGCCATGCGGTATTTATTTATCTTTAAAGACATTCAGAACGTGTTTGACGATAGTGGAGGTTATTGTCTATGTAGGCCTATGTGTGAATGTGGGTAATACAGTGTGATTTTTGAATGTTAAAAGTTGCAATTGGTGAATGAACTCTTTTGAGAGGTGAATAAACTCTATAAGAGGCGGATATAAACTCTATTTCTAAAATTTCAGAGGTGGATAAACTACATTTACTTGGGTTTAGCCTCCACTACATCCCTGCTCTCCACCAAGTGTTCACTATCCAGGAACACCTCATTAGACTATCTTTCATTTTTTTTATGTCATTGCTCCACCAGTGTGTTTACATGGATTAGATAGCAAGTAGCCTACTCTTGGCTGTATTTAATTAGCTTATAAAGTAAATAATATTTAACAGTAGGATTTATGAATGAATAATTGGCCTTGCATCATGAGTTAGGGGTCAAGAATAAAAGAGAACAATAGCATACGGCTATCTTTTAGATTAATGATCTTGACTACAACTGCATCAGGGCCTTCTTTGGAACTGAAATAATAAAGGCCTACATGAATTTTGATAGGACCCATCAGAGTAGATTATTGAACCTTTTCAAATGAAGACTTTACATGGGTTCACATAAAAGACCCCGTGGGCTAGGCCTATTCAAAATAATGATAGATAGATAGATAGATAGATAGATAGATAGATAGATAGATAGATAGTAATCACCATAATCAAAAACAGATTCAGTAGACTAATCTGTTTAACTTGCTAATTGCATAATGATTGTAACCGCAGAGATTTTTCACTTAGTCTGCAATTAGTCACACTTGTTGTTGTTGTTGTTGTTACTACTCACGTTTACATTCGGCAGGAATGCACGGAAGTGCCCTAGCCTAAAATGTCAAATTTTGACTTAACAGGATTGCAACACGGAGATTGACCTGTGTGGAAAAGCTACTCAAACATCCCGCACGAACTCGTCGACAGACTAGCCTACAGGCGCAGTGAGCACGCTGACATCATACCTTTAAAATCCGAAGGCGCGGTCGCCGGTATAACGTCAGCCTTTTCTGAAGCACACTCACCAAACAGAGAAGAAAGCGCCCCCCCTTCAACCCCCCTTTATACTTTACCAATTAAGGCTCTTGCAACAGGGACACACCAGAGAGAGGGGGAGAGATAGAAAAGACCAAGTGGTGTCACTCTTGTTCTTTCTTGAGTTCAACAGAACAAACATTTTCCCCGAGGGAGGCTCGTCCGGGAGGGAGGTACAGTGATAGCTGCTTACTTTTTGCCGGAGCTTCACGCGCAGTCAGAGAGGAGTAGAAGCGACTGTTGAAAGCTATCCACAGTGCCAGTAAGACGTAGCGAACTGAAACAGGGTGAGTTTCGCAACTTTTTTCCCCCCCGTTTTCAAGCTTAGTTGGGGTTTTATGAGCTGTGTCATTGCGTTCTGTGGATCTGAGGTCTACTTGCATGTGAAGTTGTTCAGTGGTCTGGACTACCTGTAGCCTATCGATCCTATGCGTGAGCGTAATATTATTGATAAAGTAAGAGACACTGATTTAATCGACCTATCGTTTATAGCTCTAACCTATCGTTGTAATTAGAGACCTAACTTGGTGTCTAATTCTTGGTATGATAGCGTGCAAAGAGATGTCCAAAGCTGTCATATGGCACTGTGCAATTATTGTAACGCTTTGAAGATATGATATGCTGACCTACAGCCCTTGTTGGGGTCTGTTGATGTTCACAGTGAATCAATGTCTTGCTTAGCTTGGCGTTGTCATACAATGGTTCATCTTTGAGATTATGCTCTAGGTGTAGGCATAGTCTACGAGTGGGTAACCTTCTGTTAAAAGTGAACTGAATACATGAATCGCAATAGGCCTACATGTAAGTGTTTATACTTAACTGATCTGAGTTTTAATGCTTATTGGCCAAGTGCTTGAACAGCATGACATTGACCAAAGTATTGCGTATAGTAGTCTATGGGCCATTTAGACTATAATTCCCCTGACACTATTTCCACTGTACATTGAGTCTGTCTGCATGAACCACCCGTTGCTCTGTGGGATTTTAAACGCATCAATCGTATAATCTAATCAAGGAGTCCACACCAAATAAGGCAAAATATGGAAAAGCCCTCTCCCTGTCTGCGCTGGGATGTGATAGCTGCGCGCGCCCCCCCACGATCAATGGAGATGCTGCACCAGAATGGGTTGTAACCTAGACTAATACAGTATGAGTTACTCATGTACCTCGATTTCCCGTTAGACATTTCTGGCACACTTCGTAAAACAGATAGACTACATTTTAGTTTTAAACTAAATGCAGCCTATACGTGTATGAGCTTGTTAACAACAGCGGTTTTAGGAGGTCAGACCATAAGCTTTTTAGGCTATTGTGACTTGACTAATGTTTTTATTACTTGTGTAAACTATTGTCATATCCAATATTTGTTCTTCAAATCGGAAGAAAATGTAAGCCGGAAAATGCAGAGAGTAAACAACTTGCTTAAAGATGTTGAGTAGTGTAATCAGTGTTGTTCACTTCACCGGTGAGAAGAACATGTCCTGTGGTTGAACGCTGCCAATGAGGTCGGTTAACCAAGTCGCCTCAATCTTTTCCGCTCTTCGCTGTAAGGGTGTGGGTTATTGTTCTGTGCATGCATGCCATCATCAGCAACAAGTCTGCTACCCTCCCTGGTCTTCAGTCGTGAAATGAGTTTCCGATGTGGCATTGGTACACCCTGGTTATTATAACTACATCCTTGGCAAATATGAAAGATAATGCGCATAATTACGAGCTGGGTAGTTTGCCAGTGGGATCCATGACATTGTTTTACAGTGGTTGGGTTTTTCATAAGACTAGAAGTTTGCCAAACTGCATTATGTGGACAGTGGTGTGAATTTTTTTAAAGTTAGGTCAGACACTGTGTTAGAGTGTAATTGGAAACATCATGCCGGGGTATGCACAAGAGAATTTATTTGACTCTCAGTCCATACTAAAGGCGATTACATTTTTGGGGTGGGGGAGGAGACATGTCCAAAAAACTTGGCCATCGTCCCATGTTGTATAAAAATATCCTCCAGGGAGCGCCAAAGTCCAAGCTGTGCGCAATAGTTACGCAGCACGTCACCGAATAATGAAAACGGGTCCAGCATCCCCTGTTGTGTCATGACTTAAGTTTCACTGGTTTAATTCCAGGCCTAACGACTGTATCGCACATGCCAGACATTCTTTGTAAAAACTGTGCACTAACAGACGTCGTGTTAGAGCTTTCTTTGTTTTGGAACAATTTGTATTGACTTGACAAGGAAGTATTTTACCTTACCTTTGACAAGGAGATACCTCCATCTATCTATCTATCTATCTATATTTTAGTAGGTAAAATGAATGAATGAATGAATGAATGAATGAACAGACAAACGAATAATCAAAGATGCTTTTTCAACCGTCTGGTTGAATGAATGAAAATGTCAGTGTTCTAGAATGATTGGCAATGTGTGTGTGTGTGTGTGTGTGTGTGTGTGTGTGTGTGTGTGTGTGTGTGTGTGTGTGTGTGTGTGTGTGTGTGGTATGTCTGTGTGTGTCTGGGGTGTGTGGGGTGTGTGTGTGTGTGTGTGTGGGGGGGGGGGTGCCTGACCCTCATATTTAGAGGTTGGGGGGTCATCATTTGGTGGTCAGACATAGGCATTCCTTAGATTCTCATACAGACTCGGGTGTTGAAAAAAGGGCAAAAGAAAAACATTCTTTATGGACTGCGTCCTCACACAAGCTTTTGGCAGAGTGGCCTTATTTAGTAAAGCCAGTATTTAATGTTTCTCCTCATTCCTATTAAATTTGTTAAATTGCTTCCTTCTATTACGTTTCTCCCACTTTAAGGGTGAAACATGACTCTAGCTATCTTGCCAAGAATCTTTATGACATCTACCATAGGTACCAAGACATTTGATTATAAGCATTTCTGTTGCCCCCCCTCCCTTATTTTTCCAACTAAACAAAGAGGAGGGGGCTGTCTAGACACATAGACACGCCTGACTAAGCTTGCATTCCCTTTGGACAATTAGCTGGACTGAACAGCTCTGACAGTACAGGAATGATCCATGGAGACACTTAGGAGTGGATTTAAATGTAGAGCTTTAAACCAGCACATCAGCACATATTTTTGCAAAGGCTGTGATGAGAAGGGGTAGGATTCCTTTGGGGATAGTAGGCAACTTGACAAGGAATAGAAGTGAGAGAGTCACAGATACTGATACGTCCTCAGGAAAACACTTTGACACAGATATACAGTATACAGTTACAGAATAGGAGAGCTATTTATAATTAGCAGTTTTTTTTAATCACCACTCACAGATCTGAGAATTTTGGGGTAAAACTTTAGCTGTAATGTTCTGGACTTCGTGTTTTCCCCAAGAGTATAGATTTCCAGCTGACGATTTGTTTATGAGAAGAATTCACAAATATTTACTCGGACACCTTGGCAATCAGTCAGCCTAAATTTTCCAGTGTTGGAGTTGTGCAACATCCTGGGCGAAGCAGCTCCTCAGATGACTGTTTGTGCAAATGCCACATAGCATAATAGCCTATATAGTAAGCCTCTGAGATCTTCTCTTGTACACATTCTCTATATAACATGGATGCCAGTGGTATTTTCTATGAACAAAGTAAGCCTGCAATACATAATGCAAATCAGTTAATGATTACTTATCTGTAGTCCCAAAATGTGAGCCACTGCAATCCCTAAAATTACAGTTGGGCAGTTTAAAGTTGTTGAAAGTATGCTGTCAGTTATGCTTTATAATATGTTTTTGGGGTCGACATGTAAAGGTGACCAGGGCATACATAACGGAGTTCGTGTTTACACAGTCAATCTCACATTTTGACACTGTCTAATACTAACATTTACATATGTCTCCTTCTCTCCTCAGTCAAACAAAAACGCTACAAAGAAGAACCAAGGAATTGTAAAATCCCGCAAGACTCCACCCTTAAAATCTAGACAGCGAACTAGTGAGGGAGACCAGAGTCAATAAAAATGAGTAGTCAACACCCACGCCTCCACCAGTCGAGCGCGGCCGCCGCTCCCGTATCCAACTCAGCTCAAGAGAAGGACGCCGACATGCCAGCCACGGAGAAGGATCTAGCCGAGGACGCACCATGGAAGAAGATCCAGCAAAACACCTTTACGCGATGGTGCAACGAACATCTTAAATGTGTGAATAAGAGAATCGCGAACTTGCAGACGGATCTGAGTGATGGGCTCCGGCTGATAGGGCTTCTTGAGGTGCTCAGCCAGAAGAAGATGTTCCGCAAGTACAACCAGCGCCCGACGTTCAGGCAGATGCAGTTGGAGAACGTCTCGGTGGCTTTAGAATTCCTGGACAGGGAGAATATCAAACTTGTTTCCATAGGTGGGTGTCCGCCTGACTCTCTCTTTTTTTTATTTTCTCTTTCTTTTGTAGCTCACACGTCACTTAGACGAATTATCTCAGCGCTACATATGTTGCCTCAGAAATCTTGTGTTCCCTATTCGGACCTCCTTTTGAGTTTAAGATCCATAATCTGTTTTTAACAAGGATGCTGATTAATGTCGCTGAGTTGCACCTGGAGCATGCCCAATTGTCACTGATCCGTGTGTTCAGCACAACAGGGTCCCAGGCCGTGGTATGAGGGGGAAAGTTATGGATGCAAAGTTAAGCTATTGTAAAACCACTGTGTAGTCTGAGGTGCAGAATAACATATCAACGATATTTGGACAGAAGTTATTCAACAGCTTCCCATATATTTTAGAATAAGAAACAAACAAACTAATACGGTAAAGTGTAATGCGCCCAGGTGGACAAAGTGGGTCGAACGTATGGGTTTATCTTACGTCTAGTTGCAGGATTTTAACGTACACCGTATGCTAGCTGCTCCAATGTCGTTAAGCGGACGCAGGGGCCTGTTACTTCACCGTTTCTGAGCCCCGGGCGTTGTATTTCTATGCAACAACGAATGAGAAAGGACCATGTGTAACTTCTAGTCCAGGCGCTCATTGCTTGCAGAGATTTAACTTTTGTCGGCCTGGCAGCGAGCGAGGGGAGTGGGGAATCAGAACTTGTCAATAGAGGCGTTTGTTTCCAAAGCTTTCCAAACTGTCAGCGGCTTGATCAGTTGCATCTCTAAACGCATCTCTTTAAACGATTGCCCAAGGGTTTGGTGAACTTGTGAAAGTTTCTTAATTAAGGGTGGGGAAAGGGAACGTTGTCTTTGTTAGCTCTTTTGCAATGCTGGAGGACACAGATAGGCTGTTGTAATGTTACACTTTCAAAGCATATATTTAACAATGTCAAACCTTTCTGACGGAGTTCTGAAAGATTAAAGTTGTTTGGCTCGGTTGGTCTATGGAGCATTATATAGCCTATGTGGAGGGAGAATTCGTCAGCACAGATCACCACAGTAGCTGGAACAAAGTGAACGCCTTATTCTGCAAAGCAACAGCATACAATCATTGTTCATCCTCACAATGGAAAAATTGAAGCATTGCCGTTGTCTAAGGGCGATCGCACATTCTTAAAGCGATGCCTCTGGGGAGGCGTTCAAGCTGAGACAGACTCACCAGGGCATGTTGGTCCAAACATGTAGGGCCCAACACCCAGCAACACAGTCAAGGGATGTTGTAGATAATCCTAGCCAGGCATGCGCAGGCTGGATTTGGTGATGTGCGCTGGTAGTCTAGTCACTCATCAGTTTTTAAGTGATCTTCACTAGTGTTTATTCTTCCCTTTTTTACTGCTACTGTGTCTGGGGGTAATAAAAGACCAGCAGTGTGTGTGCAGAGATAAACTGAGTTAGGGCTACTTACCTGCCCTTGTAGTGCTCTTGTCTACATCACGGTCACATATAGACATAACTGAAGGCACCTGAGAGTGAAGAGAGGGCTACTTAAAAAAAAAAAAAAACAGGAAAATGTGAATGAGTTAATGAAAAAGTCAAGGGTATAGTTGTCATGGAGCTTGTTTGCTCTATGGTCTGTCCCGTTCCTGTCACAGGAAAGTCAGCATCTACCATTAATGCTATTTTGCACAAGCAGCAAGACTGCACCTAGCTTGAGACTTTTTATGAGACATCTTAGGCTGTGTGTTTGTGTATAATGGCCAACTGAATTTACAGTGCACGGAAATGGACTAGAAGAAAACCTGGACAAATCCAAGGCAGTTTGTGTTGTTGCACTCCTCCACATGTTTCCCAGGGTTTCATGGCTTGAAATAGAGTTGTGGAACAGAGGAGTTCACCTGGAAGGAGTTAGTCAGTTAGTCAGTGCAGAGATGTGGAATTTCTTTAGACCTTTAAAAGTAGTGTGTGTGTGTGTGTGTGTGTGTGTGTGTGTGTGTGTGTGTGTGTGTGTGTGTGTGTGTGTGTGTGTGTGTGTGTGTGTGTGTGTGTGTGTGTGTGTGTGTGTGTGTGTGTGTGTGTGTGTGTGTGTGTGTGTGTGTGTGTGTGTGTGTGTGTGTGTGTGTGTGTGTGTGTGTGTGTGGTTGTGTGTTTGAATGGAAGAACAAATGCCACTTCTCTCCCAAAGGAGGTTTTAAGCAAAAAAGAAAATAGTTCCCCCAACACAAGGCCTTTAACTCCCTCCTCACCTCATCTCTCCACATGCCCTCTCTCCCTGGGCTCACCAATCAGGACAGAACTTGCTTGGAGACACGTTCCATCACAGCAACTAGTGTTTTATATCTCAATAATGAAGGTTTGAAGAATGCTTTACCCCCCACATCACCCCCCACCCCCCGGAGGAAGGGATTGAGAAAGAGCCAAGTTGCCTTCCGATTCTTCACAAGGGAACTTCGCAAGAGAACTGTGGCTGCACTATATGTTGCTCAACTCAGGAAGAGTTGGAATTAACGTCCTTGAAGTTGTTTAAGTCGGGCAGTGGCGTTGTTGAAAGGAGCTGGCGCTTGTCAACTTTGTTCCACGCTCCTGGTAGCTCCTTAATGAGCCGAGCCCTTTCAGCAAGGGATCAAACCCTATCTATGCAACGTTTTTAATCTTATCCCTGTGCTGTCAGAAGCTCAGACAGCCGTGCCAGAAGTTGGTATTTTGGGAAATGCTAACTGCAGATATTCCCAAGTGGAAGTTATATCATTATCTCCACTAAGGAGATTATGTCTTTGGTGCCATCGTTTGGTCTGCCGGTTCGTCAGCAAAAATTACCAGGTCATTTTTTTTTTAATATGAAACGTGGTTGCAGGGTGTGGCATGTGCCATGTGCCTTGGAAGAACCCATCACATTTTGAAGCAGATCTGAATCATGGGGTAGATCCACAAAGTATTTTTCTTATGTTATCATTGCAAGGTATTTGTCCTTGCTTGAGGTCTGTGGTCTCTGAATGCCCTTCTAGTTTTCTTTTGTTTTTCTGCATACCTCTGATAGGAGAACAGTGGAGAGGATTTTTAAAGGGACATCTTGACCCCGTGCCTTGGCATAAAAAAAGATTTGCCAGACAAAAACACGCAATCAAAGATGTACTTTATGTTCTATCAAACTCTGCTTGTGTACAGAGAAAACATACTCTTTTCTCCTGCATACCGTTTATGGTATATGAACTGTATGGTCACATTCTTGTATGCCTAGGAGGTTCCTGCCCAAGTGCCTTTGTTAGTGATGCCAGGATTTCCTTTACGCTACCAAGTTGGGTGTAAGGAATGGTCTCTGTGGAAAAGCGGTCTAATAACAAGTGTGAGATGCATTGAAAAGACCCCTAGTAACAGCAGTGTTTTATCCTGTTTTGTCAGTAATGGGCTAGGTATGCGTGCATATGATGATATTGGGGAAAGCACCAAGATATGCTGTCTTATGTGTAAAGGTGGTCCTGCCACCATGTACAAGTCATCGCAGTATTTCCCCCTCCTACTCCAGCAGTAGGAGGGGGACATGTAACATTTTATACAACATGACCTATTTAGTCGTTTCAAATCTCTTGTTCTTAACCTATTAAGCCAGCAGCCACGGTAGCCCATTAAGACGACAGCTGCTTAAACCACAGCGCCCTTTGATTTTTCTTTCACCAAGCTAAGTGCCCTCTTGCGCTCGGAGCAGGTTCCCAACTTTCACTAACTTGACAGATGTATGCATAGACAGACAGACAGATGGACAGACACACAGACGGAGATAGCCGAGGGCTTGGAAGGACAGAGAGAGAGAGAGATAGAGGACAGGATGAACAGATGGCAAGGCCAGGAAATGGCTCTTCCTGACTGTGTTGTGCCTCCGCGTAATTAACTTATCCCACAGCCTTGGCACTGATGAAAAGGGAATTGCAGTTGATAGAACTTGTTAGGCTCCTTTCAGCAAGGTTGATGTGTGACCACACAAAACCTTGTTGTGAGTGTCCTCTGTTGTAGGCTGCTTGGTGAGCAGAGCAAGGCAAGGCAGCAGGGCAGGGGGTAGGGTGGGGTAGGGCAGGACAGGGCAGGGTGAGATGGAGTAACAGGGAAAAATTTGAGCAAGTCTGGACACCAGGGCAATAAGTGTGTCTTCATAGCTTTACGTGTGGTGTAAGGAAGTTGATTGAGAGACAGGCAGAGTCTCTAAATCAACACACACACTGTGTGTGTGTGTGTGAGAGAGACCTTTTTTGTACAAGATGCTCAGTGGCCACTGGAACGTATAGAATGATTAGGAATCTGTGATAAGGGCTTTTGCCCCCGAGGTATTGCCACACCGTAAACATTGTTGATTAAATCTTGTTGCAACGTCGTTCAGTACGTTAAGTGGTGACTAGCCTGCAGGCCTGTAGAAAGGCATTGCATTGCATTGCATTGTGTCATTAATTTAAAGAGACAGAATGATATAGAACTATAATTATCACACACACACACACACACACACACACACACACACACACACACACACACACACACACTCTCACTCTCACTCTCACTCTCTCACTCTCTCACTTTCTCTGTCTCTCTCTCTTCCTCTCTCTTTGTCTCTCAGACCCTTAGTCTACTGATGTCTTTTCTCTGCAGTTCATCTCGTCATTTCTCTCTTTCTTGACCTCTCTCTCTCTGTTTGGGCTCATTATGCTGTCCTTTCATTCAGCCAAAGGGTGGAGCTGTAGAGGAATTTCAGAGTGTACTGAGGAGTTTCAGAGTATACAAAGTATCCGCTAATCCACTGGCTGGTAGTGCCTGCTGAATGGTTGTGCTGTTACACAGAAAAGTTTTAGATTTTCTGATGTGTGCAGAATAGTTTTTTTTTTAATGTGTGTAGATGTGGCTGCACTCTTGTGGTAGGCTGGCCTGATGTGTCTGGTCTGGGTCCAGCAACAGGACTAAGGCAGCCAAATGACAATCCGACCCTGTCAATATGGGCTTTTACAAAAGTCCCAGCACAGCAGTTTTCAGTGTTTCACTCTTCTCTCTCTTTCTCTCTCTCTCTCTCTCTCCTTCTCTCTCTCTCTTTCTCTTTCTCTCTTTCTCTCTCTTTCAGCCCCCCTTTGCCCCCCCACCCATCCTCTCCCCTCCCACACAGCCTGCCTCCCTCCTTCTCTATGCTGTAATCAGAAACCTCCAAGCGGGGGAATGGGTGGCCTGCCAGGATCAAGTTTGCTTCTGCCCTTTTAAGGCTAAAAAACCAAGGGGAACATTTCCAGCTTGTGAGCGAGAGAGTGAGCAAGTGAGTGAGGGAGGTAGAGAGAAGGGAAGAGGGAGGGAGGGAGAGAAGGAGAGAGGTGGGAGGGAGGAAAAGAAAAAAAGGAGGAGGGACAATTGGAAGTAGCGAAAAGGAAAGAGCAAGGAAGTTTGCTGGAGAAGTTCATGCTCCTGGAATCTTGTATTAGAAATCCACCCCCACCGTTCCCCTCCTTCCCCTCGTTCATTCTGGGTTTTTTTGTGTTCTCTCACTTTTGGATCGGCACCACGCATGTTAGGAGCGTCGCAGATGCAATGTGTTTCGAGGGCTGTGCCTGTGGAAGAGAATCCAATGGCAGCAGCGCAGCTGGGTTGAATACGGCAAAAAAAAAAAAAAAAAAATGATGTAATGCTCTGGCTACCTCACATTCAGAAAGAATAGACATGGTCCTCTTTTTCTCTAACTCACTCAGTGGTAGGTGTGTGTGTGTGTGTGAACTGCACTGTTGGGGTGCAGAACGTGGGTTAATGGTTTAGTGGGTGTTGTGTGTCTATGTATGACCGTGCGTGGGGGTGGTGATGGTGGTGGTGAGGGGTGGGGGGGGGAGGGGGGGGCAAAGGGAGGGAGGGAGAGTCCAGACCACAAACCCTGGGCTTGGTGATAAGTCCTTATTGGAATGTGTGCAATTTCCTCTGTGTCTTCCTCTGCCGAGGTGCAGCTCTAACTTCTGCTGACGTGCTAATTCTGAAACCAATGGCATGATTTTACTCACCCCTTTGGCATACCATGGGCTAATTAGTCCTAATTAGAATGATATCGTAATCTTCATGGTGGTGACCAGTCCCTGAGAAGGAGGAGGAGAAGCTGTAACAAAGTTAGAAATGCAGATTTTTCTGGTCTCAGGGAACATGAGCTGAACTGAGTTTCCTCATCATGTTTGGGCCTCTGGTTTTGCAGTGTCACAGTCCCTTGGGCTGACGTTCTTGCTGATGTGAAAGAGGTCACTGTTTAATGGCCCATAGAGAGAGATAGAGAGACAGAGAGAAAGAGAGGAAGAGAGAGAGTGTGCTATGGGAATCTGTCCTGGGGGGGATTGCCGATTGCACTCTCTGGTGATGACTCAAGCCCATAGAAATGGCTCATCCATCCCCTGTTGTTCCAGAACAGCCCAAACCCAACACTCACCCACCCCTCACCCCCATCCTGCCTTTCCTCTCCTCCCTCCCTCCCTCTCTCTCTTTTCTCCCTTTCTGTGTGTCTCTCTCACTCACTCCCTCTCTCTCTCTCACACACAAACACACCACAGCTACTGATCTGATGACAATCATGTTTTGGGAATTTGACTTTTCAAACTGCTGGTGGAAAGGCTGTGTCAGTGTCCATGTCCAAAAAAGGCCAGAGCCAGACTCCGTGGGCTTGGTGGTAGTGTGGTGGGAATGCTGCTTTGGATTCCTGTCATGTTTCTTGTGTTTGCTAGAGTGAGATGTGCGTCACAGCCCACCGCTGCCCCCCCCCCCATTACCTCACCCCAACCACCACTGTATACATTCAGTATACATGCATACCCATATATTGGACCCCCCCCCCCATTGTATACATTCAGTATACATGCATACCCATATATTGGACCCCCCCCCACAATTGTATACATTAAGTATACATGCATACAGTAGATTGCATACCCATATATTGGACCCCCCCCCCACCATTGCCTCACCACCTCACCCATCCCTTCCGTATACATAGTGTATACATAACAAACTCAGTTTACACCAATACATTACATACATACATACATACACACATATAGTACATACATACATACATACATACACACATACTGTATAGTACATACATACATACATACATACATAAGCACATACATACATATAAAGACCCATGTATTGTGTCCACCTGCTGGATGACTTGGATCTAAATTTTGATTCGACCCAGATCTGATCCAGGTCAAAATCAGAACTAGTCCAGATGGTCACATGGTCTCTAGTTCTCATGATTCAGGACTCGTGTGTGCATATACTTATAGGCTACTTTCTTTCATTGCTCTTGTGTATGTTTTTTCACTATCAACATCTGTAGCTTATTGGAATGAAAGATTAAGCTTTCGTTCTTACTTTGATATATGATGTCTATAAACTAGACATGTTTATGGTCGTTCTTGAAGCTCCATGATAAATCAGCTGCTCCTTTTACCACAAAGATGTAGTCACTTAATGCCACACCACGTCGGGACTGGAGAAACCACTCTCTGGCTCTGGCATGATTTAGGGACACCGTGTTCTTGACTCAAAGGATGGTGAATGCCTGATAAGCAGTATTTGTCTCTCTCTCTCTCCTCCCTCTCCCTCTCCCTCTCTCTCTCCCTCCCTCCCTTCATCCCTCTCTCCTGCCGTCAGCAGTACTACTCACCTGTTGATTCACATTTGACTCACGGGTGCCAACCACGCCTTAAATGTCTTGCGCCACTCTGCTCCTCATAAGTGTTCATACTTTCTCAAGCATGCTCTGACCTGTTCATTGCGCAACAGTATGGCAACACATCCATGCATTTGTCATATCTCCAGGTGTTGCAACAGTTATCAGTATGACATGTTGAGGACATCAGAGTGTGTATGTTAGCCTGACGCCTACAGGCATGCTACGTTCCTTTCACTTGCGTGCTGTTCCATCAGAGTGGGCAGCAAGCTGTGTATTGTTTGCATGCTGAAAGTGTGTCCTGCGGTGGTTGCCACCCTGTTGCCACAGCAACAGCATCAAAATTCTGTCTACTGTGGTGACCGCACTGTGTGGCGGCACGCGCGCCAACTTCCCTACCACGTTGCCCTGCGCTGCCCTGTCAGATACGTACTGTAAATAAAACTGGGGTATTCCGCTTCTTTTGGGGAACTGGGCTGGAAAAGTTAAACCAGAAGTACACATTTAGCTTTGTCTGGGCAGATCCCTGATTCAGGGGAACACTCATTACTCGTGTTAAACTTCCTGGAGTTTTTTTTTCCGTTCAAATGTCTATCCAGATGAGTCCACATGTACTGAATACATCTCCAGTGCGTTTCGAAATAGCAGCGGATGCGGGGTCTGAGGCTGAACCTGGGCCAAACCCAGGCCAGATCAGGGCCAGATGTGTGCCCAGAGTCCTCAGCGCTCTGAGTCTGGATTGACTTCAGAGTGGGAGAATCAGACGTGGTTAGTACCGCCACCCGGCCAGCAGCCAGGGCGAATACCAGCAGACTTGGGGGATTTGAGGTTTATAAACCACTCTTTGTAAAAACAAAGAGCACAGAGAGGCTCAAACGTATTATTTTACATGGTCAGAAAGAGAAAATGTTGGAGAACTGGAAAGAGGGGAACGGGCAAGATGTCAGTTGTGTAACAACATTGCTAAAGTTTTCATTATATAGCTCCAGTTGAGATTTCCTGCATTTGCTGCCAGTGGAGAGTAAGTCATGGTGCCACTGGAATAAACTAGGATGTCAACTGAGAAGACATTCCTCAAATTCTGTGGAAACAGTGTGTCCTATTGCAGTATAAATATCAGTGGAAAAGTCTTGAATAATCTCTAAACCCTTCGACATCAAAGTATCTGAAACCTCATCTTTAATTGAGCATGCTTCTGCCTGGAACAGGAAGAGGCTTGACCCACCACGCCCTCCTGTTTGAGAAAGGCACAAGATTTAGAGAAGCAGGCAGCCAGCAGTCTTGTTTATCGACTCCATCTCTTATCACCACTCAGAGTCCCAGACGATTTCTTACATGTTTGAGGGTTTGTGTACTTCCTGTGTGTGTGTGTGTGTGTGTGTGTGTGTGTGTGTGATGAGCAACTCTGGTATTAACCAGTGTTGCGTTTACCAAGGGTTGCTTAAGCCGTGTCATGTTGGTTCAAATTTATTTTTCACGCTGTGATGACTGGATAGGTATGAATTTGTGTGGACATGCACATGTGCATCCTCATAGTTTAAAGATCTTTCATTCCAAAATAGGAAGGGTCGCTCTCATTGGCTGTTTTTGTGTTGGAGAGATGCCCATTGGACACAGGGCTTGACACTAGAACTGTTGTGTCCTTTATGAACTGAATAAACTCAGTAACCCACTAGAAGGCATGCTTCACACAATGCCATCTTGTCTTGTCACTTGTCACTTCTGGTCTTGTACAACACAAAATCCTAGCCACTGTCTTTAGGACAGATGGCAGTTTAGATTTCACGTTTACTTTTGAGCCTACGTGTTTGTGCTTGTGTCTGTTTGTGGAAGTGTAATAGCGCATGTCCGAGGGGGGGGGGGGGGGGGCTAGGTTATGTTTTGTGTGTGTGTGTGTGTGTGTTCATGTGAGCTCAAGTGTGATCACAGGCGAAGCAGGGCGTGGCAGGCCTGTGGCTGGGTGGAGATGCCAGGAGAAGCCCACTTCCCCATTTCTCGCATGACCTTACACCCAAGGGGTCATCTGATCACAGCATTGTACCTCCCAAAAAACTATGTGTGTGTGTGTGTGTGTGTGTGTGTGTGTGTGTGTGTGTGTGTGTGTGTGTGTGTGTGTGTTGCACAAAGTGCTTTCTCTGACTAAGAGAGAGTGAGGCTGTGACTTAGGCCCCAGCATGTTGCAGTGGACCACACCCAACACATAGTTCAGGCCAGGAGCTTTAGCCCGTGATTACCAGCTATCTGCCCATTTGAATGATGTCTCAGATCAACACAAACAGAGCCCCGGCGGCCCACAGTCTGCACTTAGTAAGGATAAGCTCTGTAGGAAGTGTTTTTTTTTTTTTTGTCAAAGGGGTGTAGTTGAGAAAACTGTGATTGTTTTGAAACTAAACCATATCAGAGACTCTTGAGAAAACTCCTGGGTGCTCTTTATTTAAAAACATAATTTCATGAAGACATTAGAATCAAGATGCTCCAAGACCTTTAGGCTGTTGCCTTCTTCATACTCAGTAAGCATTCTCAGGTTCGATTTTTTTGTCTTCCTATTGGCACCTTCGCCACAGTCCTGCCATCCTGCTGTTTCTTGACATTCTTGACTAATCCCCCTTGTCTCTGTCTTTGATTTCTCTCTCTCTCGCTCTCTCCCTCCCTTCACAGACAGTAAAGCCATAGTGGACGGTAACCTAAAGCTGATCCTGGGCCTGATATGGACGCTAATTCTGCACTACTCCATCTCCATGCCCATGTGGGACGAGGACGAGGAGACAGCGGACGACGGCAGGCAGAAGACTCCCAAGCAGAGGCTGCTGGGCTGGATCCAGAACAAGCTGCCCGAGCTGCCCATCACCAACTTCCACAGCGACTGGCAGTCCGGACGCGCCCTCGGGGCTCTGGTGGACAGCTGCGCCCCAGGTGAGGAGCAGGCGGAGGGTGGAGGAGCTGCCCTGGGGGGCGGGGAATCTGGAGGGCGTTTGGTGGTGCGGCAGTGCCCTCAGGCTGTGCAATAAACCGAGCCGAAAAGTGAAGGCGTCCTAAAAGGGTGGAGAGAAAGGGGAGGACATGGAAAGATGGGATGTTTACATTTTTGAGATAGTTGGCATTCTCGGGGGAGTAGATGAGAAAGCCATAAGAAAGGTACCTGGAAAAAGAAAAAAATAAGGAAAGGGGAGGAGAGTGAGAGTGTGTGTGTGTGAGAAAGAAAGAGAGAGAAGGAGAGAGAGAGAGAGGGAGAGGTGATTGGGTGGTTATGTAAGCAGGAGGGAATGCAGATGGGAGATGAAAGATTGATGGCTACTAAAAAAAGTCTGAAAATTAATGAATCAGATCTCTGTGGTGGAGTTATGTAAGTGTGCAACCGGTGAAAGGACCTGCCAGGGTTTGATCCTTTGCAGCATAACTGGTAGCCATTGTCCTCAGGTGGTGAGGAAATACTCCAAGGAGCTCAACAATTGAATTCATTTTCTGGTTCAGCATGCATACAGTATTTGTCCAAATAGGCCTACTTAAGGGTTGAGCACAGGTAGGGTGCATATATCATCAACAATGATGTTTCCAGAAAATCCCTGTTAGCATCTTAGTAGTTGAGCTAGTTGTAGTATAGTCAATACGTATTCTATAGATATACTATAACAATCTCTCTCCCTTTCTCTCTCTCTGTCTCTCCCTCTCCCTCTCTCTTTGAACTGTCCAGGCCTGTGTCCAGACTGGGACTCCTGGGACCAGACCAAGCCAGTGGACAACGCCAGGGAGGCCATGCAACAGGCTGATGACTGGCTGGGTGTGCCTCAGGTGAGCACTCTTATCAGGCTGGCTAACGACCCCTCCTTTTCCGCAGTCACCCGAGTGAGGCTAAACTAGCTCGCCATTGGTTCTGTGCTCATGCTAGCTTAGCCAACTATTGATTCTGTGGAGCCCTGTTCCTGCTGAGCCCTTTACTCACTGAATAGCTCATATTGTTTAGCAGCTTATCATTAATCATGGATTAAGTTTATCATTAGTCATTATTGTAATCATGAACTCTGGTTGTCTGATAAAAAGTGGACTGTTCTGTCATCATTGTATGTCAATATCTCTGAGTGAGTGCATCAAAACGCCACAACCAGAACAATAGTTATCAGATAAGATAGATAGTGCCTTAGCATAAACTCCTCATATAGACCCATACACTAGCAGTAATTTGGTGATCTATTCCAGCTTAGCAAATGTTGCATAACACTTAACCATGTCCTCAGGAAATCTTAACCCATCATTCTGTGTAAGTTTCTCTGTGGTTATGAGTTTCACCATGACTTTAGAAGAGAAACAAATTACTTGCACTTGTTCCTCTTCTGGTTTGCTGCTGTTGTAAAAAGTTGTCACACCCCCATCACTTTGCATACCTGTCTAATACCCTAAAAGTATGATGGGGTATGATTTGGGGAACATTCTTTGGATGGATTTCTGCACATTAGGTTGCAGCTTATTGTGCACTTCTGAGATTTTGTTGAGATTGCACCACTTTGTTTCCGGATTTACCTCAGAGAAAGAGAGATCATTTCAGGTCACAAGCCCTTCGTGCCAGGCTTTCATGACAGTTGGTAAAACCACACGCCACCAGCGATCGTGCCATGTGTGCGTTGTCAGTTCTGTACCTGTGGTCTGTCGCCTTTCCGCCCCCGCGGCTGTTCTGCTGAGAAAGTTTCGTTTTTTTGGAAGTTGTGTGTGGCTTGTCACTCAGCCCTGGCTGCCATCTGGTTTGATAGGCAGCTGCGCCATAAGAATGTTTCCAAGGTGTTGCATGCTGTGGTCTGTGCTATAAGTGTGGACCGAACAATTCATGAAATAACTTTCCAACAGTTCCTTGAAATGACTTTGCATAAGAACAAGCAGTCCAGTTGGTCAGCTTGGAGAAATATGATGTCTTAAAAACACTGATACCTACCTTCTCTGCTCAACACCTCAACCTCTCAGTATAAATAAACCTTCCAGTTCATTTTATGGAGATGGGTGTGTTTTTTAGAGCCTCCCAATAACAATAACTGAAAGTACTTGAAATGTACATTCTTTTGACAGTTAAGCTGTCTTCAGTTGAACAAAATATTTAGTCTTTCAGTTTCCAAAACTGCATGTAATGGGAGTAGTCAAGTGAAGTGAAAGGAATAAAAGGTGTCTTAGCTGTACCTCACATTGCCAATGATTTCCCCTTCCAGCTGATGACCCCAGAGGAAATTGTCAACCCCAAAGTGGACGAGCATTCCGTCATGACCTACCTGTCCCAGTTCCCCAAGTCCAAGCTGAAGCCTGGCGCCCCTCTTCGGCCCAAACTCAACCCAAAGAAGGCCCGTGCTTATGGACCAGGTAACCAAACCCCACAGCAGTCAGAAGATTCACGCAAACAAATTAGTTTGCTAAAGTAATCATCAAAAAGAAACGAAGTGATTACAATGAAGTAACATAGTAAATACTGTGTGCAGCACTAAAGAGTTCGGTTACTAACACCATGCTGTAACTGTGGACCTGCTAGGTATCGAGCCCACCGGCAATGTGGTGATGAAGAAAGGTATTTTCACCGTGGAAACCATCAGCGCTGGAATGGGAGAGGTGCTTGTCTACGTAGAGGACCCTGCAGGCCATCGCGAGGAGGTGAGAGAGACATTTACATTCGCTGTTGATTAGAAGCTCAAGGGAAAGCGTCTCCTCATCGCAGTTGAGCAAGGAGCGCATATTATGTAAAATGCCTACACTCTTGAAACGAATGTGTTGAAAACAACACAACTTGCAATGTTTCTCTGTGTCCAAATAGGGACAACACATTTGTTTTAAGAGTGCATTGTGTCCCATCCATCCTAAACGATTCGGTGTTTAAAATTGCAACTCAGTATGTTGCATTTGTATGACTTCAGGGGTCCTGAGGTCGAGGTTGAAATCTCTTTTAGGAAGTGTAGGAGTGGTAACTAACATTTTCCCCTTTTCTTTCAGGCTAAAGTCACTGCCAACAATGACAAGAACCGTACCTACTCAGTATTCTATGTCCCAAAAGTGACTGGAATGCACAAGGTAATCTCTCTCTCAATTATCAACTCCCAGAATAGTTTGTGTGTGGGGAAACAGCCACAGAATATGCATTTTCCAACCAGATTTGAGAATGATCTTTGTCCTAAGTTGACCACAGTAGTATTCTTGGGCGTTTCAGAGGTTTGCGACTTGACCTCGGTGGTCATGCTCACTTTATGGCTTTGACCTCTATTGACCTCCCGTGTTTGTGTGGTTTCCCAGGTGACGGTGCTGTTTGCCGGCCAGCACATATCCAAGAGCCCCTTTGAGGTGGACGTGGGCATGGCTCAGGGAGATTCCAGCAAGGTCACTGCCCAGGGCCCAGGACTGGAGCCCTCTGGGAACATCGCCAACAAGACCACCTACTTTGACGTCTACACTGCAGGTACCAGGCGGCACCCATTGGCATGCCTGTGTTCCTCTAAGCTCAGTGGTAGAGCAGGGAAGACCAAGGCAATGCTTTTGATTCCCTGAGAGAACACACATACTGGTGGTTTAATATCTCCCCTCATATCATATTAGTGCCTTCTACATTTTAGAAAAAAAAAAAAAAAGTAGAACGTTTAGCATATTCTATCTGGTCTATTACCAGGACACAGCGAAGATCAATGCAAGAATATGTAAAGCTCTAGTTATATGCATTTGTTACATACATTGGAACCAGGTTCTAGAAGAAAAAAAAAACCTTCAGGAAAGCTTCAGTTGCTAGAACCATTCGGTGTGAAATGCACTGTTACATTATTTTTTTTAAATCTTGCTTGGGTTTCTCTAAGGTGCCGGTGTTGGTGAGGTGGAAGTGGTCATCATGGATCCAAGTGGGAAGAAGGACACGGTGGAGTGTCAGATCGAGGACAAGGGCAACAGCAGCTACCGCTGCAACTACAAGCCCACTCAGGAGGGCCAGCACACCATCTACGTCACCTTTGCTGGTGGCCAGATCTCCAAGAGCCCATACACAGTCAACGTGGGAGAGGGTAAGAGAGAACATCAAAACAGCACCCCCCCCCCCCCCTCTCCACACTTTCCTCTTGTTATTGTTTTTTTGTAGACCTTTTCAAACTCCCTTGACTATCTTCCTCTGCCCTGTGTTCTTGGGTCCTGTTATGTATTGTTTCTCTGCCCTGTTGATGCTCTGTTTTCTCTTCTGGGTTCTGTTTCTCCTCCTGATAGACAGGTGTCATCTGTGTCCGCTGATATCTCTTCCTGTCTCTCTGGAGCAGACACTCTGCTGCTGATGCTCTTCTTTCCTGCTTCCGTGGAACTGTGTTGGGTACTCCACTCGTTGCTTTGCCCTAGTTTTCTTTGTCGCTTTGGTTTTGTGTGGTTTCCAATTTTCCCCTCAAAAGTTTGACCTCCTCAAACTACTGCTTAGTGCCATCCATGTCTATGGGAAAGTGTTTCCATTCCAAAACTACCGCATATAAATAAAGCCACTGTGTTATAGACATGTGCTTTGTAATTATCGCTAAAAAGGCATTTGGGTAGTAGCGTCACAAGTACCATGCACACTATCTATGCCAAGTATTTTGGCACAGGTTTCCCCCTGCAATTCTACCCGTGAAGACGTACTATCTGTCCTGTCTCCTCGAGGCACCCGGGAGGTTGGGACGTGTTCCATGCCCCAGTGACTCATGGCTCTTTATTTATAGGGCTTCTCCCTTTTATCAGACGCTCGCATAGGCTCCTCCATTTCCCCTGCTGACACACGCTCTGTCACTCTTCCCATAAGCCGTTGGAGACGACTCATGTCCCCTCTGGTAATGGCTGTGGGGTTGTTCTGTGGGCTTGTGGGTAATTGGGCCTTCAGAGACTCAGGTTTCACCTACGGCAGCATATTTTCCTCTCCCGCTGATGAAACGGGTTAAAGTGTAATGGGGGTGCATGGGTGTGTATGGTTAGTTTAAGCCCAAACCAAAGAAGAAGCATTTTTAAAAACATTATATCTTTATTAAAATGAATGATTAACTGAGTGTTTGTTGTTATTCCATCCATTTTCTTTCCTTTTTTATCTGTTTTCATCTTTCTGTCACTAAATATATCCATCTCTCACTTCCTTTCTATACCCTCTTTCGCTTTTTCCTGTTTGCCTCTTCTTCTCTCTCTCTCTCTCTCTCTCTCTCAGCTTGCAACCCAACTCTGGTGAGGGCTAAGGGCCGTGGCCTGCAGCCTAAGGGCCTGAGGATTAAGGAGACTGCTGAGTTTAAGGTCTACACCAAGGGAGCTGGCACTGGAGACCTCAAAGTCACCATCAAAGGACCTAGTGAGTGGCTGCAGCTCTAAGCCCTTAAACACACCCAAACCCACTAAAGTCAACACGTCCCGTTGGCATGTGTATTTATTCACCATCGTCTGCACTAGCAACTGAGTCATATGAGTCTGTGGTGGCTCATTGGCTTTGTCTGTGTCCATGTTTGCCCTCTCCAGAGGGTCTGGAGGAGCCCTGCAAGAAGAAGGACTTGGGAGATGGAGCGTACAGCTTTGAGTATTACCCCACCAACCCTGGAACCTACAGCATCACCATCACCTGGGGAGGCCAGCACATCCCACGCAGGTCAGGGCGTGTCTCCAGGCTTAAGGCCACCAGCGTGGGAAAAAAGCGCTTTGAATGATATTCAGACCAGAAGACTAGCAATGTTGAAATCACTTAATTCAGTCTGCAGACTATCATTGTTGAAATGACTTAATGTAGTCTACTCTTTAAGTAGACCATAATTGTTGAAATGGCTCGAGATCTAAATATTGGAGGCTAAACGTTTCACAAACCACCAGTGCTCTTAACATGCAGAGTCATGTATCCAAAACTGTCACTGGTCTGGAGGACTCTTATGTGTGTGTGTGTGTGTGTGTGTACTATATTGGGGGATTGTCTGGGGTTCACATTTGCGTCTGTCCGCAGCCCGTTCGAGGTGAAAGTGGGCGCGGAGGCTGGCCCACAGATGGTGCGCGCCTGGGGTCCCGGACTGGAGGCCGGCGTTGTGGGAAAATCTGCTGACTTTGTAGTGGAGGCAGTTGGAGAAGATGTTGGCACACTTGGTGAGCAAATCCATCTCCATCCTTTTGTTTGCGAATTGATTACAGTTTTTGGCTTTTCAAAACAGTGCCTTCCAGTGGTCACTAAGTATCAGTTGCGCTCATCATATCAGATTCGTTCTGTGGGTGAGTGTCCCAACTTTTTGAGACTTGTAACTAAGCTATCTGCCTCGCAGGCTTTTCTGTGGAGGGACCATCTCCTGCCAAGATCGAGTGCGACGACAAAGGCGACGGCTCGTGCGATGTGCGCTACTGGCCCACAGAACCCGGCGAGTACGCCGTGCACGTTCTGTGCCAGAGCGAGGACATTCAGCACAGCCCCTTCATGGCTGAGATCCAACCGGCTCCTGGAAAAGACTTCTTCCCAGACAAGGTACAAGCCAGTGCAGCCTTCTCATATGGACATGCAGACACAAGCACACTAAAGAATGTCAGTGGCTGTATTGATGTTATTGCAGCAAAATGGCTGCTTAGTTACCATACAAGTCATTCTGAATTCATACCAGCTACTTATTTGAAACTATTGCATTGTGTTCTTACCTCCATCATGTGTATGTAGTGTACATACATGCACATAGCTCTGCTGTCAATATATAACGTCTAAGCTACTAAACTACTTGTTGAAAATCAGCATAAAACAGAAAAGTAAGGCCCTTATTTTCCAAAGCTTTGCTGTTTCAAACTTGTAAATCACTACAATTGTGCAAATATGAAAAGAAATGAGCTATGTTACTTAACCGATAGGATTAATTATGTTTTATGCTGTGTTTTGCTGATGTGTGGCTGTCAAGTTAATATCTGTTTCTACAGGCAAACATTGCATCTCATAAATTCTGTCCTTGATTTGCTCAGACACATTTATGATCAATGGTTTAAGAGGCAAGATGATTTGATGTGTCTCTCCTCTTTCGCAACTCTTCTCTAGGTGAAAGCCTACGGCCCTGGTCTTCAAGCCAGCGGGTTGGCTGTGGGTAAGCCGGCAGAGTTCACCGTGGATGCCAAGCAAGCTGGCAAAGCTCCACTGAAGATCCAGGCCCAGGTGTGTGTGTGTGTGTGTGTGTGTGTGTGTGTGTCTGTTGGTGTCTGTGTGTGTTTGGCAGCAAAGTTCATAGCCATTCCTTGAGACACCTTGTTCAGTCATATATAAATGATTTCTTAGTTTTGCAATCCATAGTGCAATAACATTTAGTAGACACCAACATTGTTTCACGGAATCACAATTATTCCTTTTTCTGACACTATATTATGTGAACAAGGATGGTAAAACTTGAGCACTTCTACTGTGACATTTATATGCTGGCACTGTGCATTAATGGGATCCTCTTTGTTCAGGATCGGGATGGAAACCCAGTGGACGTGCAGGTCAAGGACAATGGCAACGGCACCTACACCTGCACCTACACACCCCGCAAGCCCGTCAAACACACCGTCATGGTGTCCTGGGGTGGTGTCAACATTCCCGAGAGCCCATTCAGGGTCAGTACACACACACACACACACACTCACACACACACACACACACACACACATACACACACACAGAGCACCTGGCTGTCTGTTTGCAGTTGTGGCTTAGTACAATCACTCACTGATGAGAGATTTATAATGATGTCGATAATGCTGTTGACAACAACAAAGATGAAAATAATGGTGAGTCATAGTATGAGTGTAGGAGTGTTGTATCATATGTTTGTGTTGTGGATATTAAAAAATATTGTGCTTATCCTCTCCTAACTTACTGTTACATGTTGTCCCTGAGCTTTAAGATTAATAAATGTAAATGTAATGTTGTTGATGTGCTGCAGATGAACATTGGAGCTGGATGCCACCCCAACAAAGTCAAGGTGTCCGGCCCTGGCATTGCAAAGACTGGCCTGAAAGCGTTCGAGCCGACCTACTTCACTGTGGACTGTGCCGAGGCTGGCCAAGGTGAGCACTTACTGATAAACACTTCTGAGCACATCTGTTACACTCTCACCATGGACATTCTGTGCCACAGACATCAGTAACTACTCGGTCAATGATAAACAATGGGCTCTGTCTACAGGTGATATCAGCATTGGGATCAAGTGTGCCCCAGGCGTGGTTGGACCGGCGGAGGCCGATATTGAGTTTGACATCATCCGTAATGACAACGACACGTTCACTGTTAAATACACGCCCCCTGGCGCTGGCAGCTACACCATCATGGTGCTGTTTGCTGATCAGGTGAGCCTGAGGATACGGATTATGGCTATAGCTGAATCTCTCTGTGTGTATGTTTTAGAAGATTACTTAGTGTAAAAACGCTCTTACTTGTGGTGTGTATGTAGGAGTGTATGAACAATGACATGCATTTTAATGTGTTCGTATTGTTTAATTGTTTGTTTGTTTGTTTGTTTGTGTTTAGGCCATTCCAATGACCCCCATCAGAATTAAGGTGGATCCTGCCCATGATGCCAGCAAGGTCAAGGCCGAGGGACCAGGCCTCAGCCGTAGTGGTACGGAGTCTGCACTTGCAACTTCCTCTCATGTCTAAGATCCTTCTTATCTTGTTTACAGTGTTAACAAGTCTTTTTTTGTAGTGCTATGTTCCCAGGGAGATGAGTGAGGGGATTCACTGACACAGTCTTATTTAGAAAATGCTGCGGCTCTTTGCTTATCTTTAGCAGTTTTGGTGTTACGGAGGATTGTGCTTATCACCTTAACGCCACTCATGGGTTGTTCTTCATTTCCACAGGTGTTGAGCTGAACAAGCCCACGCACTTCACTGTGAACACCAAGGCAGCTGGGAAAGCCAAGCTGAACGCTCAGTTCACCGGCCCCAGCAAGGGAGAGGCTGTGCGGGACTTTGAGATCATCAACAACCATGACAACACCCACACTGTCAAATACACCCCCGTACAACAGGTGCAAACTTTTAATCAGTTGCCTAATACCATGTAGAGGTAGGCTGGACAGACGTAAAATAAAATATACTTGCAAAAAGAAATACATCTGCATCAAAACTGATTGTTTCTGCGTCAGAGATGTCTATTTTGGACATATAGGATGTGCTGTTTGATAGACACTCTTGAGTCAGTGCTGCAGTGAATTGATGGCTGTTCTTTTCCAGGGTCAAATGGGGGTGAACGTCACCTATGGAGGAGACTCTATTCCCAAGAGTCCCTTCAATGTTGCTGTCGCTCCCTCTCTGGACCTCAGCAAGATCAAGGTGTCTGGCCTGGGAGAAAGTAAGTTTCTTTTATTCATCTCTGATCATCAGCTTATTTCATCTTTTGTCTGAATGAACTGTCTGTTTGCTCTGTATGATTGCTCTTGATTCTGTATGCTCATTTGAACTGTCTCTTGAAGGTTTAAACGTGTATTGTAAAAACCCTCATGTGTAAGACTTTATTAAACTTTGGTTTGTCTCTTTTTCTCTCTCTCTCTTGCAGAGATGCCCGTCGGGAAAGACCAAGATGTCACTGTCAAGTCAAAGGGTGCTGGCGGCCAGGGTAAGGTGGCGGCCAAAGTGACCGGCCCCTCTGGCAAGGCCGTCCCATGCAAGGTGGAGCCGGGCCTGAGTCCCGAGACCAGCCAGGTGCGCTTCATCCCCAGAGACAAGGGCCCCTACGAGGTGGAGCTCACCTACGACGGAGCCCCCATCCCCGGCAGCCCCTTTGCTGTGGAGGCCGTGCCCCCCACAGATGCATCCAAGGTGAGAGGGGATTATCCCGTTCTGTTAGGATATACAGGCAGCAGTGTGTGAGTGTGGGAGATACTATTTGTATGACTGCAATCTATATCTGTATCTTTTGTAACAGTTAGGTCTGGTTAAACTGTTTATTCATTTCTGAATATGAGGCAATCCGAGTGGGTGGTATCCCAGGATATCCCCACTTGGTCTCTTTACTGCTGGTGGCCTATAGCTGAACTACAGCCGTGGGTATATCCTTACCAACCCCACTGGCATGTGCCTTATTGCTTGAATATAATATATCTGTATGGGTTGTTTTGTGAGCGACACTTGACTGATAATTATCTGTCCCTCAGGTCCGTTGCTCAGGTCCTGGCCTGGAGAAAGGCAAGGTTGGCGAGACCGGTCAGTTCGTGGTGGACTGCACCAATGCCGGCCCGGCTGAGCTGACCATCGAGATCATCTCTGATAACGGCACAGAGGCCGAGGTGCACATCCAGGACAACGGCGACGGCACCTACACCATCACCTACACTCCTCTGTACCCTGGAGCCTACACCCTCACCATCCGCTACGGTGGCCAGGACGTGCCAAACTTCCCTGCCAAGCTCAATGTGGAGCCAGCTGTGGATTCCAGTGGTGTCAAGGTGTTTGGCCCTGGAGTGGAAGGCAAAGGTATTGTAAACTATAACCTGGGTTTCACTGAAATATGTCCCTACAGATACACCCAGAACGCATGTTACTTTTTAAACAGATGCTGCTTAAGTTTTTCCTGTGATGTCAGTCAAAGTCTTCTTCTGCTACTAGATTCTGACGATGGATCTCTGTAATCATGAGATGTTGTAACCATTGTTCTGTTTCTTGCCCCAAAGGTGTGTTCCGCGAGGCCACCACAGACTTCACTGTGGATGCCCGTGCTCTGACCAAGTCTGGTGGCAATCATATCAAGACCTGCATCAACAACCCCTCTGGCCAGCAGACTGATGCTCTGATCCGGGATCTGGGTGACGGCACCTACCAAGTGGAGTACACTCCTTATGAAGAAGGTGAGACTGCGCACTGTAACGGCCCTTGGTTGTAACTTTGTTATTGTTGATTGTACTAGTGCTAATACATCGTTGGTCCTGTTGTCTTTTTGTCTGGAGACCCTCTCAAAAGAACAAGGGCCATTAGCACATTGTGTCCAGATATCCAGTCAGCCCTGGCATAATGGTTTACATCTTTTAGCTGTCAAAGTAAACGGGTTGACCTGGTCTTGTTCATCTCTCCCCTAGGCCCACACAGCGTGGCGGTCTCCTACGATGATTCCCCGGTGCCCAAGAGTCCATTCCGTGTGCCCGTCACGGAGGGTTGCGACCCTGCCCGCGTGCGCGTTCATGGCCCTGGGTTGAAGAGTGGCATCACCAACAAGGCCAACAAGTTCACCGTGGAGACCCGGTAAGTGGACATGTCCAACTTGAGTGTGATTGTTAACAGTGTATTCCTCTCCTCAGATCCAGTGCGTTCTAGAGTGTAAATAAATGTTTAGAATGTTTATGGTATTGTTTATTGTCTTTGACATACAGTGGGGAGAACATGTATTTGATACCATGCTAAAGTTGCCTAAAAAGAGGAATATAAAATCATCATTTGACAAATGATCTTAATGCCTTAATTCAAAAAATGAGTAAAAATCAAACCGCTAAGGACACCATAGGTTACATAGGGGGTCAAATACTTCTTTTCCCCCGAGCATTTAAGGAAGAACATTTATTTATTTACGATACATTCTTCAATGTTCTCCTTCAAATACATGTTCTCCCCACTGTAGGTTGTACCTTAAAATATTCAAGTATTAACTACTTTAAGTATTTAAACTATTTTGATACATAAAACACTTTCCCCTTAAATGGCCCAATAATCTAGTTTAGTAGATTGAGCAGTAGACTGATGGCTGTGTGTGTGCTCTCCTTAGTGGTGCTGGTACAGGAGGTCTGGGCCTGGCAGTGGAGGGACCCTCCGAGGCCAAGATGTCCTGTGTGGATAACAAAGATGGCAGCTGCTCCGTGGAGTACGTTCCTTATGAGCCAGGCACCTACAACCTGAACATCACATATGGAGGCCAGCCAATCACAGGTCAGTATCTGCGTCATGTGGTAAATCAGAACGTCAGCTGATGTTGCCACATGTGAGACGTCTATGTCAGTGGCTATTAGTAATGTAAAGATACTCACTGTCAGTCTTAACACGTTCACATCTAGTGTTTAGTAGATCACTGCACAGTTGATGACTCTTGTCCATTGACGATGGTGGACTATTAACATGCCAGGCACCTTCTCTTTCTGTGTTTGCTCCTGCAGGAAGTCCCTTCTCTGTGCCTGTCTATGACACTGTGGACGCCACGAAGGTCAAATGCCAAGGTCAGGGAATTGGAAACAATGTGCGTGCCAACATCCCACAAGTCTTCACTGTGGACGCCAGCAAGGCTGGTGTGGCTCCTGTGCAGGTCCGAGTACAGGGCCCCAAAGGTTAGTATGTTATTAGATTATCATTAGTGTTTTCATTACATTATTAGGGTGTTATATTTAGTGTATTAGATCATCATTAGTGTTTTCATTACATTATTAGGGTGTTATATTTAGTGTATTACACTAAAATATGTTCCACTGAAATGTTAGTTATCCATACAAACTATGTCATAATTGATGCTGCAATTGGCAGTTGTTTTGCAAAGAAATATTTCCTCCATCAATGGGAATCTTTTGTTGGGACATTTGGATTGCCATGATATGAAGGACGATATCTAATTGGCTTGTGTGCCTGCAGGCGTGGTTGAGCCAGTGGAGGTGGTTGATAACGGCGATCAGACACACTCTGTGAACTATGTGCCGACCAGAGAGGGCCCATACTCCATCAACGTGCTCTATGGGGATGAGGAAGTCCCACGCAGGTGAGGGTGCACTCACACATTATCATCAGCCCAGCCACACACATTATCAGTTCAAACGTCATCAGTGTATTCAACGCACATGATCAGTTCAAACGCCATCAGTGTATTCAACACACATTATCAGTTAAAACGCCATCAATGTATTCAACATACATGATCAGTTCAAACGCCATCAGTGTATTTGTATTCAACACACATGATCAGTTCTAATGCCATCAATGTATTCAACACACACATTATCTAGCCATGCTGTTGAGCTCATGATTGTCATTGTATTTTTCTGTCGGTTGCAACTTTTTCTTTTTACTTTCCTCTTTCAATCTTTCCTTATCATGGTTCTCTTTCTCTCCACCTTTCTCTCTCTCTCTGACACTGTCTTCTTCTCTGTCTTTCTCTCCCTCTCCATCTCTCTCTTTACATGTCCTAGTCCCTATAAGGTGAAGGTTCTGCCCACCCATGATGCCAGTAAGGTTCGTGCCAGTGGACCTGGCCTCAACACCACTGGTGTGCCTGCCAGTCTGCCAGTGGAATTCACCATCGATGCCAAGGATGCAGGAGAGGGCCTGCTTGCTGTTCAGATCACTGTGAGTGTCCCGAGGCAACAAAAAAAACCTCTTGCAGTCACTCGCATCAGAGAGATTTATCTTCATGCATGAAGTGTTATTGATCAATCACCTCAAATACAGTCCTCAAGCAAAAACTTAACAGGAATCTGGCCATGAACATTTCAGCTGTAACTTTTCATTGTTTTTGACATTTTTATGAAATCTTAAATTGTTGTCATATGACCTGAAGGACCCAGAAGGGAAGCCCAAGAAGGCCAACATCCGGGACAACCAGGATGGAACCTACCTTGTGTCATACGTGCCTGACATGACCGGCCGCTATACCATCCTCATTAAGTATGGTGGAGACGAGATCCCATACTCCCCATACCGCATACGAGCCCTTCCCACTGGAGATGCCAGCAAATGCACCGTCACAGGTAGGTTTTGCATTTATATACCATCAGTTATATACCGTCCATACACTGCTAATAGGTACTTGTTTCCACAAGCCAGAGTGCAATCAGAGGGCTGAATCGGTGCCCTTCAGAAGAGAGACAGCACAAACATATTTGCAACATTAGATTATCATTTAAGTATTGTGTACTCTCTCTCCTCTGTGTTAGTATAAAGACCAGTGAGTTTGTTAGAAGCTATGAAAATATGGCAAGATTCTCACTTTTAAAAGTGAGAGGGCGCATTCATGTACATTCTTCACATTTCTCAGATTGAATACACTGTCTTTGTGTGTATTATGCGTGCTTGTGTGTAAATACTACGGATATATTGTGTCTGCTGCTATCTGTGTGACCCCCAACCCAACCCCCACAAGGACACACCAACCGCTGTGCGGTGCTGCTCACGTCGCCATCACGTTCTCGTCTGATTTTTGGTTATTCTTTCATTTTGTTCTTTTGGAGCACATTTGTTTACCTTATCACACTGATTTGTACTCTTCACTTTTTCGCTCTCTGCTGCTCACATCTCTCAGTCTCAATTGGAGGTCACGGTTTGGGTAAGCGCTTTGAAAGATGTCTTGTTTTGGTGTTTTTATTTCATTTTGTTTTACTTTTTTTCTTGCATGTAGAATGGCCCACTCCCTTGTATGCCGTAGAAGAGCCTGTCCTCTCTTACATTACCAATTCCCTCTCTTCTCTATGACCAAACAACATATTTTTTACAACAAAGATTCCCAGTTGTAATGTATATAAATTAACTTCAGCTCCAGCAACCCACTTTTAACAATGTAGAGTTCTCCCTCTCTCTCTCTGGCCGTAGAGCAAAGCATTGGGTATATTTGATCTGTTTCTCCCTCTTTGTGTTTGGGCCTCCCCTGCCGGAGGTATTTTAATCAAACGCATGTGGATCTATTGACGGGAGACTAATGACTAACCCTTTTCTGCTCTGCTAGGCTGGTATGGTGGAATGTGCATCGTGGGTAATTGGTTGAGACAGTAATCAAGACTGAGGACCTTTTAACTGACATACTAGTGCCATGTGAGAAGTATCAGTGGTAGACGTAACAAGAGCTGGCCTGAGGAAGCTGTCAGAGAACTGGGAGAGCCGTCCAGGAGAAGGCAACACATCTAAAATTAGAAATTGTTAGAGACAATGTCGGAGATACAACACACACACATGCTCACACACACACACACACACTCACTCACACACACATTCCATTTTGGTTTGGGGGGGAACAGAAGGGAAGGATAAATCTTGGCTGTTACATGAACTTGCCTCTCCTCAACTCTCCATTCTTTGTATGCTCCTTGGCTGCACTTACTTGGCAACACTTAACTGAGTGTAAATGCTGAAAAGCTGAATACTAAACACGTGTTTTGATTTACATTTTTTTTTTTTAAGTAAACAGTTAATAAACTCACACATGTTCTGTCCACAGGTGCTGGTGTTGGGCCCACCATCCAGATCGGAGAGCAGACCGTCATCACTGTGGACGCAAAGGCTGCTGGGAAAGGCAAGGTCACCTGCACCGTGTGCACCCCCGATGGAGCTGAGTTGGACGTCGATGTTGTGGAGAACGAAGACGGAACATTTGACATCTTCTACACCGCCCCACAGCCCGGGAAGTACGTCATCTGCGTGCGCTTCGGCGGAGAGCACATCCCCAACAGCCCCTTCCAAGTCACGGTATGTATGAATCACACAATCACTTCTTCAAGCACAATCCTGCACAGACAACAGTACCCAACAAGTGTTTGCAGATAGTGCAGGACAGTCAACTCCCCAAAACAGTGGTCACAAATATTGTGGGGCACATTCCCTCACATTTGATTTGTTTTATTCAGTTTGATTATTTTACGTGGTTGACGTAAGCTAGTCAGATATGCACATTATATGTATTTGCATCCACTATAAAACATACTTTCCTTGGGTGATCTTTGTGACAGGACTAGCTGTTTGGTACAGGCTCTTGTGAGTGTGGGAAACCCTCTGTTAGCTGTCTACTTTTATTCAGTGCTTACTCGCACATCCTGCTTACTGAGAAGTCTGACAAAAAGGACTCTCCCGGCTGCTTCCTGATGATTCAGACACGTTGTCACTGTGATTCAGAGCTGTTCTTTGTGCGTGTGTATAGTGTGTGTGTGTGTGTGTGTGTGTGTGTGTGTGTGTGTGTGTGTGTGTGTGTGTGTGTGTGTGTGCGCGGGATTTCACCGTCACCTTGTTCTTTCACTGTGACCCAGGCGTTGGACGGTGCCCCCACCGAGCAGCTTATGCAGCAGACCCAGGTCCCGCAGTACGCCTACGTGCCCAACATGGGCCAACCCTGGGTACTGACCTGCCCCCATCTCCTCTCCTTCCACTCCAACCTCTCCTCCTCCCTCTCCTCTCCTCTCCTCTCCTCCTTCCTCTCTTCTCCCTCACTCCGCCTCCTGACCTCCTCAGTGTCCTGTGTGTCTCCCCCTCCAGCAGCCTTGTCTTGTGTTCTTGTGTTACATCTCGAGGGTCCCTTCTTGCACTGTTCAACTCTAATCTCTGCAGGTGCAGGTGGGAGTTCAACTGTCCAGTTCTTTCCCCTTAATAACCAACGTTTGCGGTTGGGGGTTGGTTCAAATTAACCCAGATTAGGTCTCATTGGTGAAATGGAAGCCATTTTGATGTCGATATGAATGTGTTGGTGGCCTGCTAAAGGGGGGAGGGGTGAAACCCACATTTAACAAAATGGCTTCCAGACCAAACTGGAGACTCTGTGTTTGTCTATTTTTCCCTTTTTGTTTGGGTGCTGGTCTTTTGTTTCCTGGTTTCCAGAAGGAAGGCATCAGACCACTTCTGCTTGTCTGTTCTCAACACTCCCGTCCTGTTTGTGCTTGGCTTCGTTCCCACTCCCCTCACCACCCATAGCCAGTCTGCCTCCTTGTGTTCTTTGTGTTGTAATGCCGTTCCTCCTCACAGTGGTGGTTGCATCATCATTGTCCATGCGTCATCACCATCATCATCATCGTCATGATCATGATCATCACTATGGTCGCCATCATCATCATTATCATCTCAATTTCCCGTCCCCTTCATCTTGTTTCATTTTTGTCCTGTGTGAAAACTAAATTCCATCCTTTTCAGCCATCTTGTCTGCACAGCTCCCTCATTTGTCCCGTCGTGTTTTGTTTTGTATTGTTTAGCCATATTTGTGCAAGTGACAGAGTACACTGTATTTTACATTCCAGTTTGTTTATAGAACTGAGTTTAATTCAGTATTTAACCAGAAATTTACATTACGTTTCTATTCTGCTTAACAAAGCTCTTTGTTTATCTGTCACCATGACAGAACAGTTTTCTTGAACACTGTCGTGAGAACTAAGAAAAACACTGAGTGGTATTTTCATCCAGACAAAAATATTAGCTGTCCTGTAGACCACAACAGTCTCAGAATAGGTTTTGTACCAGCTGTGTCTCATGGCCATCTCATGTTGTGAATAGCAGTGGTGGAAGTTGGCATTTATATCCGTGTTTTTCTCCCTCTTGTTGCAGGCAACCGACAGGCCTATGGGCATGAATGGTCTGGATGTGGCCGGGCTGCGACCTTTCGACTTGGTCATTCCATTCACCATCCAGAAGGGAGAAATTACAGGTCAGTAAGCTTCTCCCAACACATCGCACATTCACACTGGGTCTAGGTCTACAATGGCACCAGGGATTTGGCAAGTGTGTGGTGTGTGTGTGTGTGTGTGTGTGTTTGTGTAAATCCCCCAACCTCTCCATTCTTTCAGGCGACGTGCGAATGCCATCTGGGAAAGTGGCCAAGCCTGACATCACAGATAACAAGGACGGCACTGTGACCGTGAAATATGCCCCCACCGAGGCAGGCCTGCACGAGATGGACATCAAATACGACGGCATCCACATCCCAGGTCTGGAAAAGCTGCAATAGTCACAGAATACACAACAACCATGAACAATAAAACCAGAATGGAAATGTATTAAAGCATAATTCACTTATGTAGAAACTGGAACTTTCGATCTTTTACGCTAAGCATTTGAGTGTGCACTCACTGTATCTTTCTCTTTGTGTGTGCAAACGCTAACTCTTCAAATTCTGTTGACACAGGAAGTCCACTTCAGTTCTATGTGGACTATGTCAACAGTGGTCACGTAACTGCTTATGGCCCTGGGCTTATCCATGGCATGGTCAACAAGCCTGCAGTCTTCACCGTCGACACCAAGGACGCTGGAGAAGGTAATAGAGACCTACACAGCAATCCTCTCCTTTTCAGCTCAGTGCAGAGTTACAGTGTTTTACTATTTTTACATTGAATACAATTTGCCAGTTAGTGTAGGCTATATCCCCTGGCATTACATTGTCATGGTGTAAATCAGACTACATCATGTACCTATCTACAAACGTCACATTTGAAAAAGAAATAAAGACAAAAAAGTAGTACTCTTAATTCAAATAAAGTACTTCCATTTCCTTTTAGATGGTGTATAGTATATAGTGAGTTATGGCGCCAGAAATCATTTCTGTTGTTCATTGTGTTCATTGTGTCATTGTTAGGTGGTCTGTCTCTGGCCATTGAGGGGCCCTCCAAGGCTGACATCAGCTGCACTGACAACCAAGATGGCACCTGCACCGTGTCCTATTTGCCAGTGCTGTCAGGAGACTACAACATCCTGGTCAAATACAATGACAAGCACATTCCCGGCAGTCCTTTCGTAGCCAAGATCACAGGTGAGTTGGGATGAAGGGTATTTAACCCTGTACACTTATTTTAAGTTGCTTTAGGTAAAGGCATCTTCTAAATGATGTAAAGAAAATATCGGGATTGAACAACAAGCATTGCTTTTTGAGTGAAATGATTGTAGTATTTTTCCTAAGCCGTCTCTGATATCATCACTGTGTGCCTCAATCTGTCCACCGTCTGTCTGTCCACAGGTGATGACTCCATGCGCATGTCTCAACTGAAGGTGGGCTCCGCTGCAGACATCCCTCTCGACATCGGAGAGCTGGATTTGAGCCAGCTGACTGCCTCTCTGACCACTCCCTCTGGCCGAGAGGAGCCGTGCCTGCTGAAGATGCTCCGCAATGGACACGTGGGTGAGTATAGCGAGCCAGGCAGAGGGGTACATAAGGATCAGAGGATGATGGAGAAATGTTCTCAGAAGAGCATCAGAAAAAAGTTATAGACACTAGATGGCATTTCGTTTTAGTGTTGAGCTAAAAAGTTGAAACATTTCACTTCATTTCATTTTTAATTAAAACATTTTTCCATGTTTCCAGGTATCTCCTTTGTTCCTAAGGAGATCGGTGAGCACCTGGTGAACATCAAGAAGAACGGACGCCACATTCCCAACAGCCCCATCTCAGTCATGATCAACCAATCAGAGATCGGAGATGCTAGCCGCGTGCGTGTGTCTGGACAGGGCTTGAGCGAGGCTCGCACGTTCGAGCCAGCGGAGTTCATCATTGACACTCGCGATGCAGGTAGGGCGACACTGGAGCTTAGCATGTACTGTATACAGAGGCCTGTTCGATTTCACATTCAATGATCTCTGCATTCATCGTTGAAAGATATGCTTTTCAGTCCCAGTTCATAGGCATTTAGATAAGCAGTATATGACTCTTTTTTGTCCCTATATTACAAGGTGCACTTTGTTCTAGGGTAACAGGGTTTACTTGAGATTTAAGTTTTATCAAAATCCTCAATAACTTTACATAAGGATGTTGTATCTAAAGCTACTCAAAATGACTGAACTACCAGTTCATTCTCCAAAATGCTAGTCTGTATTTATCTATCTATACATGCTCACTCTGTCCTGTGTGCTGTTACAGGTTATGGTGGTCTCAGTCTGTCCATTGAGGGTCCTAGTAAAGTGGACATCAACACAGAGGACCTGGAGGACGGTACCTGCAAGGTCACCTATTGCCCCACTGAGCCAGGAAATTACATCATCAACATTAAATTCGCTGACCAGCACGTCCCAGGTGCCAGTCTTGATATTAAACCATTATGACTACTGTCTGTAAATGTTTCTAATTCCACTGACTCCAACTCCTGTTATCACTCTCTTCTCCTCTCTACTCTCTTGCTGTACTGTAAGTCACTTTGGATAAAAGTGTTTAAGTGTAAAATGTGAATGTATTCTATATAGTATAATATTATGTGGGTAACGCTAGAGACCCTATAACCCCCATACTGCTTTCTCTTGTGACACAGGAAGTGCTTTCACTGTGAAGGTCACTGGAGAGGGCAGGATGAAGGAGAGCATCACCAGGAAGAGAAGAGCCGCCTCTGTGGCTAACGTAGGCAGCCAGTGTGACCTGAGTCTCAAAATCCCAGGTAATTCTCAAGAAGATCAGTCACACCCATGGATATGTTCAGAATTGTTCTCCCCATCATCCAAGAAAGAAACGGTCTGATTGTTTACTCCATCCACTTCCTCCTCACCACACAGAGATCAGCATAGCCGACATGACCGCCCAGGTCACCAGTCCCTCCGGAAAGATCCACAAGGCTGAGATCATGGAGGGCGAGAACAACACCTACTGTATCCGCTTCGTGCCCACGGAGATGGGCGTGCACACGGTCAGCGTCAAGTACCAGGGCCAGCACGTGCCCGGCAGTCCCTTCCAGTTCACCGTGGGGCCCCTGGGAGAGGGAGGCTCCCACAAGGTCCGCGCCGGAGGCCCTGGCCTGGAGCGGGCAGAGGCAGGAGTGCCAGGTAGAAATGCCTGCCACCTCTCGGAGGACTTTTATAGGGGATCATATTACTGAAGTGTGTTTGTGAGACAGTGAACTGTATTGTGTGTGTGTGTGTGTGTGTGTGTGTAGTGGAAAGGGAATATGTTTTTTTCTGGTTACTTTAAATTAGATGAAGTTTGTATTGATGAAGGGAAATCCTGTACTGTATGTGTGCAGTATGAGAGAATGTGAATGGGTAAGAGAGCACAGAGAAAGGGCCCAGCTTGCCTCATGTTAAATGACCGATCCTTTTGTGGTGCAGCTGAATTCAGTATCTGGACCCGTGAGGCTGGCGCTGGTGGTCTGTCTATTGCCGTTGAGGGCCCTAGCAAAGCTGAAATTGCCTTTGAGGACCGCAAGGACGGATCCAGCGGCGTCTCCTACGTTGTCCAAGAGCCAGGTAACGTGCATAGATATTACATGCATTTTATGATCAATGGATTGGTTGGTATTACCAATTATTGAGAAATATACTGCAATTACCAAGTTTATTTACAGTATTAAGGCTAAAACTCCTACTTATACTTGATGGTGGTAATTTTTACTTGTACAGTACTAATCTAAAATCAATGAAGTTAATAGCCTTATAATGATATGAAACAACATGAATGATTTGTGTTGGTTTCAGGTGACTACGAGGTTTCTATCCGCTTCAATGATGAGCACATCCCCGACAGTCCCTTCGTGGTGCCAGTGGCCTCACCATCCGACGATGCCCGCCGTCTTACTGTTGCCAGTCTTCAGGTGAGGCTTCGAGGAAAACAGACAATTGTCCACCCAGAAAGAGTCCAAGACCACCCATAACACAGCAGCTCCGTCCTTAGTCAGGGAATCAAGGCGCTTCTGCTAATGCAGACAGTTAATGGGTAATGGTGATTTATATGGGGAAGAGGAAGTGCAGGTTAAAGCTTACAGATACTTATCTGTAGAAAAACAGAATAGAGATATTCATATTTTTGTAAAATGTGTAGATTAACTTCCACTATTTTAACCAGTTTATTAACAGTGCTCTTATTATTATAGATGAAGGCATAGACATAATAGGGGGTAATTTGCGCTTCAATAAGACCTTAAGCAGCAATTAAGCAATGAAGTTGAATTTTACGACATCCTGCAATTTCAGGTCATTGCTTCAGGCAGCCCGGTAAATTATGTCATTTAAATTGGGGTGTAAAAGGTCAGAGGAAATAGAGGAGAACGAGGCACAGCGGCCTAGAGCAATAACCTTTAGCTCACCTGGGATAGATCCAAGCCCGCTCAGTGCTAGAGTCGGCTGCTCCCTCTGAAGGCTGCTGCTGTGTTCATGGGTGTTCAGGACTCTGGGACACTAAAGGACTGTTTGTGTTTCTCGTGCCTCGTCCTAAAGGCTTCCAACAGCCTTCCCTCTCCCCCCTCCTCTCCCCTCCTTCAGTGGAGTGAAAACCAGGGGCTAAAGGTTTAAAAAGGGCAACAGAGGCAACTTCTTCACTTCACCTTTTTTTCCCCATTTAAAATCTGCTCACATAGACAATCACTCATTCGTTCATTAGCGAATTGTGATTGTTTTTTTGTTGCTGTTCTCTGTGGGCTTTGAGGGTCTACATTCTTTACTTGTTGCCTTATGCTTCCCTTTTTAACCCTTTTAGCCTTAAGGTAAGGTAGTCTAACGGATAGAGATTATGAGACAAGAATGATAAAGAAAGAGAGAACTCCATATATAAACAAACAGAAGGAAAAACATGGAGAACTCCGGGTATATTCCCATGTCATTTGATGGAGAGCCACACTATTTTAAATGTCAAGCTTTTGGCTAGGCATCAAATTCATTTTAGAGATAAGTTAGGTTCTGGTACTGAAAATATAAACAGCTAGATGTGATACTGAGTCATGCAGTCAAGCAGTAGTTGTACTCATTATTGATCCAGCAAGTCACGCCATGTACAAAATGTCTAACAGAGCTTGATGTTGAGTTGAGTGTTGAGTTGTTGTCTGAACACAGGAGTCGGGATTAAAGGTGAACCAGCCGGCTTCGTTTGCGGTAAGCCTGAATGGTGCAAAGGGTGTCATCGACGCCAAGGTGCACAGCCCGTCTGGAGCGCTGGAGGAATGCTGTGTCACGGAGATTGATGAAGGTAACGTGGAGACGAGGGAGATGCCTCATGCGCGGAGCTCTTAAAGATTTGAAGCCTACAGTATATTTGAGAAAGATTCAACCGATTAGATAGCCTTCGTTATCGGAAAGCCAGGTATTTCAGCTAAGGAAAGCAACATGGTTTGCAGCTAGGAGATGCTCACTAGAATTGATTCAGTTCTCAGTGCATTGACGTCCTACATGCTTAGTCAGATGTCCTGGACCTTCTCTTAGCCAGGCAGCCCTGCTGTAGGTTTTGCTTATGTTTGTCATGATTGAAATTCCTTCGTTCCCAGGTCTCACTTGTGTGATTCAACATTACTAATCATCCCCATTCCTTACTCCCTCCTGCGCTCCACAGACAAGTATGCTGTACGATTTATTCCAAGGGAAAATGGTCTTTACCTGATTGATGTGAAGTTCAATGGCTCCCACATCCCCGGAAGCCCCTTCAAGATCCGGGTCGGAGAAACAGGCCAGGCTGGAGATCCAGGAATGGTATCCGCATATGGCGCCGGACTAGAGGGCGGCACCACAGGTATGTATCCACATCAGATTCACCTCCAAGAATTCCTCCCCCTAGCCAGGACTGAATGCTTTTATTCCCCTTCCATGTGTGCCACTTAAATCTTATAGCTGTGTGGTGTCTAAAATGCCAAGGCTCCTAAATTTCAGTTGGTGGAGCAGAAAGCTTGCAATAACCTATCCGTGACTGTGATTTCTGTGGAGCACATCTACTGATAAAATAAATACCATGGCTGAACTGCTCATCTGTTATAAAAAGTATAAGTTAAAGTATAGCTGCTAAATAAATGGGAATTTGACTGGCTCGTTCTCAGGATCCCCATGTGAGTTCATTGTCAACACAAGTTCGGCTGGTCCTGGTGCTCTGGCTGTGACCATTGACGGCCCCTCTAAGGTGAAGATGGACTGTCAGGAGTGCCCAGAGGGCTACAAGGTCACCTACACCCCAATGGCACCTGGGAACTATTTGATCTCAATCAAATATGGTGGACCATATCACATTGTTGGCAGCCCGTTCAAAGCGAAAATCACTGGTGAGTTGAAAATTCGCAAGCCCTGCAAAGTGTGCAGTTTCAGCAGATTTTCTGTTATCTGATCACAGATAAGCACTGCAGTGGTTGTGAGAATTCAATATGTGAATACTAGTACATGCCACTGACATTTGTCCGACACATTTCACTCTTGAACAGGCTCTCGCCTGGTCAACAGCCACAGCAATCACGAGACCTCGTCCGTGATGGTGGACCCCGTTACCCGTAGCGTGACGTCCAGTCAGCAGGCGGCGCCAGGCTGGGCGTCGTCTGATGCCAGTCGGGTGGTTGCCAAGGGCCTGGGTCTCACCAAAGCCTTTGTTGGCCAGAAGAACAGTTTCAGTGTGGACTGCAGCAAAGCAGGTAATGTTTTCTGAATAATATGAGATTTTCTTTGATTTCAGGGATGTACTTGTGTTTATGAATGTTAAACCATCCCATGTCCTGGGGTATTTGCAATTTGGTTTTCTAATATCTCCTACTTTATTTTGCCCCTTTTCAGGGAGGAATATGCTGTTGGTTGGAGTTGATGGGCCTAAAGTACCATGCGAGGAAATCCTGGTGAAACACCTGGGAAACCGCCTCTACAATGTCTCCTACCAGCTCAAAGAGAAGGGCGAGTACATCCTGGTGGTCAAGTGGGGCGACGAGCACATCCCAGGAAGCCCCTACCACTTCACTGTCTAAGGACCACCAACCCCAAGATCCAGACCCAGTCTGCGAGCTGGAGGCCCAACCAAAGACTCCTGTTCCCCAACTACACACATACACTGAACATCCTCCCTGTTCCATCCTCCATAATTTTTTGTGTCTTCTATCCATTTCATTCCATCTGTTTTATTCATAACCTTCCCAGCCATACTATGTGTCTCTAATAGAGTGATTTACATTTTTAAAAAGCACCTTTGTTTACTGTAAGCCGACTGAATTTCAGTAATAACTTTTAGGTCATTTTAAAATGTCCGAGGTGGATGCAGGTAGTTGTGTAGCTCTGGCTCCTTTTCCGGTGTTGGTTTACATAGGTGTATGTGTTACTGATGCTGTCCCTAACACAACGTAGCTGCTACTAGTTTTGCCTGGTTTGTAGGACACTGCTGTTCTGAGCTTAACTGTAGAGGATAACTGTAGCCTGTGGCAAGAGAAGGGGATTACATACCACACATCTGGACTAACCAAGATGTTTTGGTAATTATTTAGGGTGAACTGACACACTTCAAGCAGAACCGCCACACACTTTCAGTGCCTTTATGACACCACTTTAACCAAACCTAACACTGGTGCAAAAGTAGCCTGTTTTGGGGGTTTGCCCTATTTGTCCTCTGTGTTTTGAGTCTTTTTTTTTCTTTGAGGCTTAACATTTCTACATCATCCTGCACTTGCAAACTGAGCGTTGTCTACACATGTTGTTCATAAATGCATTTCTCCTATGCCAGCTGACAACTGGCTGACCTAGAGATGGACCAAAGCACCAAAGTTGGTCTTTGTTGACTAAAAGGGAAGTTAGAAAATTGGACTGAAGTTGACGTAGTGATGCCGATGTTTAATAGTGAAAGTGAGGGAGGTTATGCAAAGGTGTTTTTGCAATATCTAAAATGAATAAATAAAAATGAATTGCTTTCTCAAAATGCCACATTTCCCCTCTCACTCCCCATGCCTTCAAGTTCTTTCTTGTGCTACCTTGTTACTGTGTAATCAGTATTGCAAAATAATAATAAAAAATGTTTTAAAAAGAAAGCAACATCGCAATGTTTGTAAGTCTGATACAATATTTTGATACACAATAAAATTGTCTTAAATATTGTTCTGTCAATTCATCTCTCGAATGTGTCTTGGATTTGTCTTTCGCATCTGTAGGCCTATGAATTAACTCACACAATCTACATTGACCTATAAAGAAAAGAATTCTGGGTAACACTTGAAAGAATTTTGTACTATGTTTAAGTTGAAGTAATTTCATTTAGGCCTAAGTGCTAAACTGAGGTTAGAGAGAAAGGGCAGCTACTCATTGTGTGTCGCAAGCATCGAGAAGAACTACACCAGCCAACGCCCAGTAATTGGCATGCGGCTGACTCATACTCCAAACTCATAGGACTGCAGTGCCATATAGCGCTGCCCATATAAGGTAGTGAACTTTTGGCCAAAGCTACAGCCACCAGATGGCGCACAGTACATTTGTTGGAGAAATCCCCTTTCATGGCCTACCTTTGCACATTGCCTAGGCCTATGATCCTCGTTCTCACGGACTTTAATTTAGGTAGCCTAATGAACTTAATTTAACACCTCTCAGTTGTATAGCCTGATAGGCCATGTAGCCAAAACCTTTGAGTAGCATGACTGTTTGAGACCAACAACGCAGCAATTTGTCCCACAACGGTCTTCCAAGCAATATTTTGTAATTATACACACAATGTGTAGTTTATAATAGGCTCCTTTCAACCGATAGCCTAAATCATAAAATGTATTTTCTTGTCTGGATCTTGTCGCGCTCACCCTGTGACGTTTATAAGCCGCGCGGGCGCGCGCGGCACGTAGTCGCGCCGGTCGCGCCCTGTCTATGGTGGTCACGCCCACAGGGAAACAAGACGTGAATTTCACGGAATTTCATTGACAACTTGCCAAGAAGAAGTGGAGCGACTTGGAAGGTAATTGGCATGATTTGTATTTTTAATGACACTAGCTAGTGACCTTCTATGATGCAACTCGGCAGCTAGAGAGTTTTCATGCCCTGGTTCAGAGCCATATAAAGAGAGAGTTGCGACAACTCGGGTACAGAAAATTCGGTTTGTGACGTGGTTCGTGTAACTTCAAGTAGTTCAAATAGTTCCCGGAAGCGATTTTGACTGTTCGTTAGAATCATAAAATAACCGTCTTTTACAGTCTGTTAACGAGTGTTCGATCCTAACTTCCGGGAACTATTGTTGAGAAAATATGGAACATTAGCGTCAATGGAGTTGTCGCAACTCTCTCTTTATATGGCTCTGCCCTGGTTGAAATTCGCAAAATGCTATTAGCAAACTGCAGCTGGGTTTGATTGGGAAATAGTAACTTGTTACTTGAATGTTACAGTAGCATGCGTTAAGTCGCGCCACATCCATTCATCGAAATTCGGTATTTTCCAGGGTTGGAAAGTAAAAGTAACGAACAAGACAGACTGGCTAAGTTTCGATCGTCTTGTAAGTAAACGTAATTTCTGTAACTTGAAAATTGGTATGTCGCAGAACTCGTTTGGCGCGCTCTTTCTCTAATGTTAACGTAAACATCGACGTCAGTTACAAATTGGAAATGCTTTGTGGAACGAGTAGCGGAGTATTTGCAACATGTAGGCAAGTTAGCTGGTGGTTAGCATTGACGTCGAAGGGATACACTGGCTTTTGTTACCAGTTTGGTCTCATGTTTTTCCAAGGAAACTAACTTTGACTAGTTCGTGACAGAGATCACATCTGCATCATCCGCCGCTACCATTTGCATACATTGTACATTAGGCAAACCTCAGACTTGTCATGTGGAGATAGCATAGCCTACATTTGCTTTAGCTAACCCCAGGGTTATACAGAAACCGTAATGTAAAACTATAATGAATGGTATTGTTAACCTCACTGTTGTCTCTAGCAGGGGGATGGCAGATCTAAGCACCAAGTCTGCACAGGAGATCACTGATCTCCTGGATGAGTATGGCATCAAGCATGGGCCTGTCGTTGGTATGTATGGAGACAGCTGATTGATTCATTAACTTTAATTAGAGTTTCTAACTATCCACTATACATCCTATCCAAAGTTAGATTGTAGGGTGTATTGTCATTTTCGTCTTAAATATAAACCATCTTCCGACTGTTAGGCACCACCAGGAGTCTCTATGAGAAGAAGCTGAGAGAGGCCATGACCAAAGGTACCCCGAAACAGTCATCTGACAAGACATACTACAGAGAAGAGGGTAAGGGTTGGCTTGTAACCATAGACTGTAAAACATATCTTGTAACACATATCTACATGTATGTTTCATGATTGTCTTGAAAGTACTAAAGATTTCTGCGAGGAGCTCTTATATAGCCTGGGTGAACACAGACGAACCTGCAACCTTTATTTGTTCGAACCTTTCTGTTTGCTCTACAAGTCCACCTGGTGAACTTCACATTGATGCTGATTTCTGAAACCCCAAAAGCCAAGGAATCAATAACATTTACTTATCTAGTTCCCTGTTGGTTATACCCTTTGGATAATGGTCCCCCCAGGCCACGCTCGTTGTATAGTATTTTGAGCCCTTAGATTTATTCCCCATTCTCAGTCCTATACAAATGATCGGTATGTTGTTGGAAGTCTATCTTCCTCCTGTTTAAACATTATACTTCTCCAGTAGCTATTTGGTCTATTTGTGCATTTTCCTATCTTAATTATTACCACCACGCTTGTGAAGCTGCGGTCATATAGAGTTTATTAGTGGGGGGGTTCTCTAGATTCTTTTTTCCCTTCAGTGAATTTCACACACAAACAGAAGCACCCATACACAAAAACAAACACAATCTATGCACACGCTCATTTACATACACAGAAGTAGAGGATGGAGTTGGAGACAAATTGACAAGCGGGATTTATTTGCTGCTTTATGGTACATCTAGCTCAGTTGGTGGCAGGTTTGTCACCTGCAGCACTCTTATCCTCCAGGTTAACTGGGATCTTATTCAATTATAGCTTTTCACCAACAGGCCACAAGCCAACGTTGTGCAACATAGACAGAACCTGTAAAAAAACACCCATCTTGATTTCTGTACCATACAGCAGCAGATTGGAGAGAGTGAACATCATCATGTCTTTAGAAAATGAACTGGTTCCTCCATGTTGACCAGCCTAATTGTAGTACCTTACAGATAAGCTCTTTAAAGAAAGAAGTGTAAAACAGTCTCTCGTAGTTTTAATGATGGGATCTTCTGAAACTTATTGTGATAAACAGAAGCAGCAACACCTGCAAATGTTGGAAAAGTGCAGAGATTTATTTACAGCAAAGGTAGACCCATATTATTTCCTGACTGTTAGTGCTGCTTATTGTCTGTTTGCAAAGTTTTAGTGAAGTAGGAAGTAACGTTAGGAATCTCTGGCTGGACCAATGTTTTGAAAGTTAGTGCCCGTTGTTGTGATGCAAGTGTTGGAAATGTTTCCCTATTATGTTTATTTACTGACGTTTTTGGTTTTTTGTTCTGACAGAGGAAGAAGTCGAGTACATCGAGTATCATCCACCGGTAAGTGCATATGTGTGGCTCTTTCGCAGACAGATTAACTATTGGACCATATTCTGGTAAAACATGTCGACCCACAGTCAGGTGTTGTTAAAGCAACCGTGTCTATCTAGTCCTATCTGTGGGAGCAGAAATGCAATGCTGTCGTAGGAAATGGATTGAGAAATTGCAGTGGAATCATTGGGTAGGTCATTTGTCTATATATCTAAAAAAAAATATTTAAAAAATATGATCCATAAATAATTTATATCAAAATTGTGTTGTCATTATTTTACCAGTTTGTGGTCCAATACCCTCTCTGCCTAGCAATATGATCGATCATTTTAGAATTGATATTTAATATTTTCATATTGGTGTGTAAAGGCAGCATTCGTTTAAAAGCATTGTTTACTTGTGTTAAATGCAGACTGCTTTTCGTTTATAACATTAACAATAATGCTTGTTCTCTCCAAATTTCAGGTGAGAAATGAAGGCTTTGGGGATGTGTGAGTACAGCTGATGCAGATATTGTGGGGTTATGGTGGTGGATCTACAGCAAATCAAAGCAGTGATGGTAATTGGGCCTGTCAAAATGTGAAACTTGTTTGCATTGTCATTGTGTCATCTTTCCTCAGCGTCCGAAGACCAAAAAATTTTGAATACAACGATGAAGTTGATCACCACTTTGAAGAGTGAGTCTTGATGTCCTGGGGTGTATTCCAAGTAGGTGGTTATGTGGCAGATCTGGGTAAGTTAGCCCAGAGGAAGTGGTAAAACTTTAATTGAAGACGAAGAGCCTTTTGGCTTTGTTTAGTTTGGATATTGAAGCCACAGGCTTTTCTCTTATCAGCAGAGATGTAAAAGTCTGACTTCGGAAAGTAAGTCCTGCCATGTATGGGTTCTGCCTATGCGCTTAACAAAGGTGATTTCACTAATTACCTGATCTACCTGGCTTAAGAGCTGGGCTAATTAGAATCAACTGATTAAGTGAATGGTTAGAACACAAATGTGGCTTTTTTTTAACTCAAGCCGGACATTTACACCTCTGATTATCGGGTTTACAGCTTCCTCTGGTTTATCTTAGCTGAGCGTATCTTAGGCTTGCCACTAAACTACCTACTTAGAATCATAGCCTGATGCCTTCTTCCTCATATGTTTCTTCACCATGGTGTGATGTGTAAATAGCATGACTTTACCACTTTTATGAATTCTGAATCACATTTATATTTAATTCTCTCTACTATTCTCTCCCCCTCACTTTGTCACAGGCCCGTCATTAACAGGTCAAAAGCGTCCTATCAGAACATGTCTTACTCCACGCCTCCGCCCCCAAAAGTTAGCCAGAGGAAGCCCATCGCAGAAGTTCCCAAATCAGGTGGAATCCCGGGATGGGTGCGCGTGCTTGTGTTTGTCATCATAGCAGTATTTCTGTATTACGTATACTCCATCATGGAGACCCAGGAGGAAAACCCATTCAACAGGGGGATTGAAGCATAGTTTTCTGGTTCTTCTCATTTAAAAAGAATTGTTTCACACACACACACACACACACACACACACACACACACACTAAAATTCAAAGAGTATTTGCTGTTTATGGTACCTCTTAAAACATAGAATGTAAATGGATCTTTTTTCAGTAACTGTCTATGGTTCAATTTTTAGTCAACTGCAGTACCATAAATCATAAAAAGGAAATATTTTTTTAAAAATGTTTTTAGCCCATTAAATTTCCAAATGTACAGACATTACTCTTTTTTTAAAAAATGCAAATGTTGTACTTGCTAGCTTGCATCCTGTGCAGTCCCTCCAATTCCACACTGAATTGAATGCATTTTATTTGGAAGTTGATACAGCACTCCTTATGGGTTGAGTTTAATAGATTAGTTTAATACATTTTGAACACTATAATTCATTTGAATCAATGCACCTCAGTATTTTTTATATCAGAAGTATCTTGATTGTATCAATATACTATTATGTTACCTTAGGAAGGACTACAGTGTTGTCAAATATTTTGCCAAAGATTATGTTGTGATGCAGAAGATGCATTTTCTTCCTGTCCTTTCCAAATGTTGTATGGACCACTTTGTAACTTTACAATATTTTTTTCCAGTTTGTCCAGCAGTTTGATTGTACCCGCCTTAAATGCAATTGTCCAACAATAAAGTTTGTTTTAAGCAATATTCTGTTTCTTATTATATTTAGGTTAGGTTACTTTGTATTTCCTTAATGTAATTGTTGCAGGTAACAGTAACATGCATTCTTCACTGAATAAATGTGTTATTTTAAGTAAGATAGAATATGAACATCTTGTGATGCTCTACAACACAATTTGTTCAAATCTTTCGTCACCCAGAACCGAATGCATTGTGTACAGAGGGCGGAGGCCTGGATGTCCGCAATATAATGAACAGCCTAGGTGTCAAGAATGGAATGCATGGTAGATAGGTTACACGGTTTGTTTTTTCAGGTTCAGAAATTCCCACGTTTTATACATTTAAGTAGAGAAAGTAAAACAATTTTAATGCCTCCATAAAATAATCAAGTATTGTACAAATGGCTTAATAAAACAAGATGAATAATTAAAGTAACAGTTTATTTAAAAAAGGGATATTGTAGCATTGCACAGTATTGCAGAAACAGTTGACAACCACACAAAAGACTACACTACAAAACGTAGAATACATTTCCTAAAAAATAGACTTTAACTGGCCGATCCAGTGTTCTGACCTATGAAAGATTAAACTTACCAGTCCAGCACTATCTACAGTACCATACTGTCCAATAGTAATGACTTTCCTATTTCTGCCTATTAGCACCTGAGTCTTTGACATTTTACAGCCAGACCTCATTTGGAAAACCCACATTGCAAAACCTGTTTTTTTATTTGTTTTAAATAAAAAAAACTATACTATAGCCTACAGCATATGTACAGTATATTATGGATCAGAGGGGTGGCTCTTGAGTCATAATCTGAAAGTGCTTGTGCTCAGGGTGAATGGTGAGCATGTGAATAGTGTCCTTTCAGGGCCCTCCTCCCAAGCTCTCTACCGAGACGATGAGTGACCCAGTGAGGGCATTACCCCGCGCCTGTGTGGTTGTCAGACCCAATTTGAGGAGCCGGTGCAATGTCAAGGCCCATCATACTGTCCCTGGAAAAGAACACGGGGGAACCGGAGATTACTGCCTGCTAACTCAAAACCTCAGGTCAGACAATCAATACTGGAAAACATGTATGTGTTCATTCAAGATGACACAACTGACTTTTGAAATCCAACACTTGTGACAATTGACTTTCACAACACTTGTGTCACTTTCAATGTGTCAAATAATACCGGCTTTCAAATGAAAAAAATCAGACCCATAGTACCATGAAACATACAAAATAAAAAGTGGTGATAGTAATGAAAACTATTCTGGGAGCTAGTTATGTACATGCATAGTTAGTACACACTGAAAGGCACAGTCATGCAGCATCATCCTGCATACATGCAGGTGAAATCCAGACCGAGATGTTGCTCACCGAGTGGACTCGAATCCCAGAGCAGTGATGAAAATGTTGATGAGAACTGTGAAGAAGACCATCACTGTGGCCACATTGTTCATGGTGTTGAGTTTGCGCTGTTTCCTTATGTCGTTCAGATCATACTTGACTAGAAGGATGAAAGAGAGATCAGTACAACATTCAAGTAAACACCCAAAAAGGTCAGCACTAACTTGTCTCAAAGCTTCATCAAATCATGCCCATAAGTGAATAAATATATAGCCTAAGTATAGCGCACACATTTCTGTATGAACCATCTATCCAACAGTGCAGTAGATGTGCACTGTACAGTACAGTACAGTACAGTATCAGCACTGATTTACATAGATGATTTAAAACTGGGCAGTGCGCAGTGACCTACTTCAACAGTAAATAACATAAATATTGCATGATGCATGCAATGTAAGACTGATGCAATGTAAGACTCTCTGACATTACATGTTCATAACCGCAATTCGGCATACCACTGAGTAATCCACATCTCTTCCACTTCAGAATGTCTGCACCACTACCCACTCCCCCCAGCATAGCCCACCCAGCTGCCTTGGGGCACTTTTCCCAAAACCATAGTTACTAACTAAGTTAGGAACTTTGCTGGCAATGCAATTTCCCATTGCCAACCAACCACCTGTTGCTAACAGGTTAGCACCTGGTTTTGGGAAACGCACCCCTGAATATCACCTCTGGTATACTGACCGATGAAGACCAGGAGAAGACCCACCGCCACCTGCAGTGTGATGGACAGGCTCAAGAGCACCATGAGAGGGATGAAGAAGCGGTAGGAGGACCCCACGTGGAGGACTGTCTTCAGCTGGGACGAGTTGGCCATCAGCAGGGCCACATCCAGCATGCTCTGGGCCGCGCTCTTCTTGGTGGCGTAGTGGTTCAAGTTGATTGGCCGATTATAGTGCCCTGCATGGCCAATGATCTGGGGTGGAGGAATGAAAGTTGAGTGAGCTCAATGATGCTGTGAGGATGATCCAGCAGAACAGAACATCTGGATAAACTTCATGCTACTGAGAACAGCACTCTCAAGACCTTCCCCATGAACTAAAATGGGGAAGGTCTTTTGGTCAACAAATGTTGCCCCTGGAACGAGACTTCAACATGCAAACAGCAGTTAGAGTGCTATATCTCACCAAGGCAAAAAAACGTTCTGATATTACATGTATATGCATTAGTGATTAGTCTATCATTATATTATAATGGAACATTTGATCAGAAATGTAAACACATTTTTTTCTTGGAAGATTAAATAATGAATACAACTTGTTTAATTCAAAACTGACAAGACAATTGATCTCTGTTTGTTATTTTGTAAAGGAATATATTATTCATTATCTCCCTCAACAATGGAATTCTCTTCTCTGATTGGCTAATGGGGTGGCCATTAACTTCGTTTCTAAAACGGATAGTTCCGGTCCTTGATTGTGATTGGCTGAATCGCGTTCGATGCCGTTGTAAATATCATGATAAACTCACACCTTGACCGCATTTCGTTCTATAGTAATGCGCTAACACAAAACTAGCAGTGGCTGCGTCTTGTTGTTGCATGGCAACCATTCATAAGGAGGGAATATATTTCTTGGCGGAAGAAAGATTATCTATGGATACATCGTTACATTGTCGTTGCTGTGCCTTCGTTTCATGAAATCTTGCTTGATCGACGTAGTAACCGTTTTAGAAAAGCAATAAGCCACTCGAGTCCGTGGGTTATACTGTATAATCGAACAGCTAAGGGGGTTTTAGGCACTCCGCTTCGCGTCGTGCCTAACAACGCCCCTTAGCTGTTCGATTATACAGTATAACCCACGGCCTCTCGGGGCTTATTGCTTAAATAACCTGCTACCTTCGAAGTAGTTCCCGTATCACACTTGAATATTAATTCGCCAAACTCGTTGCGAAGTTTAAATGAACTGTCACGTTGCATCCAAGCTGAAATACAGACGTGCAGAACCATAGTAACATTGTAGCATATGACGGAGGTGGATTGTAGCTAGTTGGATGCCATGTAGGCTATAAAAGTAGCGATCTTTCAAAGTTAAAGTTAATCAGAATCCTGGGAAATGCCCGCTTGACAACGGCAGAGATAGAACTAACGACTGGCTTTTGGCCGTAGCAACCAGCCATTTAGAACTAACGACTGGCTTTTGGCCATAGCAACCATCCATTTAGAACTAGTAACGGCAGTTTTGTCCTGCAAGTAGAAAGTTGATATGTGGCGGAAAGTAGTCCCACAGTCAAAACAGTTTTAGCGATGTTAACGGACGCAACGGTGGAATAAAACTATGTTCTAAATATACAGGTTATGAATACAAACGGGAGATAAGCGGGATAACGGCCTTCGAGGTCGACCGGTTCGATGGAAATAATGGCACGGCGGAGGTAACTCCGTCTCCGTGCTTCGCACGTCGCCGGAGTTCTAGACCTCCACCTAGCCATTATTTCCATCGAACCGGTCACCTCGTCGGCCGTTATCCCTTACTTAAAATGCAGATGCTTTTTCTTTCAGAAAATCACGTTGAAAAACCTAAATAGGCCTACTAGGGGGGAAACACCATTAACGATGCATTGAAGTTATTATCATCAACAGAAATAACATGAAATTATCCACACATAATTCTAAAAACAATATTACAATAATACGTTGTAGGCTATTGTACAAGTGTCCCTATTTAATTCCAATATGGAGCGAAAAGCCATGTTGCGTACATTATATTATTTTACTGAAGCAAGTGTCATTTGTCCTACAACTGCCAAAAGATGGGATGTGCACATAATATCCCTTTCCCCAATGTTTACAACACACATAAAAAGAGTCAGTCCAATAAACCTTTCAGAGAAAGTGAAATCATTTGACAAACGTGACACCGTGACACCTTGACGCCCATTAGGTCTAGAGAGTAAGGAATTGGGAAATCAGAATTCACTCTGTGGGACACTTCCTTGTCACACTCACTCTGGCAATCCTACTTTGTTTGCTTTGGCATGGGACACTCACTTTGAGCGTGAACACAAACAGAGAAAGAGAGATTTGTCATGCTAGTGAACTGGGTGGGGGAGGGCCCCATGGGAAAGGTGTGTTCACCTGGCTGGTTTATATCTATGAACTTGTCACTACATGCAAAAGTCAATTTTTCGGCACAGTAGGCTAGACCTTTAGTTTACCCGGCTAAAAGAGAAAATGATACAGGCTTTATGGGTAACTCATTTATGACATAGGCTGGCGCATACCCCGAATGACAAAACCTCCATAGGACACGTTTCAAACAATGGGTGGAAGTTGTTAAAGTTCACACTTGGATTCCATTTCCAATGACACCGCGCAATAGTTGCCGTACAAACGCCAAAAGTCAAGGTAAATTCCGTTGGTAGGCTATGGACTAGCTGGATTCTGCATGACTGAAGGACAAACAACGCACTATTAGTGACTGGAATTAATTATAATAATAAAGGGTAAAAGACGGACGCAATAGCTTTAAATTGTGGCATGACATTTGCCTGGCTATCCAACATTCTTCAACCGGTTTTAAACCTAAAGGGCTTGTAAAAAAAAAAAAATGCTTAGTGCCTGTGTCAGGGGACACATTTTATAATTATATTGCTTCTCTCGTGCTATGGACAAGACCTTTAAATTAAACTTACTTCCTCTTCGTCCAATTTGTTCAAAGCCAAGTCCTCGCCATTGGGCACTCGACCTTCGCGCTCCATACTAAGTAAATCGCGTCAACTCCACAGTCAATTCTACTGTATTTCTATGTTCTTCAAATGGCCGGCAACGTGACACACTTCAACTCCAAGAAATCTCTATGTAGACTGTCGTTCATCAAATTATCTTAGCTACTCGGACCGTGTTGCACAACCATGTTTCCATTCCCAAACTACTCATTGAAATTGAGTAGGCTAGTTTGTTTAGAATGTCCCTCCCATGTCTCTGCCAGGCAGATGTTAAAAGAGAACGCCGCACTCTGGTGAGAAATCACCATTGGCATGTAATACATTTCGAGAGGAAACACCAATTCGTCGCCTTTCGTATCTTTCTTGCATGGCCCAACTATCTTGAATTTCCCCTTGGGGATCAATAAAGTATCTATCTATCTATCTATCTATCTATCTATCTATCTATCTATCTATCTCTCATCACACAAGAGGGAAAAGGTCAATTTCAAGGTCCTATTCAATGTATGATCAGTTCATTCAGTCAAATTTTCCCTCACAGTTAATAGAACTACTTCTAGACTTGAAAGTCCTAAAAAAAAGAACAGAAAAGAAAAGAAAGAAAAGAAATCTCATTTTAAGTGTCTTGATTTCTTGGGAAGGCTTAATTATTAGTAGGCTATTTTCAAAATGAAAGTAGGCTAGGCCTCCAACAAGATATTTTATTAGTTGACATATAAAAAACTGTTTTACATCAATATTCAAGACATATACTGTGACAAATGGGCATTAAAGTATTACACATGCATAATTTACTAAACAAAAAACACATTGCTTCTATTAGATCCAAGATCAGCAGATTACTCTTCTTGCTTATCATGATGGGTGGAAAGGAAGCTGGAGTATTTCTTCTTCAGAGATTCCAACATGGTAGCTGAAAAATATTAAACGATCAGTCAGCATCCAATGATATAATTTGTGCACTTTTGAAGAAATTGCCCAACGAAACACTACAAACATTCTTTAAAGATTTCTTCCATTCAATAATTCTGGACAAAATACTTATATTTACATTTACATTACGTGTCACCTCAAACCGAATTTGAATGTTGTAGTCACATTTGAATGGCTGAACTTGAGCAATTGTATTGACAAATCAAATTTGAATGATATATACTATGTTATTCATTAGATTGACCCTGAACCCCAGTCAACTTGAAATTGAAAATAATATCCTGAAATTGAACTCAAGGTTTGCTCTGATAAATAAATTATCCTCACTGAAAATTTCACATTCAGTTCTCACAATTCGGTTTCAGACCGTGAAATTCAACTGTCTACCAAGACAGAAAAGTCTGGTCTCTAAGGTAGAGCAATCAAGTGCAGATCAATTGTTATCACAGCATGGGAGCCTTGGGAGGTCTACACCGACGCACGACTAGAGCGGTGCGCGTAGCACGGTAGATACCAAAGAACATACTGTAGCACTCCCTCAGTGAGCCCGTCTCCAGGACCTCCTTACAAACTAACGAACAGTGTCAGAGACGGAGGCTCCCATGCTGTGATAGATGATCCCATCATGATCCACTTTTAGTGTCTTGGCAGAGGCATCCAGATTTTGATTCATAATGCCCAGGTTTCCATGAGATTGATAATGACATGACCTCAAACCTCATACTAAATAGTACGTCAAACCCACCAATGTGCCAGTAGCAATTGGCAACTTCAGCCAGTAATACTTGTGGTTAAATGACAAAGGCTCTTTTCTGGTGTGCCTTTTAAAAAATCTGTTAGCAAGGACTACTTCTGATGTTTATTTTAGTCCTGTTTACCCCACGATGTTATATTAATCTAAATAAAACAGGCCATTTGAATAACTGGTAACACTTCACTTGAAGGTATCTACGTAAGAGTACTTGAAGTCCCACACACTGTCCTAATGGAATGCGTAATGGACAGTGTGCGGGACTTGGACAAGTATCCCTGGTAACCCTTACCTTGTCCAGCGCAAAAGAGGTGTGCAAAAGCACTTCTGATGGACATAAGAGTGACATGACACGGTCATGAGCACATGACACTGCCAGGACACATGAACCCTACAGTAACCTGTCATGACAATAACCCCAATGATAATGACAAAAGCGTTTTGATGGCTGCAATGACAGCAAAAGGAAGCTCTACAAAGTATTAAATCAGGGGTATGATGACTTTTCCAGCCCTGTTATTAGTTTTTCATTTTTTATTAATTTTCAGAACTGTTGTCTTTTTTTCATTATTTTGATGTTGTACAGCTAAATTTGTAAATAAAACGGCTGTAAATAATGGCTTTTGATTTCAGGCTGTAAGACAAAAAAAGTAACTAGAAATGCAATTCCAAGGAATTACCAGTGCATGAAAATGCAAAAATAGATAGATAATGTAGATATGGTTACTAAGGTGTAGCTAGGGTAAACATGGTGGTTGCAGAGTTTACAGAGAGTTGATAGTGTGAAGGTAGACAGTTTAAAGATGAAACATTCCAGCTCTAACTTAACTAATGATTTCTATTCATGTTAAAATGTTGATTAGCTAACTTAGGTAATGATTTCTAGCAGTTACGCTAAAAATGCTAATTATGCTAGCAATGCTAACTTTATTAACAATGCTAACCAGGTTGATTAGCTAACTTAACCGATGATTTCTAGCAGTTACGCTAAAAATGTTAAATATGCTAGCAATGCTAACTTTATTAACAATGCTAACCAGGTTGATTAGCTAACTTAACCGATGATTTCTAGCAGTAATGCTAAAAATGCTAACTATGCTAACAATGCTAAATTTGCTAATAATGCTAACCAGGTTGATTAGCTAACTTAGTTGATGATTTTTTGCAGTTATGCTAAAAATGCTACCTATGCTAACAATGCTAACAATGCTAACCATGCTAACTAGTTAACTTGCTAGTGAGGACTTTTATTTTGAAACATTTGTTGCTAGGGTATCCATGGTGGCCACTATCAAGAAACAAGAAGTTACTGCAGTATAATCATGTTGGTTGCTATGGAAACGGTCATAAACACTTAATTTTAATGGTTGCTATGTTGGTTGCTAGGTACCTGGAGGTTTCATGTAGTTGACTGGAGGCATAGTGGATGATAACTGACAGTTGGAATGGTTGAACAGTTCAATAGTTGAGTAGTTTCAATGGTTAAATGATTTAATAGTGTATTATTGCATTGAGGACTTTTATTTTGAAACAGTTGTGGACAGAGGAAACAGTTTAACAGGATATGTGTAGTCTTCAGAGAGACTGTATGCTTAAAGCCAGAGAAACTGACAGTTGGTGCCCAGGTGGCCGGCCACCTGGCGTAAGATTCTAATTGCTGCCGTGATGTCATAATGAGCAATGTTAAGTCTATGGGGGAAATTGTAATAGTTTTTAACTAATAGTTTAAAAAGTATAAAAGTTACAAAGTTGAAAAATACAAAGCCCACATCGCGTAAGTAAGACCTACGTGACAAAATTTGAATGGAGTTTCTACGTTAAGCGGTTGAAGCTGAATTGCGTGCGTTAGAAGAAGAACTAGAAATGCAATTCCAAGGAATTACCAGTGCATGAAAATGCAAAAATAGATAGATAATGTAGATATGGTACCAAGGTGTAGCTAGGGTAAACATGGTGGTTGCATAGTTTACAGAGAGTTGATAGTGTGAAGGTAGACAGTTTAAAGATGAAACATTCCAGTTCTAACTTAACTAATGCTTTCTATTCATGTTAAAATGTTGATTAGCTAACTTAGCTAATGATTTCTAGCAGTTATGCTAAAAATGCTTATTATGCTAGCAATGCTAACTTTACTAACAATGCTAACCAGGTTGATTAGCTAACTTAACCGATGATTTCTAGCAGTAATGTTAAAAATGCTAACTATGCTAACAATGCTAAATTTGCTAACAATGCTAACCAGGTTGATTAGCTAACTTAGTTGATGATTTTTTGCAGTTATGCTAAAAATGCTAACTATGCTAACAATGCTAACTATGCTAACCATGCTAACTAGCTAACTTGCTAGTGAGGACTTTATTTATTTATTTTGAAACATTTGTTGCTAGGGTATCCATGGTGGCCACTATCAGGAAACAATAAGTTACTGCAGTATAATCATGTTGGTTGCTATGGAAACGGTCATAAACACTTAATTTTAATGGTTGCTATGTTGGTTGCTAGGTACATGGAGGTTTCATGTAGTTGACTGGAGGCATAGTGGATGATAACTGACAGTTGGAATGGTTGAACAGTTCAATAGTTGAGTAGTTTCAGTGGTATTATTGCAGTGAGGACCTTTATTTTGAAACAGTTGTGGACAGAGGAAGTAGTGAAACAGGATCTGTAGTCTTAATGAGATTGTATGCTTAAAGCCTGAGACAGAAGGTGCCCCTCATATAGCGTTTATGCGTCCTCTCTCGCTCCTCACTGATCTACATAAAGAATGATGGAGCGGCAACAATGGGATAGTCTAGCCCTTCTTCTATCTTTCTTTATGTAGATCATTGAGGATCGAGGAGCGAGGGAGGACATATAAACGCTGCTTGAGAGGGCTCTAACTTAACTAATGATTACTATTCATGTTAAAATGTTAACTAAGGTAACAATGATAACCAGGTTGATTGGTTAACTTAGCTACTGATTTGATGCAGTAATGGTAAAAATGTTAACTATGCTAACTATGCCCACAGTGCTAACCAGGTTGATTAGCTAACCTAGCTAATGATTTCTAGCAGTTATGCTAAAAATGCTAACTATGCTAGCAATGCTAACTATGGTAACAATGCTAACTTAAACTAACATACTAACCAGGTTGATTAGCTAACTTAACTGATGATTTCTAGAAATAATGTTAAAAATGCTAACTATGTTAACTATGCTAACAATGCTAAAATTGCTAACAATGCTAACCAGGTTGATTAGCTAACTTAGTTGATGTTTTTTTTGCAGTTATGTTAAAAATGTTAACAATGTTAACTATGCTAACCATGCTAACTAGCTAACTTGCTAGTGAGGACTTTTATTTTGAAACATTTGTTGCTAGGGTATCCATGGTGGCCACTATCAGGAAACAATAAGTTACTGCAGTATAATCATATTGGTTGGTATGGAAACGGTCATAAACGCTTAATTTTAATGGTTGATATGTTGGTTGCTAGGTACATGGAGTTTTCGTGTAGTTGACTGGAAGCATAGTTGATAACTGACAGTTGGAATGGTTGAACAGTTAAATAGTTGAGTAGTTACAATGGTTAAATGATTTAATAGTGTATTATTGCAGTGAGGACCTTTATTTTGAAACAGTTGTGGACAGAGGAAGTAGTGAAACAGGATCTGTAGTCTCAATGAGATTGTATGCTTAAAGCCTGAGACAGAAGGTGCCTCTCATATAGCGTTTACGCGTCCTCTCTCGCTCCTCGATCCTCACTGATCTACACAAAGAATGATGGAGCGGCAACAATGGGATAGTCTAGCCCTTCTTCTATCTTTCTTTATGTAGATCATTGAGGATCGAGGAGCGAGGGAGGACATATAAACGCTGCTTGAGAGGCACCCACAGTAAATACTTTAAAAGTTGTATGTAGATAGTCTAATTAATGTTGATAGACAGAATGTTTAATGGATGTTGATAGGCAGATTGTTTAATAGATATTGATTGACAGTTTAATGGGTGGATGAGTGAATGGTCTGAAGAAGATGAATGGATAGAAGGTTGGATGGAATGTGCCTTATATTCTTGTTAAGAGAGACACTGATACAGCTCTCTGAGAGTAGTTGATACAGGTGTAATCAATCATCACTGTTGATAGACAGTTTAATGGGTGGATGAGTGAATGGTCTGAAGAAGATGAATGGATAGAAAGTTGGATGGAATGTGCCTTATATTCTTGTAGAGTGGAGAGACACAGCTCTCTACTGGGAGTAGTGGATACAGATACAGGTGTAATCAATTCAACTGGCTAGTCTTAAGAGAGCCAGAGTGTAAGCCTGAGACAGAGTAGATTGTTTAAAAGTTGAATGTAGATCGTCTAATTGATGTTGATAGGCAGACTGTTTAGAATGGGTGGATGAGTGAATGGTTTGAAGAAGATGAATGGATAGAAAGTTGGATGGAATTAGGAAGACTTATGTTGATACAGTTGATACAGGGGAACAGAAAATGTAGTCTCAAGAGCCTGAGAGAGAGAGAGAGCTGCTGCACCTGGACTGGCCACCTGGCGTAACATTCTAATTGCTGCCATGATGTCATAATGAGCAATGTTAAGTCTATGGGGGAAATTGTAATAGTTTTTAACTAATAGTTTAAAAAGTATAAAAGTTACAAAGTTGAAAAATACAAAGCACACATGGCATAAGCGAGACCTACGCAACAAAGTTTGAATGAAGTTTCTACGTTAAACGGTTCAAGCTGAATTGCGTGCGTTAGAAGAAGAACTAGAAATGCAATTCTAAGGAATTACCAGTGCATGAAAATGCAGAAATAGATAGATAATGTAGATATGGTTACTAAGGTGTAGCTAGGGTAAACATGGTGGTTGCATAGTTTACAGAGAGTTGATAGTGTGAAGGTAGACTGTTTAAAGATGAAACATTCCAGTTCTAACTTAACTAATGATTTCTATTCATGTTAAAATGTTGATTCGCTAACTTAGCTAATGATTTCTAGCAGTTACGCTAAAAATGTTAATTATGCTAGCAATGCTAACTTTACTAACAATGCTAACCAGGTTGATTAGCTAACTTAACCAATGATTTCTAGCAGCATTGCTAAAAATGCTAACTATGCTAACAATGCTAAATTTGCTAACAATGCTAACCAGGTTGATTAGCTAACTTAGCTGATGATTTTTTGCAGTTATGCTAAAAATGCTAACTATGCTAACTATGCTAACCATGCTAACTAGCTAACTTGCTAGTGAGGACTTTTATTTTGAAACATTTGTTGCTAGGGTATCCATGGTGGCCACTATCAGGAAACAAGAAGTTACTGCAGTATAATCATGTTGGTTGCTATGGAAACGGTCATAAACGCTTAATTTTAATGGTTGCTATGTTGGTTGCTAGGTACATGGAGGTTTCATGTAGTTGACTGGAGGCATAGTGGATGATAACTGACAGTTGGAATGGTTGAACAGTTCAATAGTTGAGTAGTTTCAATGGTTAAATGATTTAATAGTGTATTATTGCAGTGAGGACTTTTATTTTGAAACAGTTGTGGACAGAGGAAACAGTTAACAGGATATGTAGTCTTCTGAGAGACTGTATGCTTAAAGCCAGAGAAACTGACAGTTGGTGCCCAGGTGGCCGGCCACCTGGCCTAAGATTCTAATTGCTGCCGTGATGTCATAATGAGCAATGTTAAGTCTATGGGGGAAATTGTAATAGTTTTTAACTAATAGTTTAAAAAGTATAAAAGTTACAAAGTTGAAAAATACAAAGCAGGCATGGCATAAGCAAGACCTACGCAACAACGTTTGAATGAAGTTTCTACGTTAAACGGTTGAAGCTGAATTGACTGCGTTAGAAGAAGAAGTTTAACTAGAAATGCAATTCCAAGGAATTACCAGTGCATGAAAATGCAAAAATAGATAGATAATGTAGATATGGTTACTAAGGTGTAGCTAGGGTAAACATGGTGGTTGCATAGTTTACAGAGAGTTGATAGTGTGAAGGTAGACAGTTTAAAGATGAAACATTCCAGTTCTAACTTAACTAATGATTTCTATTCATGTTAAAATGTTGATTAGCTAACTTAGCTAATGATTTCTAGCAGTTACGCTAAAAATGCTTATTATGCTAGCAATGCTAACTTTACTAACAATGCTAACCAGGTTGATTAGCTAACTTAACCGATGATTTCTAGCAGTAATGCTAAAAATGCTAACTATGCTAAATTTGCTAACAATGCTAACCAGGTTGATTAGCTAACTTAGTTGATGATTTTTTGCAGTTATGCTAAAAATGCTAACTATGCTAACAATGCTAACTTGCTAGTGAGGGCTTTTATTTTGAAACATTTGTTGCTAGGGTATCCATGGTGGCCACTATCAGGAAACAAGAAGTTACTGCAGTAAAATCATGTTGGTTGCTATGGAAACGGTCATGAACACTTAATTTTAATGGTTGCTATGTTGGTTGCTAGGTACATGGAGGTTTCATGTAGTTGACTGGAGGCATAGTGGATGATAACTGACAGTTGGAATGGTTGAACAGTTCAATAGTTGAGTAGTTTCAGTGGTTAAATGATTTAAAGTGGACGTGAAACACTAGATTAAGTTTTCTTTGTTTGAAATATTGATTCTCACTCTATCAATTCGAATGGGTTGAATGATTTCAGGGACACTGGTTTAGAAATAACAAGTCCTACAAAGTTACATTTTTGCTACTGTGTAGCGCCATCTTGGGCTACAATAGAACGTGACATCACTGGGTTGGTTGGCTTGGAAATTCTACAATAGTAAACACTAGGAAACTAGTAACGAAATACTGAAAATGAGCAGCAAAATGTCAACTTGTAAACAGCGGAGTAAGGGGGGGCACTTTTGTATTGCCCCTGGGTGTAGCAATGAGTTCTACAGGGTGAAGTCTTTGAACCAGACCGTTCATTTCCATCATTTGCCCATTAAACGCAAAACGGTCCTCCGCCGTTGGCTAGCCGCGTTGAAAAGGAAAAACCCACCAGTTAGCCACAATGCCAGGGTCTGTAGCGATCACTTTATCGAAGAGGACTACGTGGAGGAGAAAGTGTTTGTTGAATCCGGGCTGCTAATAGCACGGCGGACCAACAGACTGAAACGTGAGGCTGCTCCATCGGTCTTGAACTTCACATCCTACGGCATAGGGTCTACGGATCGCCCTACACAAACGGCCAATGCTAACAAAGTTGCTATGCGCCTGAAAAGAATACAACGGCGTGCTCATCTGGCCGAACAACGAGAGGTACGAGAGTTAAAATACAGATAAACAGAAATTCAGCTGCACGATAGCACCATAATAACCAAACATGCCTAAACTACACCCCCAGATAAACACTAGGCGTTACCTTGCAAGTACACCTCTGCTAATCGTTGCGCTGTGGTTTGACAGATGGCAATTTCGTACCATTTGCAGGTCACCAGGGAAAGTATTTCAGATGTTGCACCTTCGCCAGCGTTCAATAGACTTTGAAAGCAATAAAGGGTATTACTTACTTGCAATACACGCACAGTCAAGTCCATAATCATGATCACCATCTTAAGAAAAAAAGTGCCGCCACTGGTAGATCACCAATCTAATGTCAACTAATATCTACGTCAACCAATGAATGACAGTCGCATATCGGGCGTGTCGGGATAGAAACAAAAAGGGGCGGGTTTCTGTGTAAGTTTGGTTATTAGCAGCTATAGTTTTTTTTTTACCACTCTTGCACGTTTACCAGACATTATAGCTTCGATCATTTAAATAATAATTTCCCACTGATAACATTACAGTTTAAGTCAGACAATACAAGATAAATTAAACATTAAAACTACAATTTCTCTCAAAAGAGCCACATTTTTTTATTTGTTTGTTTGTTTTACTTTTATTACTCCAAAATGCACACAGCATAAACATAAGTACAGATCATTCATACAACAATCCTTATAGGCGGCGGGCCAAACATCCTGTTTAGCCCGCAACCTATTCGTTTTCAGTTACATACATGTATGCAAAATATTTAAATGGACAAATGGACAGCACATTCCTTTGTACTACATGTATTTTTCTTTATTTTCATAGGTCAGAGAGACACACATACATCCAATGCATGAGTTAGACAACAACAGCATTGCAGACTGTGACATTGTTGAGGAACAGCAGCACAAAGTAAAAACCATCAGTGTAGGCACCCAGACAGATGAGGAAGTGCGCCGGTACAGCAGCAAAGCCACAATGACTGAGGACATTGAATTTAATCAAGTTCTTACCCATGACCATCCTTACAGCAAACCAGCGCTGGAATTCAGACCTTTGTCACCACCACAGCCTGCTGCTTGTCTGAGTGCTGATGAATGGAATGGGTCTGAAGGTGATAGTTCAATGGAGGAGGGCTCAGATGATGAGGAAAATGAATATGATTCAATGAGTAATTCAGAAAGCAGTGATGACAGTGAGAGTGTGAGTGAGTGTGAGGATGAGGAACTAAATACCTTTCATGACCGTAAAAGCATCGTGTCCATCCAAGAGCTGGTAAAACTCTTCAATCTGTGTCACTCAGAGGGCTGCGGTAAATGCTTAGTCCACCCAGCCACTGTAAGAAAGAGTGGGTTCGGTGTGAAAATTCAGACTGAGTGCATCGATGGCCATCACTACACTTGGACCTCACAGCCTTTGTTTAGAGGAATTATGGAGTGCAATATAACAATACCTGCAGCTACTTTTGTCACTGGCAGTGAGTGCAGTCCCTTCTTGGAGATATGTGACACCATTGGCCTGGAATCACTGTCTAAGAGGGAATGGTTTAACATTCAAAAGGCTTATGTCGTCCCTGAGGTAAATGAAGTGTGGACAACTCACAATGAAGCCCTTTTGGCTGCTGCAGGTGAGGAGCCACTACTACTCTGTGGAGACTGCCGATATGATAGCCCTGGTCACAATGCCACTTTTGGTACCTACTCCCTTCTAGATACTAAATCAAACCTGGTGGTGGCACAGGAAACTGTCAAGGTGACAGAGGTCAAGAATAGCTACTGGCTGGAGGTGGAGGGCATGGAGAGGTGTTTGTCCCAGCTTGCAGAACATGGTGTGCCTGTATCTATAGTTTCTACCGACTGTCATCCCTCTGTACAAAAAGTACTCCGTCAGAAACATCCGACGATAAAGCATGAGTATGACTTGTGGCACATTGTTAAAAATGTAAAGAAAAGGCTGTTGAAGACACACAATGAGGAGCTGTACGAGTGGATGAGAATGATAACAAACCACCTCTGGTACTGTGTCAGCACTTGTGAGGGAAGCGCTGACAGACTGAAAGAGAAGTGGACCTCCATCCTACATCATATCACTAATGTGCACCATTGGACCTGTGGGGAGACAATGACACAGTGTGAACATCCTCCTTACACACCTGAAGAGGCAAACAACCGTCCCTGGCTCCAGCCGCACTCTGCTGCCTTTGAACACCTTCAAAAGGTGGTTCTTGACAAGGTTCTCCTAAAGAAACTTGAAAAGACAACAGAGGGCATACATACAGGACAACTTGAGTGTCTTCACTCACTGTACACCAAATATGCCACGAAGAGAAAGAAATTTCTGAGGGAGAGTTTTGAGGCACGTCTACGTGTAGCTGCGTTAGACCACAACTCTAATGTAGACAGAGCAACCGCAACAACAAAGCTGGGTCACAAACAACACAAACATCAATTTTCCAAAGGTGCACAACAATTTGTCATCACTCCCAGAAAAGTGGACAAAGACTTCACTTTTAGGAAGGTCATTGTGTCTGGCGCAGTCCACAGGTCCAAGTCTGTGTCGATCAGAGCAGCACTGCGACAGTATACCTCTGAGCCAGCAGTCACACTAGCACAGCACAAAGGTGTTCTGAAACCTGACAAGGCTCATTCAGTTGAGAAGCATCTGAGCAGATTTGCACCAGGAACTTTCAGGTGAACCCACTGAAAAATAAAATAATTCAATCAGCATAGTAGGCTACAAAGAATATTAACACTTGGATGATTTCAATATATATATCCCTACTTGCTAGTGTCAAAACAATTAAATTAATTGATTCAAACACACTGTGAAAAGTCTTTGAACATTTATTCAGAATGACAAGTTGTATTCAAAGCCATGATAATGTAGCGATGGATATCTGGCCCTGATTGTGGTCACCACACAAGCTGGTATGGGGAGTCTGTTCCTCCTACCTAGATGTCCTCTGGCCCAGAGAGTGAACTGTCTGTAGGCAGTTAACCTAAACAGACTGATAAAAGCACATAAACAATCTTAGATTTTATGTCACCACGTAAAATAATATTTCACTTATCAAATCATAAACACGTTTCTTTTGCCCAAATAGCTCTCAGTACGAACAACATCGAAATCATCTGACGTTAACGTTAGCGAGCTAGCGTGGCTAAGTATGGCCAACCTAGCTCAGGCAAAGTTACAAGCTAACGGTAGCCTCCCGAATGCAAATCAAACGACAGATAATTATGCACATGTAGCGAGTAATCAATCAATACCTAGGTAAAAGCAAACTTTCCATCCATGTCTATGTTTTAAACAGTCGTCGTGTGTTGTACAGTGAGAAACATTACTAGTTAGCTCGTGCTAAAAAAAATAGCTAAATTAGCTTACCTGCTGTTGATGGGCCGGTCCAAGCTTTCAGCACGAACTTCGCGTAGTGAGAGCATAGCCACTTCCAAAACGTCTCTTTCACAACACAACATCTGGTAAGTCCGTGACTGAGTGATGCACTGTTCCCCGATCAAGTGACCTAATCTAGCCTCCTGGCAACAGATAGACTCCACTGGGGTCGGCATTGCCGTGCAATGTCCACAACTGCACCAGTCGGTGTTGCCCACCCTCTCCACACCTGTGGTAATCGACGGGGGCTCATCGCCCAGTGTGGTAACAACTTGCGCTCGTCTAATTCTCCTGACTGGCTCAAATGCATAAGCCAAGGGGTTCCTGGTAAGCTCTAGAGATCTTTCCTCCTCATCCTCTGCCATATTTCAGGTTATGTACGGTAGTACTAAAGGCGTCTTGCCGTGCACTGCCTGTGTTAACCAGGTGTCGAATGTCAACCAACCAACCCAGTGATGTCATAGCTGAGCAAAAAGCAAGATGGCGGCGAGCCAAATTAAAAGCCTTGTTACCGTTGTACTGACATGTCGTTTTAAATGATGGGCAATTACCTTACGTTTATTTTTTTCTCACCAAATAAATTCCATTTATCCTTACTTTGATTCAAACCCATAAAAATGAAATTGTTTCACGTCCACTTTAATAATGTATTATTGCAGTCAGGACCTTTATTTTGAAACAGTTGTGGACAGAGGAAGTAGTGAAACAGGATCTGTAGTCTTAATGAGATTGTATGCTTTAAGCCTGAGACAGAAGGTGCCTCTCATATAGCGTTTACGCATCCTCTCTCGCTCCTCACTGATCTACATAAAGAATGATGGAGCGGCAACAATGGGATAGTCTAGCCCTTCTTCTATCTTTCTTTATGTAGATCATTGAGGATCGAGGAGCGAGGGAGGACATATAAACGCTGCTTGAGAGGGACCCACAGTAAATACTTTAAAAGTTGTATGTAGATAGTCTAATTAATGTTGATAGACAGAATGTTTAATGGATGTTGATAGGCAGATTGTTTAATAGATATTGATTGACAGTTTAATGGGTGGATGAGTGAATGGTCTGAAGAAGATGAATGGATAGAAGGTTGGATGGAATGTGCCTTATATTCTTGTTAAGAGAGACACTGATACAGCTCTCTGAGAGTAGTTGATACAGATGTAATCAATTTAACTGGCTGGTCTTAAGAGAGCCATGAGTGTATTTTAAAGCCTGAGACAGAGTAAATCATTTAAAAGTTGAATGTAGATAGTCTAATTAATGTTGATAGACAGAGAGTTTAATGGATGTTGATAGGCAGATTGTTTAATAGATGTTGATAGACAGTTTAATGGGTGGATGAGTGAATGGTCTGAAGAAGATGAATGGATAGAAAGTTGGATGGAATGTGCCTTATATTCTTGTAGAATGGAGAGACACAGCTCTCTACTGAGAGTAGTGGATACAGATACAGGTGTAATCAATTTAACTGGCTAGTCTTAAGAGAGTGTGTGCTTAAAGCTGAGACAGAGTAGATTGTTTAAAAGTTGAATGTAGATCGTCTAATTGATGTTGATAGGCAGACTGTTAAGAATGGGTGGATGAGTGAATGGTTTGAAGAAGATGAATGGATAGAAAGTTGGATGGAATTAGGAAGACTTACGTTGATACAGTTATGCGCAGAGGATACAGGGGAACAGAAAATGTAGTCTCAAGAGGGCCAGTGTTTAAATCCTGAGAGAGTGAGAGAGCTGCTGCACCTGGACTGGCCACCTGGTGTAACATTCTAATTGCTGCCGTGATGTCATAATGAGCAATGTTAAGTCTATGGGGAAATTGTTAATAGTTTTTATTTAATAGTTCAAAAAGTATAAAAGTTACAAAGTTGAAAAATACAAAGCACACATGGCATAAGCAAGACCTACGCAACAACGTTTGAATGCAGTTTCTACGTTAAACGGTTGAAGCTGAATTGCGAGCGTTAGAAGAAGAAGTTTAACTAGAAATGCAATTCCAAGGAATTACCAGTGCATGAAAATGCAAAAATAGATAGATAATGTAGATATGGTTACTAAGGTGTAGCTAGGGTAAACATGGTGGTTGCATAATTTACAGAGAGTTGATAGTGTGAAGGTAGACAGTTTAAAGATGAAACATTCCAGTTCTAACTTAACTAATGATTTCTATTCATGTTAAAATGTTGATTAGCTAACTTAGCTAATGATTTCTAGCAGTTACGCTAAAAATGCTTATTATGCTAGCAATGTTAACTTTACTAACAATGCTAACCAGGTTGATTAGCTAACTTAACCGATGATTTCTAGCAGTTATGCTAAAAATGCTAACTATGTTAACAATGCTAACTATGCTAACTAGCTAACTTGCTAGTGAGGACTTTTATTTTGAAACATTTGTTGCTAGGGTATCCATGGTGGCCACTATCAGGAAACAAGAAGTTACTGCAGTATAATCATGTTGGTTGCTATGGAAACGGTCATAAACGCTTAATTTTAATGGTTGCTATGTTGGTTGCTAGGTACATGGAGGTTTCATGTAGTTGACTGGAGGCATAGTGGATGATAACTGACAGTTGGAATGGTTGAACAGTTCAATAGTTGAGTAGTTTCAATGGTTAAATGATTTAATAGTGTATTATTGCAGTGAGGACCTTTATTTTGAAACAGTTGTGGACAGAGGAAGTAGTGAAACAGGATCTGTAGTCTTAATGAGATTGTATGCTTAAAGCCTGAGACAGAAGGTGCCTCTCATAGCGTTTACGCGTCCTCTCTCGCTCCTCACTGATCTACATAAAGAATGATGGAGCGGCAACAATGGGATAGTCTAGCCCTTCTTCTATCTTTCTTTATGTAGATCATTGAGGATCGAGGAGCGAGGGAGGACATATAAACGCTGCTTGAGAGGGACCCACAGTAAATACTTGTTGTATGTAGATAGTATGTAGATAGTCTAATTAATGTTGATAGACAGAATGTTTAATGGATGTTGATAGGCAGATTGTTTAATAGATATTGATTGACAGTTTAATGGGTGGATGAGTGAATGGTCTGAAGAAGATGAATGGATAGAAGGTTGGATGGAATGTGCCTTATATTCTTGTTAAGAGAGACACTGATACAGCTCTCTGAGAGTAGTTGACACAGGTGTAATCAATTTAACTGGCTAGTCTTAAGAGAGCCAGAGTAGGCTACTCTTAAAGCCTGAGACAGAGTAAATAATTTAAAAGTTGAATGTAGATAGTCTAATTAATGTTGATAGACAGAGAGTTTAATGGATGTTGATAGACAGATTGTTTAATAGATGTTGATAGACAGTTTAATGGGTGGATGAGTGAATGGTCTGAAGAAGATGAATGGATAGAATGTTAGATGGAATGTGCCTTATATTCTTGTAGAATGGAGAGACACAGCTCTCTACTGAGAGTAGTGGATACAGATACAGGTGTAATCAATTTAACTGGCTAGTCTTAAGAGAGCCAGCCTGAGACAGAGTAGATTGTTTAAAAGTTCAATGTAGAGCGTCTAATTGATGTTGTTGATAGGCAGACTGTTTAGAATGGGTGGATGAGTGAATGGTTTGAAGAAGATGAATGGATATAAAGTTGGATGGAATTAGGAGGACTTATTTTGATACTGTTGTGCGCAGAGGATACAGGGGAACAGAATATGTAGTCTTCAGAGAGGAGCCTGAGAGAAACTGACAGTTGGTGCCCAGGTGGCTGACCAGCTGGGGTAACATTCTAATTGCTGCCGTGATGTCATAATGAGCAATGTTAAGTCTATGGGGGAAATGGTGATAGTTTTTAACTAATAGTTTAAAAAGTATAAAAGTTACAAAGTTGAAAAATACAAAGCACACATGGCATAAGCAAGACCTACGCAACAAAGTTTGAATGAAGTTTTTACGTTAAACGGTTCAAGCTGAATTGCGTGCGTTAGAAGAAGAATAATAAGAAGAAGTTGCGGAAGAAGACTTGGAATAACAGTACAGTGCATTTTCATGCACTGTAATAACTAGAAATGCAATTCCAAGGAATTACCAGTGCATGAAAATGCAAAAATAGATAGATAATGTAGATATGGTTACTAAGATGTAGCTAGGGTAAATATAGTGGTTGCATAGTTTACAGAGAGTTGATAGTGTGAAGGTAGACAGTTTAAAGATGAAACGTTCCAGTTCTAACTTAACTAATGATTTCTATTCATGTTAAAATGTTGATTAGCTAACTTAACCGATGATTTCTGGCAGTAATGCTAAAAATGCTAACTATGCTAACAATGCTAAATTTGCTAACAATGCTAACCAGGTTGATTAGCTAACTTAGTTGATGATTTTTTTGCAGTTATGCTAAAAATGCTAACTATGCTAACAATGCTAACTATGCTAACCATGCTAACTAGCTAACTTGCTAGTGAGGACTTTTATTTTGAAACATTTGTTGCTTGGGTATCCATGGTGGCCACTATCAGGAAACAAGAAGTTACTGCAGTATAATCATGTTGGTTGCTATGGAAACGGTCATAAACACTTAATTTTAATGGTTGCTATGTTGGTTGCTAGGTACATGGAGGTTTCATGTAGTTGACTGGAGGCATAGTGGATGATAACTGACAGTTGGAATGGTTGAACAGTTCAATAGTTGAGTAGTTTCAATGGTTAAATGATTTAATAGTGTATTATTGCAGTGAGGACCTTTATTTTGAAACAGTTGTGGACAGAGGAAGTAGTGAAACAGGATGTGTAGTCTTAATGAGATTGTATGCTTAAAGCCTGAGACAGAAGGTGCCTCTCATAGCGTTTACGCGTCCTCTCTCGCTCCTCACTGATCTACATAAAGAATGATGGAGCGGCAACAATGGGATAGTCTAGCCCTTCTTCTATCTTTCTTTATGTAGATCATTGAGGATCGAGGATCAAGGAGCGAGGGAGGACATATAAACGCTGCTTGAGAGGGACCCACAGTAAATACTTTAAAAGTTGTATGTAGATAGTCTAATTAATGTTGATAGATAGAATGTTTAATGGATGTTGATAGGCAGATTGTTTAATAGATATTGATTGACAGTTTAATGGGTGGATGAGTGAATGGTCTGAAGAAGATGAATGGATAGAAGGTTGGATGGAATGTGCCTTATATTCTTGTTAAGAGAGACACTGATACAGCTCTCTGAGAGTAGTTGACACAGGTGTAATCAATTTAACTGGCTAGTCTTAAGAGAGCCAGAATACTCTTAAAGCCTGAGACAGAGTAAATAATTTAAAAGTTGAATGTAGATAGTCTAATTAATGTTGATAGACAGAGAGTTTAATGGATGTTGATAGACAGATTGTTTAATAGATGTTGATAGACAGTTTAATGGGTGGATGAGTGAATGGTCTGAAGAAGATGAATGGATAGAATGTTGGATGGAATGTGCCTTATATTCTTGTAGAATGGAGAGACACAGCTCTCTACTGAGAGTAGTGGATACAGATACAGGTGTAATCAATTTAACTGGCTAGTCTTAAGAGAGCCAGCCTGAGACAGAGTAGATTGTTTAAAAGTTCAATGTAGAGCGTCTAATTGATGTTGTTGATAGGCAGACTGTTTAGAATGGGTGGATGAGTGAATGGTTTGAAGAAGATGAATGGATATAAAGTTGGATGGAATTAGGAGGACTTATTTTGATACTGTTGTGCGCAGAGGATACAGGGGAACAGAATATGTAGTCTTCAGAGAGGAGCCTGAGAGAAACTGACAGTTGGTGCCCAGGTGGCTGACCAGCTGGGGTAACATTCTAATTGCTGCCGTGATGTCATAATGAGCAATGTTAAGTCTATGGGGGAAATGGTGATAGTTTTTAACTAATAGTTTAAAAAGTATAAAAGTTACAAAGTTGAAAAATACAAAGCACATATGGCATAAGCAAGACCTACGCAACAAAGTTTGAATGAAGTTTCTACGTTAAGCGGTTGAAGCTGAATTGCGAGCGTTAGAAGAAGAAGTTTAATAACTAGAAATGCAATTCCAAGGAATTACCAGTGCATGAAATGCAAAAATAGATAGATAATGTAGATGTGGTTACTAAGGTGTAGCTAGGGTAAACATGGTGGTTGCATAGTTTACAGAGAGTTGATAGTGTGAAGGTAGACAGTTTAAAGCTGAAACATTCCCAGTTCTAACTTAACTAATGATTACTATTCATGTTAAAATGTTAACTATGGTAACAATGATAACCAGGTTGATTGGTTAACTTAGCTACTGATTTCATGCAGTAATGGTAAAAATGTTAACTATGCTAACTATGCTCACAGTGCTAACCAGGTTGATTAGCTAACTTAGCTAATGATTTCTAGCAGTTATGCTAAAAATGCTAACTATGGTAGCAATGCTAACTTAAACTAACAATGCTAACCAGGTTGATTAGCTAACTTAACTGATGATTTCTAGAAATAATGTTAAAAATGCTAACTATGCTAACAATGCTAACATTGCTAACAATGCTAACTTGCTAGTGAGGACTTTTATTTTGAAACATTTGTTGCTAGGGTATCCATGGTGGCCACTATCAGGAAACAAGAAGTTACTGCAGTATAATCATGTTGGTTGCTATGGAAACAGTCATAAACGCTTAATTTTAATGGTTGCTATGTTGGTTGCTAGGTACATGGAGTTTTCGTGTAGTTGACTGGAAGCATAGTTGATAACTGACAGTTGGAATGGTTGAACAGTTAAATAGTTGAGTAGTTACAATGGTTAAATGATTTAATAGTGTATTATTGCAGTGAGGACCTTTATTTTGAAACAGTTGTGGACAGAGGAAGTAGTGAAACAGGATCTGTAGTCTTAATGCCTGAGACAGAAGGTGCCTCTCATATAGCGTTTACGCGTCCTCTCTCGCTCCTCGATCCTCACTGATCTACATAAAGAATGATGAAGCGGCAACAATGGGATAGTCTAGCCCTTCTTCTATCTTTCTTTATGTAGATCATTGAGGATCGAGGAGCGAGGGAGGACATATAAACGCTGCTTGAGAGGCACCCACAGTAAATACTTTAAAAGTTGTATGTAGATAGTCTAATTAATGTTGATAGACAGAATGTTTCATGGATGTTGATAGGCAGATTGTTTAATAGATATTGATTGACAGTTTAATGGGTGGATGAGTGAATGGTCTGAAGAAGATGAATGGATAGAAGGTTGGATGGAATGTGCCTTATATTCTTGTTGAGAGACACAGATACAGCTCTCTGAGAGTAGTTGATACAGGTGTAATCAATTTAACTGGCTAGTCTTAAGAGAGCCAGAGTGTACTCTTAAAGCCTGAGACAGAGTAAATAATTTAAAAGTTGAATGTAGATAGTCTAATTAATGTTGATAGACAGAGAGTTTAATGGATGTTGATAGGCAGATTGTTTAATAGATGTTGATAGACAGTTTAATGGGTGGATGAGTGAATGGTCTGAAGAAGATGAATGGATAGAAAGTTGGATGGAATGTGCCTTATATTCTTGTAGAATGGAGAGACACAGCTCTCTACTGAGAGTAGTGGATACATATACAGGTGTAATCAATTTAACTGGCTAGTCTTAAGAGAGCCAGCCTGAGACAGAGTAGATTGTTTAAAAGTTGAATGTAGAGCATCTAATTGATGTTTATAGGCAGACTGTTTAAAATGGGTGGATGAGTGAATGGTTTGAAGAAGATGAATGGATATAAAGTTGGATGGAATTAGGAGGACTTATTTTGATACTGTTGTGCGCAGAGGATACAGGGGAACAGAATATGTAGTCTTCAGAGAGATTGTAAAGCCTGAGAGAAACTGACAGTTGGTGCCCAGGTGGCCGGCCACCTGGCGTAAGATTCTAATTGCTGCCGTGATGTCATAATGAGCAATGTTAAGTCTATGGGGGGAATTGTAATAGTTACAGTGCATGAAAATGCACTGTACTGTTCTTCCAAAACTTCTTCTTCTTCTTCTTCTTATTATTCCGCTGATCAAATTCATTTTTTCTATTCAGCTTGAACCGTTTAACCTAGAAACTTCATTCAAACTTTGCAACGTAGGTCTTCAATAGGGGCATGCTGCTAAGTATTTTTCAACTTTGTAACTTTTATACTTTTTAAACTAAAAATTAAAAACTATTAAAAATTTCCCCATAGACTTAACATTGGCCTCTATGACATCACAGTCGGATCGTTAAGCAATTAGAATCTTATGCCAGGTGGCCAGCCCCACCTGCAGCAGCTCTCTCTCTCTCTCTCAGGCTTTAAGAATACAATCTCTCTGTGAAGACTACATATCCTGTTAACTGTTTCCTCTTTCCACAACTGTTTCAAAATAAAAGTTCTCACTGCAATAATACACTATTAAATCATTTAACCATTGAAACTACTCAACTATTTAACTGTTCAACCATTCCAACTGTCAGTTATCATCAACTATGCCTCCAGTCAACTACATGAGACCTCCATGTACCTAGCAACCAACATAGCAACCATTAAAATCAAGCGTTTATGACCGTTTCCATAGCAACCAACATGATTTTACTACAGTAACTTCTTTATTCCCGATAGTGGCAGCCATGGATACCCTATCAACGAATGTTTCAAAATAGAAGTCCTCAGTAGCAAGTTAGCTAGTTAGCATGGTTAGCATAGTTAGCATTGTTAGCATATTTAGCATTTTTAACATAGCTGCTAGAAATGATTAGCTAAGTTAGCTAATCAACCTAGTTAGCATGGTTAGCATAGTTAGCATTGTTGGCATAGTTAGAATTTTTAGCATAGCTGCTAGAAATGATTAGCTAAGTTAGCTAATCAACCTAGTTAGCATTGTTAGCATAACTGTTAGAAATGATTAGCTAAGTTAGCTAATCAACCTGGTTTGCATAGTTAGCATTTTTAACATAACTGATAGAAATCATTAGCTAGGTTAGCTAATCAACCTGGTTAACATTGTTAACATAGTTAACATTGTTATTATTGTTAGCATTTTTACCATAACTGTTATAAATCATTAGCTAAGTAAACCAATCAACCTGGTTATCATTGTTAACATAGTTAGATAACATTTTAACATACCTTTTAGAAATCATTAGTTAAGTTACAACTGGAATGTTTAAGCTTTAAACTGTCTAACTTCACACATCAACTGTCTTTAAACTATGCAACCACCATATTTACCCTAGCTACACCTTAGTAACCATATCTACATTATCTATCTATATATTTTTGCATTTTCATGCACTGGTAATTCCTTGGAATTGCATTTCTAGTTTTTAACTAATAGTTTAACCCTTAGATGCATAAGTGGGGTCAAAAATGACCCCAGAGGTTGTTTTCTTGCAGTATCTTCTTCATTTTAATTTTTTTTCATTTAACCTTCTATGTATTCCTCAAATAGGTTGTCTTTGACATGAGGCCATTTGGATTTGTGTCTTACTGTTATATTTTTAAAGTAATTTAATGTTTTGTATCAGTACCACCGATCTGCATAGGTGGGGTCAAAAATGACCCCAAGCATTTTCTATGGAATTTCAAAAGTTAACCCTAGGATCTTTTGATTTTTATCAACTGTGGCAGTCAGGTATACATTTACTGTTGATTATCACATCTCATGTCAGCAGTTTCACCATCCTGAAGGCTATTTTTACACAACAACATAAATCTAAGTATCATCATATAATGTGGCGGCGAAGCGTTCATAGTGACGTCGCTTTTTGATCCTTCGATGTCCGCTCTTCCTATAATTGTGAAGCAGAATTCACCAAGCGATATTTACAGAGGGATTTGTTGATATAGCGTTCTTGGCCTGATTTGTATGACTTTTTATGCCTAAAAATAAGGCAAAAATCATTTTTTTTAAGCCAATTGGCAGTACCTTCTGATTTACTGGATAACAAAGGAAGATATTCATAATCACCTCTGTAAATGTTTTTTTATTTGATATATTAACACTACAAAAAAAATATTTTCAACCTGGCTTTTTCCAATGGTCAGATTCTTCGCATCAAAACATATATGCAAATTAGCGCATATTTAATTAGACATGACCTAATTAGCATATTTAAACATAAATACAGAAAACTTGCAATACGTTTTTTTCTCCTATTTATGTGAGTATTCAACTGGTAAAGTTTCATGAAGATATCTCTAAGTTAAAAATGTTACCCTATTCACCTATGTTGAGATAATTTTAGGATGTTTACCTTTTTTGCCTATCTAAAAGCTGTTTTGTAATAAAATGTTAATAAAAAGTGATGCATCAATATGTCCAACATGAAATCAAAACATTTTAGACAAATATATAATAAAAATCATCATCTTTAACCAAAATGAGAGACATTATTTGAGTTTACAGCAAGAAACGCATGCATTCTAATTGGGGTCATTTTTGACCCCACTCATGGAAGAGTGTAGGTATTGGTAGCCTATGCATCTAAGGGTTAAAAAGTATAAAAGTTTCAAAGTTGAAAAATACATCCCTCCAATGTCCTAAGTAAGATCTACGTAACACAGTTTGAATGAAGTTTCTACGTTAAACGGTTCAAGCTGAATTGCGTGCGTTAGAAGAAGAATAATAAGAAGTTGAAGTAGAAGACTAGGAAGAACAGTACAGTGCATTTTCATGCACTGTAACTAGGTTGATTGGCTAACTTAGCTAATCATTTCTAACAGTTATGCTAAAAATGTTAACTATGCTAACAATGCTTACTATGCTAACAATGCTAACCAGGTTGATTAGCTAACTTAGCTAATCATTTCTAGCAGTTAAGCTAAAAATGCTAACAATGCTAACCATGCTAACTAGCTAACTTGCTAGTGAGGACTTTTATTTTGAAACATTTGTTGATAGGGTATCTATGGTGGCCACTATCAAAAATAAAGAAGTTACTGTAGTAAAATCATGTTGGTTGCTATGGAAACAGTCATAAACGCTTAATTTTAATGGTTGCTATGTTGGTTGCTAGGTACATGGAGGTTTCATGTAGTTGACTGGAGGCATAGTTGATGATAACTGACAGTTGGAATGGTTGAACAGTTAAATAGTTGAGTAGTTTCAATGGTTAAATTATTTAATAGTGTATTATTGCAGTGAGGACTTTTATTTTGAAACAGTTGTGGAAAGAGGAAACAGTTAACAGGATATGTAGTCTTCAGAAAGAGATTGTATGCTTAAAGCCTGAGAGAGAGAGAGAGTTGCTGCAGCTGGACTGGCCACCTGGCATAAGATTCTAATTGCCCTATTATGATGTCATAATCACAATGTTAAGTCTATGGGGGGAATTTTAATAGTTTTTATTTAATAGTTCAAAAAGTATAAAAGTTACAAAGTTAAAAAATACATACCTGAAGTCACCTAAGTAAGACCTACGCAGCGCAGTTTGAATGAAGTTTCTACGTTAAACGGTTGAAGCTGAATTGAACGCACAAAAAGCGTTAGAAGAAGAATAATGACCTACTAGAGAATGTAATTCCAGGGAAATTACGAGTGCATGAAAATGCAAAAATGTATGGATACAGTAGATAATGTAGATATAGTTACTAAGGTGTAGCTAGGGTAAACATGGTGGTTGCATAGTTTAAAGAAAGCTGATAGTGTGAAGGTAGACAGTTTAAAGCTTAAACATTACAGTTCTAACTGAACTAATGATTTCTAGCAGTTATGTTAAAAATGTTAACAATGCTAACTATGCTAACAATAATAACCAGGCTGATTAGCTAACTTAGCTAATCATTTCTAACAGTTATGCTAAAAATGCTAACTATGCTAACAATGCTAACTATGCTAACAATGCTAACCAGGTTGATTAGCTAACTTAGCTAACCATTTCTAGCAGTTATGCTAACAATGCTAACTATGCTAACAATGCTAACCATGCTAACTTGCTAGTGAGGACTTTTATTTTGAAACATTTGTTGATAGGGTATCTATGGTGGCCACTATCAGGAATAAAGAAGTTACTGTAGTAAAATCATGTTGGTTGCTATGGAAACGGTCATAAACGCTTAATTTTAATGGTTGCTATGTTGGTCGCTAGGTACATGGAGGTTTCATGTAGTTGACTGGAGGCATAGTTGATGATAACTGACAGTTGGATTGGTTGAACAGTTAAATAGTTGAGTAGTTTCAATGGTTAAATGATTTAATAGTGTATTATTGCAGTGAGGACTTTTATTTTGAAACAGCTGTGGACAGAGGAAACAGTTTAACAGGATATGTGTAGTCTTCAGAGAGATTGTATGCTTAAAGCCTGAGAGAGAGAGAGCTGCTGCAGGTGGGGCTGGCCACCTGGCATAAGATTCTAATTGCCCTATTATGATGTCATAATCCAATGTTAAGTCTATGGGGGAAATTTTAATAGTTTTTATTTAATAGTTCAAAAAGTATAAAAGTTACAAAGTTGAAAAATACATACCTGAAGTCACCTAAGTAAGACCTACGCAGCGCAGTTTGAATGAAGTTTCTACGTTAAACGGTTGAAGCTGAATTGAACGCACAAAAAGCGTTAGAAGAAGAATAATGACCTATAAGAATAAATCGGATAACAGTAGAGTGCATTTTCATGCACTCTAATAAGAATAAATCGGATAACAGTAGAGTGCATTTTCATGCACTCTAATAAGAAGCCTAGGAAGAACAGTACAGTGCATTTTCATGCACTGTAATAACTAGAAATGCAATTCCAAGGAATTACCAGTGCATGAAAATGCAAAAATAGATAGATAATGTAGATATGGTTACTAAGGTGTAGCTAGGGTAAACATGGTGGTTGCATAGTTTACAGAGAGTTGATAGTGTGAAGGTAGACAGTTTAAAGATGAAACATTCCAGTTCTAACTTAACTAATGATTTCTATTCATGTTAAAATGTTGATTAGCTAACTTAGCTAATGATTTCTAGCAGTTACGCTAAAAATGCTTATTATGCTAGCAATGCTAACTTTACTAACAATGCTAACCAGGTTGATTAGCTAACTTAACCGATGATTTCTAGCAGTAATGCTAAAAATGCTAACTATGTTAACAATGCTAACTATGCTAACTTGCTAGTGAGGACTTTTATTTTGAAACATTTGTTGCTAGGGTATCCATGGTGGCCACTATCAGGAAACAAGAAGTTACTGCAGTATAATCATGTTGGTTGCTATGGAAACGGTCATAAACGCTTAATTTTAATGGTTGCTATGTTGGTTGCTAGGTACATGGAGGTTTCATGTAGTTGACTGGAGGCATAGTGGATGATAACTGACAGTTGGAATGGTTGAACAGTTCAATAGTTGAGTAGTTTCAATGGTTAAATGATTTAATAGTGTATTATTGCAGTGAGGACCTTTATTTTGAAACAGTTGTGGACAGAGGAAGTAGTGAAACAGGATCTGTAGTCTTAATGAGATTGTATGCTTAAAGCCTGAGACAGAAGGTGCCTCTCATAGCGTTTACGCGTCCTCTCTCGCTCCTCACTGATCTACATAAAGAATGATGGAGCGGCAACAATGGGATAGTCTAGCCCTTCTTCTATCTTTCTTTATGTAGATCATTGAGGATCGAGGAGCGAGGGAGGACATATAAACGCTGCTTGAGAGGGACCCACAGTAAATACTTTAAAAGTTGTATGTAGATAGTCTAATTAATGTTGATAGATAGAATGTTTAATGGATGTTGATAGGCAGATTGTTTTATATTGATTGACAGTTTAATGGGTGGATGAGTGAATGGTCTGAAGAAGATGAATGGATAGAAGGTTGGATGGAATGTGCCTTATATTCTTGTTAAGAGAGACACTGATACAGCTCTCTGAGAGTAGTTGACACAGGTGTAATCAATTTAACTGGCTAGTCTTAAGAGAGCCAGAATACTCTTAAAGCCTGAGACAGAGTAAATAATTTAAAAGTTGAATGTAGATAGTCTAATTAATGTTGATAGACAGAGAGTTTAATGGATGTTGATAGACAGATTGTTTAATAGATGTTGATAGACAGTTTAATGGGTGGATGAGTGAATGGTCTGAAGAAGATGAATGGATAGAATGTTGGATGGAATGTGCCTTATATTCTTGTAGAATGGAGAGACACAGCTCTCTACTGAGAGTAGTGGATACAGATACAGGTGTAATCAATTTAACTGGCTAGTCTTAAGAGAGCCAGCCTGAGACAGAGTAGATTGTTTAAAAGTTGAATGTAGAGCGTCTTATTGATGTTGATAGGCAGACTGTTTAGAATGGGTGGATGAGTGAATGGTTTGAAGAAGATGAATGGATATAAAGTTGAATGGAATTAGGAGGACTTATTTTGATACTTTTGTGCGCAGAGGATACAGGGGAACAGAATATGTAGTCTTCAGAGAGATTGTAAAGCCTGAGAGAAACTGACAGTTGGTGCCCAGGTGGCTGACCAGCTGGGGTAACATTCTAATTGCTGCCGTGATGTCATAATGAGCAATGTTAAGTCTATGGGGGAAATGGTGATAGTTTTTAACTAATAGTTTAAAAAGTATAAAAGTTACAAAGTTGAAAAATACAAAGCACATATGGCATAAGCAAGACCTACGCAACAAAGTTTGAATGAAGTTTCTACGTTAAACGGTTGAAGCTGAATTGCGAGCGTTAGAAGAAGAAGTTTAACTAGAAATGCAATTCCAAGGAATTACCAGTGCATGAAATGCAAAAATAGATAGATAATGTAGATATGGTTACTAAGGTGTAGCTAGGGTAAATATGGTGGTTGCATAGTTTACAGAGAGTTGATAGTGTGAAGGTAGACAGTTTAAAGCTGAAACATTCCAGTTCTAACTTAACTAATGATTTCTATTCATGTTAAAATGTTAACTATGGTAACAATGATAACCAGGTTGATTGGTTAACTTAGCTACTGATTTCATGCAGTAATGGTAAAAATGTCAACTATGCTAACTATGCTCACAGTGTTAACAAGGTTGATTAGCTAACTTAGCTAATGATTTCTAGCAGTTATGCTAAAAATGCTAACTATGCTAGCAATGCTAACTATGCTAGCAATGCTAACTATGGTAACAATGCTAACTTAAAATAACAATGCTAACCAGGTTGATTAGCTAACTTAACTGATGATTTCTAGCAATAATGCTAAAAATGCTAACTATGCTAACAATGGTAAAATTGCTAACAATGCTAACCAGGTTGATTAGCTAACTTAGTTAGATGTTTTTTTGCAGTTATGCTAAAATGCTAACTATGTTAACAATGCTAACTATGCTAACCATGCTAACTAGCTAACTTGCTAGTGAGGACTTTTATTTTGAAACATTTGTTGCTAGGGTATCCATGGTGGCCACTATCAGTAAACAAGAAGTTACTGCAGTATAATCATGTTGGTTGCTATGGAAACGGTCATAAACGCTTAATTTTAATGGTTGCTATGTTGGTTGCTAGGTACATGGAGGTTTCGTGTAGTTGACTGGAGGCATACTTGATAACTGACAGTTGGAATGGTTGAACAGTTAAATAGTTGAGTAGTTACAATGGTTAAATGATTTAATAGTGTATTATAGCAGTGAGGACCTTTATTTTGAAACAGTTGTGGACAGAGGACGTAGTGAAACAGGATCTGTAGTCTTAATGAGATTGTATGCTTAAAGCCTGAGACAGAAGGTGCCTCTCATATAGCGTTTACGCGTCCTCTCTCGCTCCTCACTGATCTACATAAAGAATGATGGAGCGGCAACAATGGGATAGTCTAGCCCTTCTTCTATCTTTCTTTATGTAGATCATTGAGGATCGAGGAGCGAGGGAGGACATATAAACGCTGCTTGAGAGGGACCCACAGTAAATACTTTAAAAGTTGTATGTAGATCTAATTAATGTTGATAGACAGAATGTTTAATGGATGTTGATAGGCAGATTGTTTAATAGATATTGATTGACAGTTTAATGGTGGATGAGTGAATGGTCTGAAGAAGATGAATGGATAGAAGGTTGGATGGAATGTGCCTTATATTCTTGTTAAGAGAGACACTGATACAGCTCTCTGAGAGTAGTTGATACAGGTGTAATCAATTTAACTGGCTAGTCTTAAGATGGCCAGAGTGTATATGCTTAAAGCCTGAGACAGAGTAAATAATTTTAAAGTTGAACGTAGATAGTCTAATTAATGTTGATAGACAGAGAGTTTAATGGATGTTGATAGGCAGATTGTTTAATAGATGTTGATAGACAGTTTAATGGGTGGATGAGTGAATGGTCTGAAGAAGATGAATGGATAGAAAGTTGGATGGAATGTGCCTTATATTCTTGTAGAGTGGAGAGACACAGCTCTCTACTGAGAGTAGTGGATACAGATACAGGTGTAATCAATTTAACTGGCTAGTCTTAAGAGAGCCAGCCTGAGACAGAGTAGATTGTTTAAAAGTTGAATGTAGAGCGTCTAATTGATGTTGATAGGCAGACTGTTTAGAATGGGTGAATGAGTGAATGGTTTGAAGAAGATGAATGGATAGAAAGTTGGATGGAATTAGGAAGACTTATGTTGATACAGTTGATACAGGGGAACAGAAAATGTAGTCTCAAGAGAGCCAGCCTGAGAGAGAGAGAGAGCTGCTGCACCTGGACTGGCCACCTGGCGTAACATTCTAATTGCTGCCGTGATGTCATAATGAGCAATGTTAAGTCTATGGGGAAATTGTTAATAGTTTTTATTTAATAGTTCAAAAAGTATAAAAGTTACAAAGTTGAAAAATACAAAGCACATATGGCATAAGCAAGACCTACGCAACGAAGTTTGAATGAAGTTTCTACGTTTAACGGTTCAAGCTGAATTGCGAGCGTTAGAAGAAGAAAAATAATAAGAAGAATACTAGGAAGAACAGTACAGTGCATTTTCATGCACTGTAATAATAAGAAGCCTAGGAAGAACAGTACAGTGCATTTTCATGCACTGTAATAATAAGAAGAATAGGAAGAACAGTACAGTGCATTTTCATGCACTGTAATAAGAAGCCTAGGAAGAACAGTATAGTGCATTTTCATGCACTATAATAAGAAGAAAAGGAAGAACAGTACAGTGCATTTTCATGCACTGTAATAAGAAGAAGACCGAGGAAGAACAGTACAGTGCATTTTCATGCACTGTAATTATTTCAAAGGAGTATGAGGACTTTTTATAGGCATATAGAACTGTACAGCATATTTTTGGTAATGTCTACTCACTTAAGCTCTGCATTTCTCCACTGGTGTGAAAGCGCTTTCCTGTCTGCAGATCGGTTAAGGTATCATTCATGGATGATGAGGTGTCTGTCAAATGTTCATATGCCTTAAGTTCCTGAGGGTGTCCATGTGAGAGAGGAAACCAGAGAGAAGCCAAAGAAAGAGAAAAAGAAAGAAATAAAGAAAGAAAGAGCAACGCGGTACATTTAATGTGAACTTACAATGAAGGCCCACATTGATAACAATAACAATTAATCAAAACAACAATGTTCACGCTCATACTATAACGACAACAAAGTTGTCACTAGTTCTGGGTGTGGATGGGCCTTAAACCTTAAGCTTCTCATGGGCTTTTTGTGTCAAATCAACCAACAATGACTTCTCAAGGACCTGGTCAGTGCCTTATTTGTAAGTAGTCACTATGAAAAGTGCATCTGTAAATGTAGATGTGTAGAATAAATCTAGAGTCTAAGGCCGGGATGACATTAGCCAGCGGCAAGCGGCAGGTTTCCTATTGTTCTCTATGGTTCGTCAGCGCACCGGTGACAGCGCTGGCGTACCGCTAGCGTTGAACAAATTGTGTGTTGGTTCAACTTTCAAGCGCAACGCTTGGCTCATCAATGTCAGTTTTAGAATGTTCAGGTATTTTGACCAATACAACAAGATTACAACAGGGCATTTTGACCCAACAAAGATTGTCCGCTAGTGTAACTTAGAAACGAGATAGAATGTTTTGGATTATTATTATTATGGTGACGGTCTGAGTGTTGCGTTACACTTGCCGCTGCTGCTTGCCGCTGGCTAATGCGATCACCGCCTAAATGTGTACTGAAAATAAATAGGCTCTACCATGTTGCTGGCCTGTAGAAGCTGATGCACTGTCTGGAAGGTGTCGGTGTTGAGGGGCGGTTTCGGCAGAGGCTTCTCACAGTAGCCCTTGAAGTCATAGTAGATGTGGCCGAAGGTGGACATGAGCTGCTGCAGGTCTGTGGCGGCCACACGCAGTGTGCAAGGAGACAGAGCTTGACGCGGTGGGGAGCTAGGGACCGACGTGCCAGACTCCAGGAACTCACACTGACATGATGATGAAGACGATGATGAAGATGATGATGACATGGGAGGCACCAGGGAGAATGACAGATGAGAACAAGAGAACAAGTAAGAAAGGAGATAGAGAAACAGTGTAAGCAGGGGGTCCGTTCAAACAGGGCAGGGGCATACATGCCATCTGGCAAGTCACCTAGAGAGCTCATATGTTTTTCACTTTCACTTTCCCCAAAATGAACAAAACTGACATCACAGATTTCCCCACTTGTGGCCTTCATATGAAATCAACAAGTCAAGTCAACTTTGTTTACATTTAATGTGACAAGCAAACCCAATGTGCTCCCTGTGTAACATGAACAGCATATTAAAGAAATTCTGTCCCATTTTGAGTGATCTCTTTTTGACGTATGACACTAAGAAGCTTTTACATGGGGACCAACCTCTTTCTGAAGTTCTTCCAAAGTGTTCTTTGTTGACTGTAGTTGTGCTGCAGCCTCTTTCAGCTCAGTCTCAGTGACTTTCTTAGGAACAAACTTCTGCTTTCCTCTTTAAGACAAAACAGAAAAGTTTCATATTAGACACACAGAATTTAAAATTTCATTTTCAAAATAATATGTTGTATTAGGGTGTCAATAATTATTTGGTAATAACATATTAGTTTAAGGGAAAAGAAATTGCAGTCCTGTGCTCTACTAAAAAAAACAATTGCTGCTTTGCTTTGTATTCATAAAGCACCACTTATTTATTGACACCTCAGTCAGACACCAAAGTCTTCAATTTCTTTCACAGTATAGTTAGTTAGGAATCAAGGATCTTTGTCCGAAGCGCAATACTTGCCCAGCAGAGGAGGTCTTGCCTGCCGTGGCCAGGAGGCACCTGACGTTGGATGGCAGGGGGCTAAGGGTTGAGCTCTGCAGCTGCTGGAGCAGTTGGGACTGGGACACGAGCTCCCTTAGCAGCCGGTCACTCCTCTTGGGGCCCTTAGGGTCCCCACTCAAAACAGGCCTGGGCACAGGGCAAGCATCAGCATCAGATGGGTACCAGCAGCAACACTTTAGCTAGTTCCCACCAGACTTTAGTTTAATATTACAACTATGGCAGCCCTGAATACGAGTCAAACACCAGGATGAGATGGGTATGAGCAATAATACGTTGGCTCTAATTAGATGTTTATTACTATAGTTAAAACATTAAAATAATATAATACATAAACCCTTAAAACAATATTATAACAACATAATAACCTAAGGTTTGGACAGACAAGACAGACAAGAGCGAGAAAATCCAGACCTAAAATAGAGGCAAAAACAACAAATCTACAAGATTAACACATAAGTTATACATGTAACCATGTATAAAACATACCCATCAGAGGAAACGGCACTGCTGTCTGGACAGGTGATACTGCTGTTATTGAATATGGGGCCAGATATCAGGCTTATGAGTTGCTCTAGGAAGCGAAGCTGACGCAGTAGTGGAGCAACACCCTGGGGAACGAAAAGATCAGGAGTTGTACAGTGAGCTAGTACAACTACAGCAAATCAATATTTTAAAGTCACACCAAAACCCTAGGTGGACACGACAACGTTTCTGGAGTGTATCAGGTTTTGAATGTGCAAGCAAAAGTTTCTGGTATGCACAGGAAACTTAAAGCCACAAACTGTATGTGAGCAACCTTTTCCACGTTTTAGTCCAGACCAGAAACTTCTTTTGTCCAGGACAAAATGACCAAATGTGTGCATGAGAAATTCTGGTGTGCACATAAAAACAACCTATTTGTTTACGGCTACATTTATTCCAAAGGATTAAAAATTATGAGTTACAGTAGGTCTGCCAGAAGCCATTGCAACAAGTAGGCCTTTGAACGGCTTTTTACCTTTATTAAATCCACGTCGTTGAGATCACACAGCATCAGTTCATGGCCAAAGCGAACAAGTACTGCATGAAAGATAATGCAACATTAGATAATCAGGCAATATTTATTGACCGCTACCCTAATAATCACTTTTAAATGTTGCAACACGACAAACAACAAAATAAGCCTTCAGCAGCTGACCTGACCACATCCATCCACCCAGCTGTCTTACCATCTGTCTGTCCTTCTTTACTCCTCGGCACATCCAGCTTTGCATTCAACTGTGGACAAATGCTTTGAGAAAGAGAAGACAAAGAAGGGTGTCTTTTAATTATATCCTGACAACTCTAGACATCTACACATAGAATGGTGAAATGCTTGAAACTGTATACCTGACACAAATCCATTTTAAAATATCAGTGCGATGAACAGATGGGGTGCAGAGAAGTTCTTGAATGCTCTCTGCTTCTCTCAGACAGAGGCCTTCTACCAGAGGGCACCCCAGTGTCTAAAGGGAAATGTTGGAATTATTTACTTCAGTTAAGTTACAATATTTAAACGCATAGCCAGAGACGGTTGAAAAAGCAAGGGTATTTAAGTATCTTTGGCATAGCCTTGGAACTAATGAATTCTGTTTTCGTAAAGGTCGGACAGGGACAGTTCTTCTGACCATACTGTTCTAGAGTCTATGGCTCTGACAAAAAAAAAAGTGATTGACGGTTTTTCAGCGTTTTCGAATGTCCCTTCCCTGGACCATGTTTACCCCGGCTAGCCAATTTTAAGGATGACCATGACGCTAAAACGCTAGCAAGCCACATGTTAAGTGTGACGTTATCATCAAAAGTTATCACGCTTAATTAAATATCAAAGATTACTCAAATAAGAAATAAGGGTAGCCTAGTTTATCACTTCGAATGAGCAACATCTGCAAATTCGCTAAATGACAACTTGGGGTGGCTACTAGCTAACGCTAGAAAATATAATACTCTAAAATAACCAAAGCCTGAGACAAATATGCAGTTCGGTAGTTGATGTCATACAGCATCGTATGACCAAAGACAAAGTAACTCAAAGTTTACCTGTAAAGAGTTGTAAATCTCCTGCGACAGCACTGCTGCATGTTGTTGTTTTGAACCACCCGCCATATCAACAGGAAACGCAGACCTTGGACTGGTGGTTCAGCTGGTGCCTTTGTAGAAGATAACAAACGCTCTGCTGTCACCTATGGTTTTGGAGTGTAAACGTTGGAAGGGTGTCTGTAATTAAATTGCAGAGGCCTTATCGCCTAACTTCTATAGCTCGTCATGGACTTAATTTTTATGCTAACTCCATGGTTGTCAATTTGTTTTTTTGGTGCCATCACCATATGAAATATGCAGCAGTAGATCTAGGCTATATGAACTCGTACCTCACCTATTCCAAGTTTAGTGACCTAAGTTAAACTCAAAGGCCTAAACCTGTGTCTCTTTTTGTAGGAGGTGTAGGCTTACTACTAACTCTTAACTAGTTAAGTTTGTCACTAAACCACATACTTGGAATACCCCCAAGGCGCTTCTTCAGTAGGCCTATTCTTTCACACATGGGCATTTCTGGGCGTTTGCACGTCTTTGAGCAGTTGTAGCCAGGCTATGCCATGCGGTTAAAGGTGCAAACAAATGCTGCTTTGCCACAGAGACCACAAAGAAAAGGAGCTGGCTCAAATTCTATAAAAGTTTATTTAAAGCACCGTTTTTATAGCCATCCCTGTGTTCGTCCACTTTTGGCTCCTTGGCTTTGATTTTGGTAAATGTCTTTTAACTAAACTTGAAGGTGCCAAATATTGAGTTAGGCTACTCCAATCTAGATGCTTCTTTGCAGTTGTACAATCATTTATAACTTTTTATGTTAAATAGGCCTACATTATGAACACTTTTCACATTTTATGTCTTGAGGACCCAAATGTTGAGTCTAAACCAGTTTAGAAGTTTTGATGTAAATCACTCCTATGATATTGTCTATCCAAAGTGAGGTGCTTGTTTCGAAGTTAACTGATGGTCAAATCAACCACAACTCCGATATCTTTAGCACCTCCAAGTGGTCTGTGACGTAAGCTTGAGTGAAAGTAGCCTATGTTGAACTGAGAAAAAAATGCCATGATGGATTCATAAATCGTCACTGACAATAAATGGAATGGGATGAAAGTCAATATACCATCTCAGCAGTATTGTGTGTAGGCCTACGTGAGTATTTTTAAGGCACTGCTTTTTCAGACATGCCTCCAGCATATTACATTCATGTAGTGCCTATGACTCTCCTCAGAAGTACCTACTGTATGTGGGCTGATATCTGAAATCTGTATGGCACTTCAGCATCATACTGGAGTGGTCTGTTAAATGTGGAGGAGCCATTTCAATCTGCGGATGATTGCTCCTTGTGGTTCTCTTGCTGTCCCTGTGCACTCAAACAAAATCAATCAATCAAAATGAATAAATAAACACAAATAAATATCTGTTTTCAGAAGCCTACACCGTGGCTCTGAAGCTGAGGGGAGAAGAAATGGCAGACAGGCCAAACAATTCCAACAGCCAATGACAACATCTCTTCAGGACCATGGAGAGGAGGGTGCAATCTGATTAGCAAATAAGATCAAATATCAACAACCTTTCACAAGAATCATGGAATCTACCTCAAAGTGTTTAGTAGATTTAAAAAACAATGCCTTCCCTAAATTCAAATATGCATATACTCGAACTGTGAGAACTCCTGCGGCAGTTGATTTTTTTCTACACCTTTTAATCTACTTGTGTGCGTGGGTACACTGACAAAGACAGTCTGTGCTGAAGAGGCCTAATAGCCCTCTGTCCTTATAGGCTCTTGGACATGGTGTTCCTGATCAGGTCAAAGTGTAGGTATGATGGAGACATCCAGGGTTGAGTAAAACGGGGATAAAGCAAACATGCAGGATGCCTTTTTGGGTCATTTTGACCGTTGGAATTTAAACTTCAAATTTCACCAGCAGAACTTTTTTTTAATTATTATTTTAAGTCATTAAAAAAAGAGAAGAAAATCAAAATCAAAATGTAGCCTAAAATGGCATGTTGCAGCGTTTGTAGTGTTGGAGGGCTGAAGCCTGTGTAAAATCCACATAGCCTAATTCAATAACAATGGAGTTGCACCTTATGCTGGACCATATATCCTACAATAATGTGCCCCAAATAAAGATCCAGTGTACTTAGTTCACTGAATTCCACCAGACCCTGGAGAATCATAATGGACTGCACCATACATTTAGATATTTATATCTTTCATGTCATCTGTCATATATCATGCTTCAAATACATCTATGAAAATATATGCTTTGAAAGCTCATATCTGAGACTTCCTTCAGGGGAGGGCCACACATTCTGATGTTGAGTTTGACAGATAATAAGCGTGAAGTTTATAAATAGATTTTATGAGTTTCCTTTGCATCCTTTCAGTGGGGAGTTTCGTGAACATTATAGGTAATGAGGACTGAAAAAAACAAAAGATGATTAATAAAAGATAAATACAGATTTGACCTATACAGAGCGTCAGACATGCAATAAAAGGAGATGAAAGTACAGTCAGACAATAAGACACAACCACAGACACTGGTCAAAGTTATTATTGTAGAATACTTTGATTTTTTTATACAGACAAAAAGTGTTGACTTATTTTCCCAGTAATTCTTAGAGTTCCATACAGTTTGGTCTACAGTATACAGGTGTGTTCTTTCATCATATATAGATATATTTTTTTTCTCTTAAGTAACAGGCAGGTAGTTAATATATTTTATAGTCTGATTTTTTTTGTCTTTTTTCTTTGTAGCACAGAAGATATGCTCAGGAGAATGTGCAATTGTCTATGTTATTCCATCAGTAGAAAGAGCATTGTGGGAAGAATCAATAATAATAATAATAATAATAATAATAATAATATTAATTAATAATAATTTACAAGCTGTTCAATTGCATCAGGAAAGGAAAAAGAAAGAAAACGTGATAAAACGACCATGTGTCCTAAAAAGTAAAGAAAAGATGCACATGTGCACATTTTGGCAAAATGTACAGCGGTGGTGCAGTTGTACAATAATTTATAACTTTTTATATTAAATATATTATATATTCTTTTCACATTTTGTGTCTTTTTTTCTGCTTCACCTCAGGTGACTTTCCAACTCCAACAGAATGGAACAAAACAAAAAGGCAGACAGACTTTTGGATTCATTTTTTAGTCAGCATTTTACGTTTTAAATGGAATCTGGTGATGGCAGAAAAAGTATACCAGTTCCAAGCAAAATAATCAAATTAAGTACAGTCTGGACAGAGTGGTTACAGAATGAGTAGCAGAATATACTTGCCAGTCATATTTTCAGGATAGACACCCATCTGTTGGTGTATGAGTTTGAATATGAAATGATAATGTGTGCACAGCTATACGAGAAGCTTTAGTGTGGTGAGTCTTTCTCTCTCGTGCTGATCTGCACATGTGAGCGCCACAGCTCTGGTGTTTTGACCTCTCAAGTGAGGTCACCTGTCCTTGGACCTGCCAGCGCTCTGACTGACCATCAGACTCCACTGGAACTGTCAGGACCTTGTGACTCCATTTCAGGCCAAACACACAAACAGAGGGAATGATAATCAATGCACTACGCCAAGGTTTATATCTATATATATTGTACTAGCACCTTAGCTCATTTTTTTGTCTCCAATAAAGTGTGGGCATTAGAACAATTTAAGTTCAATTAAAGCAAATGAAACAAGAGTCAGAGGCATGGACCCTGTGTTCCCTTCAGGAGCACTGCTCCCTGTCTGCTTCTGAATCCATATAAGACAGAACACTTGCATTCAACAACACACATTAAATTCAGCACACACAACACGCGTGCTGCAAAGAGAGAGGAGAACTACATCCATCTTCTGCTCACAGGACACAGTGGAGTGAGTGAAATTGTAACCACCAAAAGACAAAGGTGAAGTAAAAAGAATGACGACGGTGAGGCACACACCATGATATCAACACATGCTCTGCACAGAATCAATCAAACCGATGCAACATTGAAACGGCCGCGATCACACTTGCAATGTCGTCTTTCAAATTTATATCCAGTTTTCCGACAAAGTGGGCCTTCTAGAAAATAATTCTATACAGATAAAGGATTTCTGAGAGCCCTATATACAAGTCATCATGCCTATTTCACATATCTGTGGACAGGGCAGTCTGTTGCATAAGTGCCTGTACCATTCTTTACGTGATTGTATTGCATTGCAATGCATTGACAAAAGCATTATGATCTGAACAGTACCAACCCAGAGAATAGTCAGATACAGTTGGAAGTTATCCCTTATGTGGTACTTTGGATCAATGGAATGTTTCAGCATGTCATGGTATGGGTGGAATGATTAGGATTTGGTGCAAATAGGTGCTAAGAGATATTAATGAACTGAAAAAAAAAACAGTGATCTTTTGTCAAATTTTCCTCTGGTGGCCACTATGATGTTACAAACTGACTGTTTGTCATTACGAGCATATATAGACATCGGCATGTCTAATGAGAGAGGACATAGCTCATATCTTTTACAAGATATGTATGACAAAACAGAGTTTGAGACATTTTATATTTGTAATAAATATATAATATATATATATATTATTATTTTACATTACACCATGAGCCCATGAATGACGCTGAGACATGTAATTAAAGGGTCTGCTAAAGTGTATTCACATAGTAGATGAATCTCTGTGTCAGTGTTTAAAGGGTCAATGCATCTTTTTTGTTTACAAAAAAAGATTCAAAACTCCATCCGTAGCGAGGCATTCATGGAGAGCCACAGTGAACATGCACCAAGAGGTCACTAATTCACTCTGTGATCATCTCATGCTGCTTTGGTCGTACCCTTTCAGCTCTACGGCATCTAGAGATGCAGCCCAGGGAGAGGGCTTAGGCCTACGCACAGATAAGAAAACAAAGCTATCATCCCACTATCCTTCTCTTCCTTTTGGATTCTGATTATTAACTCTAAAGATAAGGGGCTAGGCCCTGATGTTGAACTAACATGTTGATCAAGATCTGGAAAAATCCAAATCAAACAAACAAAGGAACTGCAGAAATGAGAATCATATTTGTTCAAGGATTGTCTCAATCAAAACAAAAGACGTTACTGGAATACGCCTGCCAATTCTTCCCAGACCGTAATCGGCTGCAGAATCATTTGCAGAAACAGATTTCGTTTCCGAAACAAAAAGCATGGTTCTGTCCATTTACTTTTCTCACTGGATTATGGTATGGTGGTGGCATCACTTTTTTGTAAATTTTTCTTCTTTTATGTTTTCCTAGCAGACGCATTATAATTTATTAACGATTAGGATTTTCAATGTATTGTATCATTGTTTTGTTAGTATTTTTGTTATATATTTTTTTCTGTTTTCAGGACAGACACAACACATACACACACACATAGAGAGAAGATAGACAACGTGATCATGGAAATAAAAAAGAAGTTTGATTTTTGAGCAAACAACTCATGAAATGAATAAATAAACAAATCAATATCAAAGCTAATCCATAAAGCATCTGTTACATACTATAAAAAAATAAAATAAATAAATAAATAAATAAATAAATAGTCTTAAGGATGAAGATGTTTAAAAGGTCAGTGATACTATAAGACTACTAACACAGGTCGGTAAAAGGTGGAATGAGTAGACCCCCCCTCCCTCTTTATTTTGCCTCCTCGGAGCCTGTTGTTGTTGTTGTTGTCTTGGGATGTCACAGTTTACGACTCCTCTTGTCTAGTTCTACTCGAGGCCCGCCTTCACAGGGCCGCGGCCCACACGCCCTCCCTCTTCAGTCCTTCAGGAGGCCCCGTGGGCGGGAAGCCGGCCGTTCCCTGGCAGAACGAGCATTCCGAGATGAGAGGAGGTCTGCCCAAGGAGAGGAGGGAGGGTGCCAGAGGTTTGGGTGTGTGGGTTTCGCACAGACAGGTGAAAGGGGACTGTGGCACAGGACGGCGGCAGAGACTCACTGGGTGATTGGATCCACTGTGACTATGCATGGGTGGGTGGGCGAGTGGGCAGCTGGATGGCTGGATCTGTGTGCGTTAAGGACGTGAAGCACCAACTGGACTCCGACCCGTATCCGATGGACCGTTTCCCCACTCCCCCCCCACACCCACCTGTGTCTCCTCTCCTCTGGTCTGTCTCCTCAACACACCTCTGGTCCTCAGAAGTCTTTTTGTTCGTTTGTTTATTTGTTTTTAAATACTTTTAAATAGATTTATTCTTTTTTTTTTACTTCTCTCATACGAGTCACCCAGTGTGGAGGGGGTGGCAGTCATAACGAGGTCTCCAGACTGAGGAGAGGGCAGCCCTGCTGTCGGGTCATGGAGGTCCAGTGATGGGTGGAGGGGTCTGTCGGGGGGGGCCCCCGCCCAGGCTCGATGGCGTTGTTGTTGCGGTTGGGGGTGACGGGGAGGCTGTACTGGCGGTAGGGCCGGGGGCGGGTGCGCTGCGGGGGTTGGGGTGGTGGTGGCGGGGGCTTGCGCAGAGCCGGGTGGACATTGGTGTACTGCTGTTGGTAGTGCAGGTGGTGGTTGTGCTTGGAGAGGTCAGACTCGGTCTCCTCGAGGTCGGTGTCGTCGATCAGTGGGATGTTGTGGATGAAGTCGTTGATGAGAAACTCGGGGTGGGCCATGAAGTTGTGGATGGAGTTCCTGGATTCGGGTTTCTCGATGCTTTCATTACGGGAGCTACGGAACGCTTTCACCACCCGCATCTAAAGGTGGGGGGAGGTGCAAGAAGAGAGGGGGAGCGGGGGATGAGGAGGAAGAAGAAGAGCAAAAAAGAGAGAAAGAGAGGATGGCCAAGGAGGAAGAGGAAGAAGGGGCAGAGAGAGAGAGAGGTGGGGGAGCCCAAAAGAAACAAAGGATTGCAAAGAATCACAGAGGAAGAGGGGTACAGAGAGTGAGAGGGACAGAAAGATAGCAAATAACGAGGGGTAGAGGAACAGGAACAGACATTGAGAGAAAAAAAGAGAAATAAAAAAGGGAAGATTTTGGGTGGAGGAAGAGTTAGGAGGGAAATGAAAACAGATCATCAGTAACAGTCATGAGGAACCGTTGGGACACAAAACTCCATCTGTTTGGTACATGCCTCAGGAGTGCAAACACAACTCAAGATCAGGTTGCTATGAAATATGTGATATACAATATGGGATCATTTCTAGTCTGTTTCTGCTTGTTATCTTTGGTGAACAAAATCAGTTTGACTGCTTCTAGGAATTGTGAGGGAATGGATATTGTAAATATTTGACGATCTGATGTCAAACATGATCAAAGATTCATGTGCAAACCTAAAATGAAAGTGTATCACAACCTGATCTGAAGAGTTTTACCAAGGAAGAGAGATGACAAAAGAAAAGAAACCAAACCAGAAGAAATAAAAATCAAACAGTGTTGGAAATGATCTCAAACTGTCAGTTCACAATTTTCACTCACAGTCAACAAGACAATGGACATTCGTGTGAGGTCAAACATAAAAGACACCAAGCCTCAGACACACAGAGACACACTTTAAGCACAGAGGTACAAGCCAATACAAACTCAATGCTAACTATGTGTGTATACTGACCAGATAAGAGACTTGCAGTTTAAATTGACCATAAAGTATGCTGCTGTTTTGAGCACGTTGCTTTGATACACACATAGCCCTGATCACAGCTGACTCTCTCGACGGATCTGGCTTTGATCGGGTGGGCCGGGTCTCCCAGGCCCAGGCCACATCACAGCCAGATCCGGGCCAGATGTGTTCTAGAGTCGGCTGCCCTCTGGCAGAGTACAACGAAGGACAAAACAAAACAAAACGAAAAAAACGTGTGGGTTAGAATCTGCAATGGAATGCCGGGCAGACACAGTTAGATGGAAATCAAAGGAGGCAGGCACACTGATAGATAGACTGAGGGTCCTCTGAATGTGGGTTTAGAGGGATAGGGTTGGGGAGCATCTATATCCCACAGGGAAAAGACATAGGGCACTGCACCTACTAACAGGACAGGGAAGAGGACAGGACCTGAAGCCTCATTGGCCCATGTAACATCCTGGACTTAGTGTTCACTTCAGAGTATGAAAGAGTGTGAGCAAAATGGAATGGAAGGGGCAATGGAATTCCAGTCACGTGAACATGTGGTCGATGTCAAATGACAGCATGCATCATCAAGCCATCAAACACTTTGAGTTAGCAAAAGCAAGAGAGTTGGGTTTGACAGAGTCCTACTAGACTAAATGATTAAATGATACACAATATCTTCCTTTGTGTTCATGTCTATATGGTATCCATGCGTGGGTTCACTACAATCCCCACTGTCCATTCATCTGTTAATAATTCAAATGTAACAGCAGAGAATAGTTGTCTGAACCATGCAAACAGTTCCATGCTCAATAAGCAAGTCCGTGCTGCAATGTGATATCTGGGTCAAAAGTTGGAAAATGGTACATGAATGTGCAAACAAAGGTTAATGACATTAGGGCACTTTGGGGCTTTACTGACCGGTTGAGCATTTAGAGAGGCATTGCAGTCAAGTAATTCAAATTGATCAATGTAGGCCAATGACAATCATTCAGCAGCTGAAATACACTGAATGAACCTAGAAATGTCACCAAATCCAAGGTGTATGTATATTATAACTGACACAAGTGTAGGAAATGTGGATTACTCTGCAATGCCGTGTAGTTTGAATGTGAATGATTTACAAGCCAATATGGGGTTGGGCCACACAGAATGAGAGTCATCATGTTTGTGAGTGTGTGCGTGTGCGTGTGCGTGTGCGTGTGCGTGTGTATGTGTGTGCATGTACAGTATGTGTGTGATAGTAGTGCCAGTAAGTGAGAGTGAGTGAGTGAGTGAGTAAGAGTGGTTGTGTATTGTGAGTGAGTGATTGTCTATTGTGAGTGATTGAGTGAGTGATTGTGTGAGTGTGTCAGTGAGTTAGCATTGTGAGCGGTAAAGTGAGTGAGAGTGAGCAGAGTGAGTGAGTGAGTGAGTGAGTGTGAGCAGAGTGAGTGAAGAGGTGAGGCAGCACGAGCATCACTGGACATGCAGCAGAGCAGACAGGTGCAGAAGACAAGAAGAAGAGGAGGAAGAGGAGGAAGAAGAGCTGGCGGTGAAGCTCTCAGGCCGGCTAATGAGGAGAAGAGAGGAATGCCAAAAAACATGATCAGAAAACAAGAGCCTGGGGTGTGAGTGTGAGGGTGCATGAGGATGTGTGTGTGTGTGTGTGTGTGTGTGTTTTAATTCCCCCAGTCCAGTGCAGCTGCCTCGTCTCTGTTTCAGACAAACAAGTAGGAAAATAAATAAATAAACAAATAAATAGATGCACGATGGCACCCAGCCAGGCTCATGCTGAGAGGACGAATCAGACCAAAGCAGGAACAAACATACAACACACAGACACACACACACACACAGATAGACACGCACGCGCACACACACACACACACACACACACACACATGCGTCTGAGTGTATCTGCTCATGTGTGAGGACATTGATTAACACATTCCTTTGCCGTGGTCAGGTAAGTGCAGTCACCTCTTCAGCCCTTTCCCTGTAACCCCCCAACCCCCCCCACCCCACCCCACCGAACAAACACCCTCCACCCCCACTCAGGCTCACACAGCAAAGGAAAAACAAGCTAAATGAACGCAAAGAGAAACAAAGAAATTCCAAACACAAACAAACAAACAAACAGGAAGGAAGGAACGGTCAAGCATTTGGTTAAGTGCTTATCTGTTTTTCCAATGAGCCTGTTTGTCAGCAAGAAAAAAATACTTCATGCAAATCTGAAAGATTTGAAAACACTTTCTTTCGGTGGCGTTGTTTGTTTTCATTTTTTTTTTCTTTGTTTGCATGGATACGGGTAAACTTTCGAGTATAACGCCCACATCTGTTTTGAGATGGACCATGATGAAGGGTGTTAATAATCAGTCGCTGTGTGAAACCACCCCCCCCGCCTCTGGGTTCTAGCATGCCAGATCAATGTCCACTGTCCAATGTCCCCACGCCGCCCTTCAAAAGGAAAAGCTTGATGGAAAAACGTCATTGTTAAAACAAACAAACAAACAAACAGAAAAGTTGAAGAAAAAAAACGCTTTACTCAATAGACCTTCCTAAGTGCACTAGGCAAAGAAAATGACCAAGAACACAAAGAACAAAGCTGAGAAAAGGAGCCAAGGAATAGAAGAAGCAGGAGAGGGAGAGGGAGAGCTAGTGGTTAGAGAAGCTGGGATGGAAAAGGAAACGTTAATGCTGATGACCTCACATCCTGTTCAATTCATCACCTCCCCCATTATCCTGATTTGTCTTTAAACTCCAAGTCTCAGATAAAGCTCAAAAGAATCTTGGGTCCCCTTCTGCCTTGAGAAAGTGTGAAGTATAAAAGACAAAGGAGCCCTTTATATAAGTAAACTAGATGGTTTTAAAGCTTTGGAATTGGACAGTGTCTGTGCTTTTTTACTGT